>NC_044031.1:279242606-279554325 GCF_901765095.1 Microcaecilia unicolor
TCTTCTTATCCATTCTTTTCCTGTGGATTACATGGCAGTGGATTGCTAAGCACATGCATTGACGAGCAGGAACTGACAGTTCTTCCAAGAAACAAAGAAACCATTTTCACAAGCTATCTGTGGCCTGCTGGGCTGAAAACTGGTTTCAATAATGGCTAGGCAATGTTCCTTTCTCCATCAAATCCCATGAGTACTTTGTGTAGATGATCAACCCCCCCCCCCCCCCACCACTGTTCCAAACAGTGCTCTAAAATTAGCACTGGAACAGCACGGAGTAATAACGTCCTATGATAAAAGCTAATAGCATGCAAATTAATGCAAACTATTAGCTCTGATCATAGGGGTGCTTCTGCGGGAGGACTGTGCCTGGGCATGCGCCCAAGGCACAATCCTCCTGCAGAAGTTATTTGACAGGTCCTGGCTGTTATAAAAAAAAAAAAAAGCCTGGACCTGTCAAACGTTCCCCCTGACAGAAAAGTCCCCCCTCCCTAGCTTGGCCTGGCCAGACCCAAACTCCCCGATGGAAGATGACCCCCCCCCCCCGCCCCCGATAGAAGAGAGGGCTACACCTCCTGCATGGCAAATGTGACTGTGGCACATTTGCCATGCCTGGAATCACTAGTGCGGATTAATAAAAGAAGCCCTTAGAGTATTGTGTACAATTGTGGAGACCCGCACCTTCCAAAAAAATGTAAACAGATTGGAGTTGGGTCCAGAGGAGGCTACTAAAATGGTCCACAGGTTTTGTTAGTTGAAGAGTTCTGAGAGAAGAGGACATTTCTCTGGGTAAGTGGACATAAATTTGCAGTGTGCTTTGGTGATTTAGGATTGCAAATTAGTTAATAGATAGAAAACAGAGGGTAGGGTTAAATGGCCATTTTTCTTAGTGAAGGAGGGTAAATAGTGGAGTGCCGCAGGGATCTGTACTAGGAATTGTGCTACTTAACATATTTATAAATGACAAGTGAGATGATTAAATTTTCAGATGACACAAAATTATTCAAGGTTGTTAAAACACATGTGGACTGTGAAAAACTGCAGGAAAACGTTAAGAAATTGGAAGACTGAGCATCCAAGTGGCAGATGAAATTGAATGTGGACAAATGCAAAGAGATGCACATTGGGAAGAATAATCCATATCATAGTTACTTGATGCTAGGGCCCATCTTAGGAGTTAGCACCCAAGAGAAAAGATCAAGGCATCATCTTAGACAATACCCTGAAATCTTCTGCCTAGTGTGCAGCGGCAGCCAAAAAAAGCAAACAGAATGCTATACATTATTAGGAAAGAGATGGAAACTAAGACAAAGAATATTGTAATACATCTTATTGCTCCAAGGTGCGGCCTCACCTTGAGTATTGCGTGCCATTCTGGTCACCCTATTGCAAAGAAGATACAGCAAAATTAGAAAAGATTCAGAGAAGGGCAACCAAAGTGATAAAGGGGATTGAACTTCTCTCATATGAGGAAAGACTAAAGAAGTTAGGGCTCTTCAGCTTGGAAAGAGATGGCTGAGGGAAGAAATGATAGAGGTCTACAAAATCCTGACTGGTGTAGAACGGGTAGAAACTGAATCAATTTTTCACTCTTTCAAAAAGTACAAAGACACTCAATGAAGTTACAAGGTAATACTTTTAAAATGACTAGGAGGAAATATTTTTTCTCTCAGCAAGAGTTAAGCTTTGAAGCTCGTTGCTGGAGGATGTGGTTACACAGATTAGCATATCTGGGTTTAAAAAAGGTTTGGGCAAGTTCCTGGAGGAAATGTCCATCATAGTCTGCTTGCCCGGGGATTGTTAGCATGGAATCTTGCTGCTATTTAGGTTTCTGCCAGGTACTTGTATCCTGGATTGGCCACTGTTGGAAGCAGGATACTGGGCTAGATGGACTAGTACGGCTACTCTTATGTTCTTATGTTTTAAAGCATATGGAGACAGTCTTAAAGATCTCAATATATATACTGTGGAAGAGAGGCAGGAGAGGGGAGATATTATAGAGAGATTTTAATATCTCTGTGGCATAAGTGCACAGGAGACGAGTCTATTTTAATTGAAAGGAAGCTCTGGAACAAGGAGGCATAGCATGCAGATAAAAGGGGAAGGACCTAAGGAATAATCTAAGGAAATACCTTTATGGAAGGGTAGTGGAGGCATGAAATGGCATCCCAATGAAAGTGGTGGAGACAAAGACTGTATCCGAATTCAGGAAAGCATGGGACAAGCATGTAGGATGTCTAAGGGAGAGGAAGGGATAGTAGACCATGGGACTCATTTTCAAAGCACTTAGACTTACAAAGTTCTATAGGTTACTAAGGGGCTCGTTTTCAAAAGAGAAAAATGTCTAAAAAGTGGCATAAAGCAGCATTTGGATGTTTTTTTTTTCACAAAAACGTCCAAATCAGTATTATCAAAATCTATTTTTCAGATGTTTTTCTATGCTGTTCTTCTACAATGTGTCCAAAACTCAAGGGGGCGTGTCGGGGAAATGTTAAGGGTGGGATTTTGGCGTTCCTAAGATTTGGAAGTTTTCCAGCCATAATGGATCAAAACAAAACCATCCAAGAATAAAACTAAGATGTTTTGAGCTAGACCTGTTGTTTAAAATGAATAAGGCACATAAAGGTGCTCTAAATGACCAGATGACCACTGGAGGGAATCAGGGGTGAGCCCCCAATACTCCCCCCCAGTAGTTATTTTTTTTTTTTTTTTGGTACATTTGTACTATGTGCTTTCCCACTCATGGCAGGCTCACATGCAGCTTACATATTGTATACAGGTACTTATTTGTACCTGGGGCAATGGAGGATTAAGTGACTTGCCCAGAGTCACAAGGAGCTGCCTGTGCCTGAAGTGGGAATTGAACTCAGTTCCTCAGGACCAAAGTCCACCACCCTAACCACTAGGCCACTCCTCCACTCCTACTGACCCCTTTCCACCCCCAAAACTGTTGAATAAAAATATGACTTACCAGCCTTTATGATGCCTCATTATTAAAGTCAGGTCTATTACAGCAGCATGCAGTGTCCCTGGAGCAGTGTAGTGCATTATGGCATGGGAGATTCAGGTCCTTATCTCCCTCTACCTGTCATATTTGTGGTGGAAACTGTGACCCCCTCCCAAAGTCACCAAAACCCTGCTGTACTCACATTAGGTGCCCTCTTCACGATAAGGGCTATTATAGTGGTGTACGTGGGAGGTAGGGGTTTTGAATGGGTTTTGGAGGGCTTCATGGGGACAAGATACAGGGAGCAAAGGTGAGATATGTAATCTGTGAGCATTTCTATGAAATGCTCATACATGCCCTCTAGGGTGCCCCCCATTGCTCTCCTGGGATGTCTGGGGGAACAGTTTACTAAAAATGCTGGCTCCGCCTACTACCCAATGGTATGAATCTCTTCATTTTGCACTTATTTGTTTTGTTTTGTTTTTTTGAAAATGGATCAAAAACCAAATTGTCCAAAGGACAAAACCCTGTTCGAAACAATATTTTAGAAAAAAAGACATTTTCATTTCAAAAAGACCTTTCTTATTCAGATTTTGGACTTTGTGCAAAACATCCAAAGTCAGACTTAGACGTCAGATCAAACATGCCCCTTAGCACTTAGACTTACAAAGTTATGTCTTTATAAGTCTTAGTGCTTTGAAAATATGCCTCCATATAATTGGCCAGACTTGAAAATTCTGGAGTCCTTGCAGTTGGTTGACCCTGCCATGTAGTGTGGGATAAGGAGATTGGACCTGCCTTCTTTCAGTAAGCAAAAGGTATCTCCTTGTGTGTTTTAGAGGGGAAAGTATTCAATACCCTCCATAAGGGAGTCCATGGAGGGGGGAGGGGGGAGGGGGGGGGAGGCCACCTCAGCCAGTCCCAGACCTGCAAAACAGCCCTCCCTAATGGCTGGCTAGGTCACCAGCTTGGAGAACAGCTGCCCCCTACGATAGCTAGACTTATCACACGAGAAGAAGTGGAGAAGGAGGCAGCTGGCTGGCTGGACCATATTTGTGCTAGAAGGCCAGCAGAGAGCAGATGGAGAGCAGGTGACGGCACCACGAGGACAGTTCAATTCCAGGATGCTTGGTTAAAATCCATTTGCCAGTGGTTCACGAACCTGATCCTAGAGGCAACCCCCAGCCCAGTCAGGTGTTCAGGATACCCACAATGAATATTCATGAGAGAGATTTGCATGCGCTGCCTCCTCTGCAATCAAATTCTCATGAAATTCATTACGGATATACTGAAAACCTGACTGGCTGGGACCAGGTTGGGGAACCACTGGCCTATGCTACAAAGGAATGTAGAAACCTATTGTTCCCTGAAGTTCAGATCCTTTTTTTTATTATTCAAGCACAGTCAACAGTAACAAACCTAACTAGCCAAACCTGATATATATGCGCCTACGAGGCACAAGCACTTATGCCAGCCATTGCGCAGATAAGCACGTAACTTAATAGTCTTCTATAATTCAACATGTAAGTGTGAGTCTCACCCATGCATATGCCCCCCTTGCAAATTCACATGTAGTTAAGCAGATAATTGCAGTTAATTTATAACTATAATATGCCAACTTTGGAACATATGCATTCTTCCCCCCCCCCCATACTCACCACTTAGGGAAGTAATGGTGCTATAGGGGGCCCGCCCCTCAATTTTTCTACCCAGATCCCATTCAGCCCTACCTACACCACTGGTGTACCTGTGAGTTTTGCATCGAGAATAACACCTGGAACTTTCCAGCTGGAACCAATTAGAAGGACAGATAAGTTTGTACTTTATGATGGAAATTGCGTTCTTGCTTCCTTGATCCACAACACTTGAATTCTGTTGATATTAAGCACTGGCTTATTTTCAGATATGTGGTATTTAATAGCAGCCAAGCAGCAGCTAGTCTTGATAGCACAGTAGGGAGATTAGGTTCCAACTCAAGACAGAGCTGCATATTGTCTACATAAATACACAGTCAAAGCCCCACTGTCTTATCAGTACACCTAACAGCTGAAAATCCGTGTTACATAACACAGGGGCTAAAATAGAATCCTAGTATACACTAGATTTCAGAGTCTGATAATCAGACAATTGAGACTTCAAGAAAGTCTCACTGGGCATTGCATTGCAACACACATAATGCCATTGAGACTGGTGTGGGGGGGGGGGTTATTAACACATGTGGATCCTTTTACCAACTGTGGGGAAAAGGGCCCTGCGCTAGCATTGGGGACTGTTTTTCCCATGCGCCAGGGCTTATTTTACTGCAGCGGGTAAAAAGCCCACAGACCAAACATGGCCATGTGGTAAGAGCCCTTTCCGCCTCCCACTGAGGTGGTGATAAAGGCTCTCATGGCAACCCAGTGGTAGCCAGGCAGTGTAAGGTGATGCGCAATTATCGCTGGGTTGCCACCACGCAAGCCATTTATGGAGGTTTTCTTTTTTTCCACTGAAATGGCACACGCTCGGGGCAGACTACTACTGGCGGCCGAGTTAGGCTGGCAGTAGTTCCGATTTAGCAATAGGTAAGCCCAACGCTTTGTAAAAGACCCCATGTACTAGGATCCCATGAGCTAAAAGCTGTGTATAAGTTCAGGGCCACAAGCAGTGCATCTTCCCCTTATGGTCCAGGTTTTGATTGAAAAGTATCTGTCAGGGATATAAAAGGGACCCTTCAGTACTCATGTGGTTATGTGTAAAACCTCCTCCTGTCAATGGATTGCCACCCTCCTTTTCATTAATGTTATTCAAGAAGACTGCGGGGCTCATTTGCATTCACGTTCCCTTTTTAAGAACTGGGCACACTACCAACTCCTTTAAATGCTGAGGGAAAAACTTTATTTATTTATAAATCCTTTGCTGAATAAGGGGGGACCTTTTACAAAGTGCGTTAGCGTTTTTAGCATGCATTAAGTTTTAGCGTACGCTAAACACTAGAGACACCCATATATTCCCATGGGTGTCTCTAGCATTTAGCATACTTTTAGCTCACGCTAAAAACGCTAGTGTGCCTTAATAAAAGGACCCCTAAGAATCAATCAGTACAGTTTACAGCATCAAATAACATAAAACAGATTCAAAAGTATCAGAAACGTAATACCATATTAAAATCAAATCCCTAATGCCACCAGGAAAGAGTTGATCTATGAGTGTATAGTATGTCAGCTGGGAACAGGAGAACTTTTAGTTTTTTGCTAAATGCTGTAAGATTGCGTTCACTGCAGGTTTTATAGAGCAGATTATTTCACATTACATTACATCAGGTTTTATATTCTGCATGTGAACATATCAACATCAGAAAGCTTAGCTAAGATTTAACCAGTCAGCTTATATCTGTGAAAAAATATAGTTTCAAATTTCTTTGAAAATCTAAACATTTGTAAGAAGTGTGAAAAATTTCACTTATTTCTTTCCCCACTCTAGCTGCTTGAAAGGCAATAGAGATTCAAACATTTTTATTCACAGCACGGGGGCGCTACAATGAAAAAAGCTTTTGCCTCCCAGCAGACTCTCCTGACAGCTGTTTGACTAGACTGCACCAGCTGCTTAGAAATTTTATGATATTTCTGTACTGTGGATTTGAATGTTTTATGATTGTGAATGTTTTTTTTATGTATTCCCGCTTAGATATAGACAGGTTATAAATGTGTTAAGTATATATCATTTTAATTTATAAAGTAGGTTTGGCAATTGGAGGACGAATTCTATAACATACACCTATATTTAGGTGCCTATCCACCTTATAATCGAAAGAGAAAACGCCTAGATTTTGAACCCCAAATCGGGGAGATAGACGTTTATCTCACAAAAACGAATAAATCGGTATAATCGAAAGCCGATTTTGGACGTTTTCAAACCTGCACTCTGTCGCGGATGCGGACAAAGTTGATGGGGGCATGTCAGAGGTGTGGCGAAGGTGGAACTGGGGCGTGGTTATCGGCCGAGGAGAGATGTACACGTTAGGGCGATAATCAAAAAAAATAAAGGCGTTTTTAGCGAAAATTTAGGACACGTTGTTGGACCCTTTTTTCACATGAACAGGTCCCAAAAAAGTGCTCTAAATGTCCAGATGACCATCAGAGGGAATCGGGGATGACCTCCCCTGACTCCCCCAGTGGTCACTATCCTCCTCCCACCACAAAAAAAATGATGTTTCACAACTTTTTATTTTCACCATCAAATGTCATACCACCTCCCTGGCAGCAGTATGCAGGTCCCTGGAGCAGTTGTTAGGGGGTGCAGTGGACTTCAGGCAGGTGGACCCAGCCCCATCCCCCCCTATCTGTTACAATTGTGCTGCTTCATGCTTATTAGTCGTCCAACCCCCCCCAAACCCACTGTACCCACATGTAGGTGCCCCCTTCACCCCCAAGGCTATAATAATGGTGTAGACTTGTGGGCAGTGGGTTCTGAGGGGATTTGGGGGGGCTCAACACACAAGGGAAGGGTGCTATGCACCTGGGAACTCTTTTACCTCTTTTTTTTTTTTTTGTAAAAGTGCCCCCTAGGGTGCCCGGTTGGTGTCCTGGCATGTGAGGGGGACCAGTGCACTACGAACTCCTGGCCCCTCCCACGAACAAATGCCTTGGATTTATTCGTTTTTGAGCTGGGCGCTTTTCATTTTCCATTATCGCTGAAAAACAAAAACGCCCAGCTCACAAATTGTCGAAATAAAACATGGACGTCTATTTTTTGCAAAAATACGGTTCGGTCCGCCCCTTCACGGAACCCATTCTCGGAGATAATGCCCATGGAGATAGACGTTTTCGTTCAATTATGCCCCTCTATAGGGCACCTATGTGTTGCCTATTCTGTGAAGTTTAGTTTAATAAAAAAATTGATATAAGATCTAAGTGGTTTACAATTAAAGTCAACAATAAGACAGAAAAAAAAGAACTACAAAATAAAATAGGAAAGATAATAAAACCTTTAAACGTGCATATAGAGTCAATCATACATGCATTTAAAACGATACTAAGGTGACAGGTGAAATCTATGCCTATAATTTAGGTATAAGCCCTTAAATAAGCTGTAGAGCTGGTGTGAATGCTCACACCTAAGTGCCAGAGATCCAGGCCTAAGTTATAGAATTCTCTGAGTTATGAATGGAAGTGTGAGTCCCACTCATGCTTCACCCAGATTCTGCCCATGACAGGCCTACCTGTAAAATATGCATGTATCATCTTTTGGCATTTACACACTGATGACTGTTGTCCTCCAGCTTCGCTCCTCCAGCCAGAAGTCAGTCCACAAACCTCTGTAGTAATCCAGCTCCTTTGATTTTCCACAAGATCATCACCCTCGTCTGGTAACCGTCTCCAGCAGAACCTCTCACCTTCAAAAAGGGAGAGTACAGTCTCCAACTCTTTAGACTTAACCGCTGTAGGATCTTTATTTGGGGCTCCCTTCCTGGGTCTCATTAGCAAGCAATGTCTACTGTTCACCTGCTTATGCAAATCTTATGCTAATGTCTCTCCTGGGTATTTTCTCTTGCTTCCAGTACTCGGAATTGTATGACTATATAATCCAGAATGGTTAGTCCCCTCCACCACCTCCCACCTAGCTTTCCCTGACAAACTACAACCTTCCATGCAAGGTCCTAATGTCTTCGCCCTAACTGTGTGAGTGGGTCACAGGACTAACCTCATATCCAAGTGGTATTTCTCCTTGGTTGGGGGTTCTCACTTCCTAGTTATGGGACATACACTCTATTACACACACTTATGTGCACACATGTACATTTTCTAATCATTTATGAGTGTATTTGGTCTGTAAATGTTATGAAATTATTTTAGATGATAATCTTATAAGGGAGTGCCTAGTGAGAGCACAAATTAAGACACTCATCTGACACCTATTTTATAAAGACAAGTTTCTTTCTTTGTAGAATATTATTGTAAGTGGCAGACGCCAGACATTTACAGCAGTGATAGAGCTGCTGTGTAGTATTTTATCACCTACATGTGTGCTTGCATGCTCCACCCACAGTCCATCCCTGCGCATGCCTATTGGCAAAAGACACACCATCAATTCAAAGTGTGTTCTTTTGTGCCAGCTAGTTTTTTTAATAGACCATTTTTGCACGTGTGTAGCCATGTCGGCACATAAAAGACTAAAATATCACCAAAGCAGGTGCATACTTTACTACATAGGTGGCGCTACAGGGTGGCACGGGCACCCCAAAAAAGAGCTTGCCACCCCTTTGTCACCACAGTTCTGTACATGTGTTCCAAAATGAGTCAGCCTGGAGCCACAGCTGCAGATTTAAAAATCTCAGATTCAGCTGCCCACACTGAAGCAAACATGTAGGAAACACTCACTCAGCTGTTACTCTTGAGACTTTCTTATAGTGTCTTTTATAGCTTATTTAAAGAGATAGGGGATAATTATGATGTATGGCAATCTCCCCCCCCCCCCCCCCCCCCCATACCCTTGCTGGCCTCCCTGTTGCCACCCCAAATATTTCTCTCTAGAGATGCTACTGCTTAACATACAAGCCACTTATAAAATGATCCTCTACCCCTGGATTCTATAAATGGAGCTCAAATTTGGTGCCCACAATTGTGTGCAATCCTGAGATCCACTTGCAAATAAATGAGTTAACGAGCCATTAACAATCAATAGTTGGCTGGTAATAATCAAGTAATGACGTTAATTGGCTCTAACTTGGACTTCCATCTTGCTCTGGATGCTGATTCTATGAAGATCTGCACCCAAATCCTCTTGTGCACCACCCAAAAGGGGGCATGGCTATGGGAGGGGGGTCAGGGACACTCCAGAGAATTACACTCAGTGTTCTAGAATTTGGGGGCCAAGTTGTGTACCAGGATTTACATCAGGTTTCAGTTGATGTAAGTCCTTGCAAACAAAGCTGGGCACTGGAATATGCTTTAACCCCGTAACTTAATTGGCTTAACAAGCTAATGAGCGCTGATAACAGCACTTAACAAGCAATAATGAGCACTAATTGGCACTGATTAGAATTTAGGCACACAACTTGCTAAGTGTATTCTGTATGATATGCGCTGAACTTCTAACGTGCGGAGGCAAAAAGAGATGTGGTTATAGGCGGGGAAATGGGTGTTTCACAGGCATTTCAAGATGTAGGTGCCTAGTAACTACTACTAATCATTTCTATAGTGCTACTAGATGTATGCAGCACTGTACACTTTATATGCAGGTACTTTGTCTGTCCCTAGAGGGCTCACAATATATGTTTTGCAGGGTTAAATGACTTGCCCAGAGTCACAAGGAGCTGCAGTGGTAATCAAACCCAGTTCCCCAGGTTCTCAGGCCACTGCATTAACTACTAGGCTACTCCTCCACTCCAAAATAATTCTGAGGTGAGTTGAAGAGAACAGGAACCTGTAAGTTGTGTTCGGAACAAGCTTGTGAACAGAGAGCCACTCAGACACTAGTTATAGAATATGGCCCAGTGCACCTAAATCTATGCGCTGAGATTTACACCAGGATTTCATTGGCATAAATGGATGCATGCAGATATTGGCGCTGAAATATGAACCTAAGCGTATTCTATAATCAGTGCCTAAATCTAGGTGCCGATTATAGAATACGCTTAGTTGGCACTGATTTCAGTGCTGATTTTTTAGGTGCCATATATAGAATCTCCTCCTAAGCACTGTTCTATAAAAAGCATTCAGCTCAGACCACCCTTTACTAAATCCAGCCCTTATGGACCCTTTTACTACGCGGCGGTAAGCCCAACGCAAGCTTACCATGCGCCAGTCCAGAACTACCACCGGCCCAACACGGGGGTCAGTGGTAGTTCCACCCCCAGCACACAGCATTTCTGGTGCCAGTGGAAATATTTGAAAAAATATTTCCACAGGGGGTTACTGACAGGTTAGCATGGGAGCCCTTACCGCCACCTCAATGGGTGATGGTAAGTGCTTCCCCTCCCCCCAACATGGCCACACGGTAAGTTCAATCTTAGCACATGGCCATTTCTTTTTTTCAGCCTTTTTACCCACAGCAGTATAAAGGGCCTCAGTGCACGGCAAAAATGGCCGCTGTCACTAGCGCATGGCCCTTTTTACCACAGCTTAGTAACGGGCCTGTTAGTGAGGAAGTCAGCGTGGGCTACTGTTAAGACATGATATTTTACTGTTAAGTTATTAGTAGCTAGATCTCATTGCATAAAATGGGACCCGTGCTAAAATAACATGAGTTGTGGTAAACTAACACGTCTTAACTATACTCACGTTGCTAACTTCCCCCCTTGTTACAAATAACTGGAGTTAACAGTAAAATAACATGTCTTAACGGCAGTTCAAGTTAATTACTCCCCCCTCCCCGTGTGATACAGAATATTTATCACAAGAAGCACCTGAATGACTAAGTAGAGGGCTGACCATCCCAAAATGGTTTCAATTGCTTCACCAGTCAAGTTTTATAGTAGACTTGTTGCATCACCACTGAATTCTGCAGCAAACGAGTCCTCAGAGTCCAATTTAATCCTGCCCAAACCTAAGGAATCTTTTATTGGAATTGCTTGTTCCTCAATCTTCAATCTATCCAGTATCTGTGACCTGTCCAAATATCCTGAACATGGTACTTCCGATTTCTGTGCATTTATTTTATTTATTTATTTATTGCATTTGTATCCCACATTATCCCACCTCTTTGCAGGCTCAATGTGGCTTACAATACATCATGGGTACTGGAAATAGAAGTGAATATACATTAGGTTTACAGAGGGTTTGTGTTACATGGTGGTGAATTATATAATGGTGTTAAAGCAAAAGACATAAGACAGTACTAAAAGTTCAGAAGATTATACAATTACACATGTTGATCTTTGTGATATATCTCGTCGAACAGATACTGTATGTTTTTAATAATTTGCGGAAATTGATCAGTTCATAGACCGTTTTCAAGTTACGTGGCAGCGCATTCCAGAGCTGTGTGCTCGTATAGGAAAAGGTAGATGCGTGCATTGATTTGTATTTCAAACCCTTACACTTGGGAGGATGAAGAATGAGGGGTGTGCGGGAAGATTTTTTTGCATTCCTGGGTGGTAGTTCTATTAGATCTGACATGTAGGCTGGGGCATTACCATGGATGATTTTATGGACTAAAGTGCAAAGTTTGAACGTGATGCGTTCTTTTAGTGGGAGCCAGTGTAGTTTTTCTCGTAGGGGTTTCGCGCTTTCATATTTTGGTGTGCCGAATATTGGCCTGGCTGCCGTATTCTGAGCTGTCTGGAGTTTTTTGAGTATTTGCTCTTTACAACCAGCGTAGAGTGAGTTACAGTAGTCTAGAGTGGTTTAATTAGCCCATATCCACTGTCCCTCACTAACGATGCTGTAGAAGGGTCTGCAGGGCTGTTTGGGTTAAAGAACTGTAAGAAGGACTTTACAGGATCATCCAGCCGTTGATCAAAAACATTAAATTGATTTGATCCTAGTATGTCAACTAACTCAACAGGAAAATCAGGCAGATAATCTTCAAGTTCACCCTAGTATCTTTGTTTTTCTGTCCACAAAATCTTGAGCCTAGGGCCTTTCCCACTCCTTAGTAATCCATAGGCCTTCCTTGCAGTCTATTTACTGTAGAAAAGAAAGCCTTTGGGTAACTGAGATATGAGCAATCCACATTCAGTTTCATCTGCCAGTGTCATCACTTTCTCCCACAGCTTCTCACAATACACTCACAATTTAACAACTCTGAATATTTTTGTCATCTGCAAATTTAATCACCTCTCACTTGTTGCTCTCTTTCACAGATCAATTATAAATATGTTAAAACAAATCAATCCCAGTTATTTATTTCCCACTGCAGCTCCTTGTGACTCTGGGCAAGTCACTTTAACCCTCCATGGAAATACTTTTAAAACAAATAGGAGGAAATATTTTTTCATTCAACGAATAGTTAAGCTCTGGAACTCTTTGCCTGAGGATGTAGAAACAGCGGTTAGCGTATGTGGGTTTAAAAAAGGTTTGGACAAGTTCCTGGAAGAAACGTCCATAGTCTGCTATTGAGACAGACGTGGGAAAGCAACTACTTCGCTGGGATTGTTAGCATGGAGTGTTGCTACGATTTGGGATTTTGCCACGTACTTGTGACCTGGATTGGCCAATATTGGAAACAGGATACTGGGCTAGATGGACCATTGGTCTGAACCAGTATGGCTACTCTTATGCTCATTGCCCCAGGTATAAAATATGTACCTGTATATAACATGTAAACTGCTTTGATTGTAATCACTGAAAGGCAGTATATCAAATCCCATCCCCCTTCTCTTCCCTAAAGGACTAATAATCTCCCTCCTTCCCACCCCCAGATGCAACATCTCTCCCTTTCTCAATCTTTCCTCCCTCTACTCTTCCCCCAGGTCCATTATCTCTCTTTCTTTCCTGGGGTCCATATATCTCTCTCTTCTCCCTCACTCTCATTGTCCAGCACCTCTCCCTCCCTCCCCTCCACCCCCATGAGCAGCAACACAAACTTGGTGGTGAGTAGCACCGAGCTCTTTTCATGGCTTCTGGAGCTCACTACCTCGGTCATAGCTTCCATTGCTGACCCCTCTACTTCTGCTTGCAGTTCTGCAGCTCACACTTCTCCCCCCACCCAGGGTTCAGCATCTGCCCTCCAATACCCCTGCTGGTCTACCTTAAAGATGGTTTTCTGCTGGCCCTTAGTGAGGCATTGTTGAACATATGCTGCCTGTGGCTTACTCCAAAGCTTTCTAACTGACCCATTCCGCCTACTCTGACATCACTTCCTGTTTCTACCTAGGTAGGATAGGTCCAAGGAGCTTAGATTGAGAACAGGAGACGGTACAAGGCTATCTAGTCCATTATATGGGTTGAAGCCAGTAGGCGGAGCTTGTTGGCAGAGATTGCCACCATACTGGTTCACCCAAAACAATAGCAAATGCTATTGAAAACAATAGTAAAAGATTATTAGAAATAACGGACTACCTATGAGTGGTCCATCTGTAAAAGTCAAAAGCTGTTCCAGTGGATAGGCAGTGCCTGAAAAGGTGGAGGACAAAGATTGTTTGTTTGTTTTTGTTTTTACTTATTTAACAGCTTTTTTTATTTATTTGAAAGGTTCCAATATATAGAAATAACTATAATGAAATCAAAACTGTATATCACTAAAACAGCTTCAATATTATTGTAACTGGTGCAAACAGCACTAATAACGGCTATATTTTGTGCTCCTTTTTTTACACTGTTCCATAAATACAGTAATATATGGCCAAATGTCAGTGAGGATATCCTGTTAACTGATGGGTTCATGTTAACTGTTGTTGTAATCTGCTTTGGGAAGCCTGTTGTTATAAAGATTGGAAGTAAAATTAAACTCTCCTTTTATTGGGGCACATGGAATCACATCTTCATCTCATATCTTTTGTAGAAGTTTAAATTTTAGATACACAAATGGATTATTTTGTTTTGAGCATGTTTCAGGGACAAGTGGTTTTCATAAGTCAAAATAATAAAAATAAATATTTTCTTTCATGCACATCTCACTTTTGTTTAGACATAACTAAATGGGCTATAAGCCCCTAATGCAGTTCATTGGTTTTCTTATATTTTGTCCTTGTGATAACGTATACTGTGCCAAAACTGGAAATACAGTGAAACAGAACAATAGTATTCAGCAGTGCATTTTTTTCTAGCAAAAAAGATGCCGGTACTCAAATGCTAGTCCAGGGTTGGGTGATCACTGAGGAACCCACCCCACAATAGCCAGGACCCTGCAACCAGTTACAGAATCTACGACAAGGCAGAACTGGTGTGTAGAGCCTGAGCTCTTACATTAAAAACTTGGGGTCCGTGGGTCAATTTGAGCAGGGAATAGAAAAGGTGCCGGTACTCAGTACCCCCAAGTACCCCCTCAAATAAAGTCCTGGTATTCAGTAACACTCAAAACTTATTAACTAACATTATAATTACAATCGCATTTGGGTAATAACTGAGAAAATGCTGTTGAAAAATGACTTGACCAAGAAAAATATATATCACAAAACTAGAAAATGTTGGCACATTTAGACTGACTCTGGATTTCTACATGAAGGTAGCTCTGCCTTCATTATTGAATATCTCTGTTTTAAATAGTAGTAATAAACAATATTTACTCTTAATATTGGCTCTTCAACCAGGCATATAATGGAAGAAGTAACTAACTGTTAGTCTCACTCACATACACAATGATTGACACGGGCTGCACAAACTGCAGCAGGACATGTTTATCCACTCCTACCCTACTGAGATAATATTTAACCATCTCTCTGAACTCATGTGCAACTTTCTTTAAATTAGTCACCTTACTTTCTAACTCTTCTTACTCTCTTATCTATCTATGTGTTCCATCTTTGCTTTACCCTTCACTATAAAAAAAAAAAAGGTTTGGATAGCTTCCTAAAAAAGAAGTCCATAAGCCTTTATTAAAATGGACTTGGGGAAAATCCACTGCTTATTTCTAGGATAAGCAGCATAAAATGTATTGTACTGTTTTGGGATCTTGCCGGGTACTTGTAACCTGGATTGGCCACTATTGGTAACAGGATACTAGACTTGATGGGCTTGTGGTCTGTTCCAGTATGACAACACTTATGTTCTTATAATCTTTTGTTCTTTACATGATGTCTGTTTTAGTGGCCCTTTACCAGGAGAAAAAAAATATATCTCTGCACGGATATAACCAGCCCCTCCAAATGACACACTGATTCCAATTTTTTGTTTTTGTCCATGAAACTTTTATTAGAATTTTAGATATAAACATAGACAAAGGGTCATAAAAAACAATAATAAAACAATATAATAACAGAAAGTATACAAGTATACGATTTATAACAAATTACTACTCTAGCTATGAAAAGTTATTCCATTATTATACTTCCTTTGTGTACATCTGTATGCTACACAAGCTGGCATGTTTGAAAATATAAGTGAGATTAAATAAAAATATTACCAACGGTAAAGAACGACAACGTGGATGCAGCAGCTCCACATTGTTTGATTGGTTTTGAGATTTGTTTGATTGGTTTTGAGTGTACACAGAACAACAGCTGCGCGGGGAAGGGGAAACACAGACTAACTTAAGTGGCCTCAACTTTTTGAAGTCATGCCATTTCCTATTCTCAATCAAACCTCCTTGGATAAGTCAGATGGCAAGGATCAACAGAAGACCACCTTTAAGGTAGACAGATGTGTGTGTGTGTGTGTGTGTGTGTGGGGGGGGGGGGTGATGTTGAATCATGTATGGGGCGAAAGCTGTCAGATTACACTGAGGACACAGGTTGGTAGTGGAAGAGAGCAGAAGATATGTTTGGAGGAGACAGGAGACACTGCAGTGTGGTTAGTTGATTTTTAAACACTAGCCAGAGTGACTAACTAAAGCCTGAGTATTTAATGCCCTTATCTGGATACCACAGGGCTGAATATCTAGGGTGGAGCAGTGAGCACTGCCACTGCTGTTATCTGGATTGCAATCCCAACATAGTGAGGACAGCACTAGGGTCTGAATATTGCCACTCATAGGAGCCAACTTTTCAGAATTATTGGGGGTGCTAAACCCAATGGAAATTACTTCTCCTTTGACACGGTCAAAGAGTTTGTTCAATTTTCTTATTTTGCTGTTCATGTTTTGTTGCACCAGTATATAGTTATATGCCTTAAAATGTAATTTTGGCACAGATCTGCTGTATTCTACAACAATGCACACAAATTCTAGAAATGCCCCTGACCCTCCCATGGCCATGCCCCCTTTCTGGATCCACACATTAAAATTTACACATGCATCTTTATAGGACACCGGCTAGAAAGATGCATGCATACATTCAATTTGTTGCCAATTAGTGCCAATAATTGATTACTAGCATCATTATTGCTGCTAATTGACTCATTGGTCAATTAAATTGCACACATGCCCAAATTTGTGCATGCAATTTTGAGACCCATATATAAAATTAGGGGGATGATGTTTAACTTTTTGTGGATTTGTTGCCTGCATTGCTACTTACGTTGTGGATTGTTCTGAGCTATATGGGTTGATACAGTATACAAAATTTGCTATTATGTTATGTTATATAAACATAGTGCTTCTAAATATCCATGGCCAGTGCTGGTTAAGGGGCTCATTTTTGATACAAAAAAACATCTAAAGCAACAGCACAAAATGGCAGATGGACTTTTTTTTGGGTCCAAAATGTCCAAATCGCTATTTTCTAAACACATTTTAAAGATGTTTTTCTATGCAGTTCATCTGCAGTGTGTCCAAATCACAAGATGGTTTGTTGGGGGCAGGATTTGTGCATTCCCAAAACATGGATGTTTTTCTGCCATAATGGAACAAAGCAAAAATGTCCAGGGGTAAAAGTTAGATGTCTTGGTCTAGACCTGTTTCAATCACGACTAAGTCATAAAAAGGTGCCCTAAATGACCAGATGACCATTGGAAGGATTAAGGCATGACCCCCTTTACTTCCCCAGTAGTCATTGACCCCCTTCCACCCACTCCCACCCCCAAAGATGTGAAAGAAACAGTACATACCAGTCTCTCTAACAGCTTCTTTCACACGGAGCGAGGTTGAGGTGAGGTGCTATGATTTGAATTCAGGGGGGGCCCGGCCTGGTGGTGGACGGAGGGGGGCGACGATGACCTCGGGGGGGGGGGGGGGGCGCCTTGCCCCGGGCTCGGCCCAGTCTCTCGGCAGCCCTGCTAGCTGAGAAGTGCTGATGAGTGGGATATTGAATGGCACTTATCAGATACTGCCGCTGCATATTCCCTCTGACTGCCTCAACATTATCTGGACAGTGCCGGGTCAGTCCATGGGCAGAGCTGGAGTTTATCTGGTACATTTTTGGTGGCACACCTCCTTGTTTTTGGTGATACACCACTGTGTTACCACACGCTGGTTGAGATCTAGGTGTCATCATGAACAATACGCTGAAACCTTCTGCCCAGTGTGTAGCGGTGGCGGCCAAAAAAGCAAACAGGATGCTAGGAATTATTAGGAAAGGGATAGAAAATAAGACAAAGAATATTAAAATGCCTTTGTATTGCTCCATAGTGCGACCTCACCTTGATTATTGTGTGCACTTCTGGTTGCCATCTCTTAAAAAGATATGTCAGAAATAGAAATGGTTCAAAGAAGGATGACCAAAATGACTAAGGAGATGGAACTCCTCTCACATGAGGAAAGGCTTAAGAGGTTTGGGCTCTTCAACTTGGAAAAGGGATGACTGAGGGGGAGGTCTACAAAATCCAGAGTAGTGTAGAATGGGTAAACCTAAATCAATATTTTCCTCTTTCAAAAAGTATAAAGACTAGGGGGCGCTCAAGGAAGTCACATGTTACTACTTTTAAAATAACAGGAGGAAATATTTTTTCACTCAACGAATAGTTAAGCTCTGGAACTTGTTGCCAGAGGATATGTTATCAGCAACTAGTGTATCTGGGTTTAAAAAAGGTTTGGACAATTTCCTGGAGGAAAAGTCCACAGTCTGCTATTGAGATAATGGGGAAAGCCACTGCTTGTCCCTGGGATCTGTAGCATGAAACTTGCTATTATTTGGGATTCTGTTAGGTACTTATGACCTGGATTGGCCAATGTTGGAAGCAGGATACTGGGCTAGATGTACCATTGGTCTGACCCAGTATGACTATTCTTATGTTCTTATGAGAACCGCTGCTTTAGTCTAAAGAGGGCTCTCTGCCTTCCAGGAGGGTGAAAACAGGATTGAACTTATCTGCCCTGAATAAATAGAGCCAGTATTCTGACAGCCATACTTCCCTGCTGCTACACTACCATTACGGAAAAATACAGCACTTCACCTCTGCCTCTCCTATTCTCTGAGCTGAAAGATCTTAGCTGTTCTTGTCTTTCCTCATATGGTAAGTGACACATTGCACAGAGTAATTGCTCTAGATTGTAGTTTTTCTTTTACCATTCATAAGACACAATAATGAAGATAACAGGATGAATCGCTATTAATGCATCTCTAGCAACACTTTGCAGAAGATTGTTTCTTTTATTATGGAAAAGGAGTTGTGATCACTGCTCTGTGGCTTCACAGTGAGAAAAAACAATTCTTAGTACATATGAATGTGTGTGTGTGTCTGTTTTATCTGTCTGCCTCTTTTGATGTAATTGATCACTCGCTTTTTCTAACATGTCTCAAATTTTATTGGGGTATCAGGTACAGTTGATAACTGGTTCTCTTCCTTTCTTCTGAATCATGCTTTCAGAGTAGCTCTGTCTGACAAATTGTCTGGTATCTATCCCCTCCGCTTTGGGGTCCCCAGGGGTTAATTCTATCCCCTATTCTTTTTAATCTTTCTGTAGCCCTCTTGCAGTGTTAGTTCAGTCATCAGGTTTGATCATTTACTAATATACTGATTTGTGGTAACGTGAACGGGCCCAGAACACAGGTAAGACAGTAGTCACACAGTGGTTGCAGGTGAAGGAAAATAAATGTTTATTAAAGCTGTTAGGTTGGGAGTCCTGTTCCACACAGGTAGGAGGAAAAGCCAGGCAACATAAAATTACTCATAAATGTAATAATGTCCTAATTGGCCTGCTCCTGCAGGGCCACTGTGTACCTTACTGCCTTTCAGCACAGCTGCACATCTTACTTGTCCCTGACCTGGTTCCTCAAAGTTACCAGTATAGTTACTCGGGTCAGAAATACAAAATCTGCAAGGTTCCAAGTGGAGCTTGGCCTACTTGACTGTAGCAATTGCAGTTCACACTTAGGTGGTGGAGGCGTATGTGTGGAGTGGCGCTGTTTCCCTCTGTGCTCCCATAGGCGTTCCGTATAAGAGGCTTGGGGAGGCTAAGCTGCCCTAGCCACACGTGGGACCACCAATATTTTTACAGCTGGCAGCAGCTAGAACACACTACTGCGGCAATTGGTGTCCCCTTCTCCCTCATGACCTCCAAGGACTGTCCCAGGCTGTTGTCAGATTCAGGGCTCTCCCTGTTGTCTGATGGTTCTGTCTTGATTGCTGCCAGCAGCGTCATGACACTGCAGTGATTTAAAGCAAGCAGCCTCGGTTTTCCTAGTGATGCCTCCCGCCCTCCTCTGATGCAACATCCTGTTCCTTGTGGGCAGGAGGCATCACTGGGAAGGCCGAGGCTGCCTTAAATCACTGCTGTGTTGCTACCGGCAGCAATCAAGTCAGGTTCAATGGGTATGAGTAGCTGCACATCATCCGCATAGATGTAGAACTGAGTGTCCATTGACCGAATCAGCTCAGCTAGTGGTTTGAGGTAGATATTGAACAGAATAGGTGACAGTATCTATCCTTGTGGTACCCCGCAGGTCAGTGTCCATGGTGATGATGAGTTGCTGCCAATCATTATGGATTGTTGCCTGTCTGATAGATTGGATCTGAACCAGGCAAGTACTGTTCCATTGATACCTGTTTCTGTCATTCATGCTAGCAAGATATCATGATCCACAGTGTCAAAAGCTGCTGAGAAATCTAGCAGTACTAACATCGAGGCAAATCCCTTGTCTTGGTTTCTGTGAAGATCATCTAGCAGGGATATGAGGACTGTTTCTGATCCATAACCAGGTCTGAATCCTGAATCCAGATTGACATGGATCTAGCCAGTTACTCTTTTCTAGCCATTCATTAAGTTGAACACAGACTGTTTGTTCTATGAGTTTCCCTAGAAGCGGGATGTTGGATACTGGCCTGTAACTTTCAAGTTTGTCCTGGTCAAGGTTGTTTTTCTTCAGCAGAGGGTGAACCACTGCCCTTTTTAATGCTGTTGGTAGTTGCCCATTAGAAAGAGAGGTGTTCACAATTTTTGTGGCGCCTTCTATAAGGCTCATACTTGCCTGCTGCACTATCTTTGATGGACAGGGATCGAGGGAGCAGGCAGTTGGTCGAAGGTCCCTTAGGATTTTGTCAAGGCTCTCCTCTGTCATTAGGTTAAAAGTGTTCCATCAGTCTCTGTTAGGAGGGGGCGAGTTTGTGCACCCCTGGTTGACTGGTTGGGCACTGGGTGGGATTGCCTGTAAATCCTAGTGGAGACTTTTAATTTTGTTGGCAAAGTATCCAGCAAAATCATTGCAGTTCAGTTTAGACTGGGCAGGCTGATTTTGTTGTGGGGGTTGCAGTAGGCTGTTTACAATACTGAACAGCTGCTTGGTTGAATTGGCAGCCTGTGCAGTGCATTGAGAGAAATATCGATTTTTGGTTGCTGTTAAGGCTTGGCGGTACTTTGCCATGTGCTTCCTGCAGTTTAGCCTGTCTTCATCCAGGTGAGATTTGCGCCATCTCCTTTCCAGTTTTCGTCCTTCACGTTTAAGGATCTGAAGTTCTGGAGAAAACCAAGGTGAGCGTTTGTGAGTGGGGCATAAGACCTTTTTTAGTGGTGCCATTTTCTCTAAGGTCTTGGCTAGGTGTGTATTCCAGATGTCAATTTGTTAATTAGAATATGTCAGTATTTGGAAATGTGTTTGTATAGAAATAATTGCACATAGAAGAATAAGTAATTAATGAAAAAGCAAAATAATTTAAAAAATAATACCCCCCAAAGATGTGATTAAAAATATTACTTACCAGCCTCATGACAGTTTCAGGTGTTATAGCCAAATCTATTAAAGCAGCAAGCAGATCCCTGGAGTAGTGTAGTGGTCAGTGGAGTGTACTATGGAGAACAAGACCCAGGCCCTTATCCCGCTCTACCTATTACACTTGTGGTGGAAAGTGTAAGTCCTACCACACTCCCACAAAACCTTCTGTACCCACATATAGATGACCCTTTCACCTATAATGCCTACTGTAGTAATGTACAGTTGGGCATAGTTGTTTTTTGTGGGTTTTGGAGGGATCAGCATACAGTATAAGGATGTAATGGTGAGATATGCACCTGGGAGCTTTTAAATGAAGTCCACTGTAGTGCCTCCTAGGGTGCCCCGTTGCTCTCCTGGGATATCTGTGTGGCAAGTCTACTGATAATGCTGGCTCCTCCTACATGCCAATGGCTTGATTTTCTACTTTATTCACTTGGACTTTTTTTTTTTCCGAATGGCCCAAAAAGATACTGAGCACAAAAACAAATCAGATACAAACAAAACTAAATGGGGGAAATCTCTAAGCAAGTATAAACACAGTATAAAAAGAGTTAAATCAGAATACTACACCACATATGGAAGAGATGAACACTAAAACAATATATGAACTGATGAATAATCTACTAAACACACAAGCCCTGCTAACATCAAATGAAATACCACCAACAGTAGACGAGCTTGTACAGTACTTTAAGGACAAAATAACAAAAATAAGATCAAACCTACCTGCAACACAAACATCACTCACAGATTTCCTATACGAATACGCAAACAAAAATGATCATACCAAAGCCGACAGAATCTGGTCGTCCTTTAAGATACCTACAACCGGCTCAGTTAAAGCACTACTGACAAAATATGCCCACGCCAGCTGCCTATTAGATAGTTGCCCCAACTACATGATGAAAAACCCACCAGACTGGTTCATTGACCGTCTAACCAAACACATTGAATACATGCTCTCGAATGGTGATGATAGAGGTGACATCATACTCACCCCAATCCCTAAAAACACCACCAGGAAGATCAACAAACTCACAGACTACAGACCTATCGCCTTAATACCACTACTGACCAAAACAATGGAGGGACTAGTAGCACAACAACAAATGGAATATCTAACACATTTTGCACTCCTCCAAGTGCCTTCTACCTAGTGGACCACACAACACTACTGACCATGCTCGACAATATAGGAATCAATGGAGCAATAGCGACCTGGTTCAACATCTTACTGAGAACTAGATCCTATATTGTCAAGATGTCTAATTAGTTTTCAACCTCCTGAACCTCAGAAAGTGCAGTACCCCAGGGGTCCCTGATATCACCTATTTTATTCAATGTCATGATGGTCCTACTCGGCAGGAAACTGGAAATGCTTGGATTTAACTTATACATATACGTTGACAACATCACTATCTACATTCCCTTTAACAACAGCACCACTGAGATATTGGACAAGGTTAAAAAAGGGATGGACCTCATGGAAAATTGGACCACAACTTTCAAACTTAAATTGAACCAAGACAAAACAAAACTCCTTGTTCTATCCAGCCTGCATAATCCAACCACCCACCAAAACCTCACAATAGATCAACAAACATATCCAATTGAAACACAACTTAAACTAGTGCGAATCATCATCAATAAACACTTGACTCTCTAAAACCAGGTTTCTGCGGTCATATCAAAAAGCTTCCATACACTATAGAGAAGAATCAGACTATTTCCCCAAACAAACATTTTGTCTTATAGTGCAGATGCTGATAATGTCCCAACTATACTACTGCGATGCTGCATACGTAGGATGCAAAGAAAACACTAAAATGATTGCAGACCATCCAAAAGATTGATATTCAAAAAAATAAAAATATGAAAGAGCAACCCCCATTACTCAGAATGCAACATTGGCTCCCAATCAAGGCCAGATTAATATTCAAAACATGCACAATCATTTTCAAAATACTGTTTGGCATGTCCCCAGACTACATGCTAGACCAGATCACATTATCACCTGCCCAACTGCAAAAACATAATCTACAAATCCATCTACATGGCAAGTTTTAGCTACCTAGGCTCTAAATGGTGGAACTCAATCCGCAAGGTGACAAGAAGCATCATGATCCACCTTCAATTCAAAAAATAGCTAAAAACCTACCTTTTCAAGAAATTCTATGGCTAACCGAATGCAAACTATTAATAACCCAATATCGTTCTGCAAGAACACTGTTCTATACAACTCAAATTTGTAACCTGTATATCTTAGCAATCATTATGCATCAATGTAATCTCCCATAATTGCTATATGTAATCCACGAATAAATAAATAAAATAAATAAATGAAAAATATCTTGCATGTGGCCATTTTCGAAAAAAAAAAAAAAAAAGATAAAGAGCTTTTGCTGTTTTGAAAATGGCCATATTTCCTATTCGGATTTGGGATGTTTAGGGAGAGATTCTATATATGGCACCTAAAAAATTGGGGCTGAAATCAGTGCCAACTAAATTTAGGTGCCGATTATAGAATAAGCTTAGTTGATATCTCATCACCTAAAACTACGCACATCCACTTCCACCAATGAAAACGTGGTGTAGATCCCAGCACGTAAATTTATGCACACTAGGCCACATTTTATAACTACATGTGTAAATTTCGGAACGCCCACAAAACGTCCATTTCCACTCCCATAATCATGCCTCTTTTAGCCTGCATGCATTAAGAAGTTTAGTGCACTTCATTACAGAATATGCTTAGCAAGTTGTGCGCCTAAATTCTAATCAGTGCCAATTAGTGCTCGTTATTGCTTTCTAAGTGCTGTTATCAGCGCTCATTAGCTTGTTAAGCTTGTTATGTGCATTGTTATAGAATCCATGCCAATTTCGGCACGGATCTCTAGGTGCGCTATATAATCTGGGGGTTAGCGCACAACGTCCAAAGTCCAACTTAGATGTCATGTCGAAAATGCCCCCTCATGGTACTTTGTATGTCTAAGTGCTTTGAAAATAAGCCCCATGATGGTGTCTGAGGTATTTCTTCCATTTTTAATATTGAGGTTATCTGCATTATCATCATCTTGATTCACTTGTTGCATTTGTTGTGGCTATTGTTTAGAGTCTTTATTATTTAGGTGTCTTTCCTTTTATAGTTTTGGGAGCTTTTGGAAATGCACATCTCTGATACCTGCAGAAAAAAAGAGCAAATGAGCGCAATAGAATAAAACAATATTTATTAACACAGATGCGTAAAAACTACAATGATGTCCTCTAAGCCCAACATGGCCATGTTTCGCCCTGTCAAGGGCTGCATCAAGGGCCTGACATAAACCAGCAGGAGCAGTTCAATGTTTTCCCTGTCTGGTTGATACAGGACAACAGACAAATGAAAGCTCACAAAGCAGCAGGCTGATTCTTTCACAGCAATTACAGCCTCTTGCACAGACGGCTGTCATAGCTATTTGCATATTTCTTTACATAGTAACATAGTAGATGATGGCAGAAAAAGACCTGCATGGTCCATCCAGTCTGCCCAACAAGATAACTCACATGTGCCACATTTTGTGTATACCTTACCTTGCATTGCACTCTATGCAGAGTCTGAGGTTTCCAGTGCACTGTTTTGCCTTCATGTCTCTATTAATGATCGATCATCCCTTGTTTCATATTTGTTGAGGGTCCGTCTGTGTTTTGTATGAGTGAACAAGGTGCAACTATAAGTTTTAAGGTGGCACAGACACTGTGAGGGAGAGGGGCAGCACTCTACAGATTCCCTCACATCAGTGGCTTTCCTAGCCTGTTCGCCACCCAGGGCAGGTCCTTACTGCACCCCTCCCCCCCCCACTGGGGCATCACTCCCCCCGTCACATCACTCTCTTCCGGTGCATCACCCCCCCCCCGGCATGTCATCACTCCCCCAAGGTGCGTCAGCCCCTGGAACACATCACCCCACCGCCTTTCCTCTAACCTCCTAGCCTCCTACAAAGGGGGTGGGCGGAGCAGATGCTTGGCTATCAGCTCTGCCCGTCCCCTGCTCCGGAACAGGAAATGACATCAGAGGGGCCAGGGGACGGGCAGAGCCAACAGCCATGTGCCTGCTCTGCACATCCCTTTGCTGCCTGCACCCGGGACGGACCGCCCCCACCTCCCTACCCTTAGTACACATGATGATATTTTCATCATTCAATACACTTCCAATACAAACCTTGATTTGTGTCCATTACAACTTTGTTTGGAGAGGGCTGCTAACTGGCTGCGGGATCACCACTTGGTTTTAAACCCACAAAAGCAACCACATGTTGGATTATGGGCCATGCCCTTTCCCCATCTGTTACATCTGTTCTTTTTGGTTTATCTGTTCAGCCTGGCAAAAGTTTTAGATATTGAGTTGCAACCTTAGGTTCTACATTAACTTTTCTCCTCAAATCTCATCAGTTTTGAAATCGGGCTTCAATGTCCTCCGCAAACTTAGAGCTAGGCTTACCAAGCAGCGTTATGGGCGAGTTACCATTTTAAAGCGTATAAATGGTGTACACACATTAAACGCTAATGCGCCCATAGAAATGTATAGGCACGTTAGCGTTTAACGCACCTTAAATTTACATGCACCTTAAAAACGCTAACGCTCCTTAGTAAACATACCCCTTAGATTGGTGCATGGTTATCTAGACCAAGATGCACTAAATACACTATTCCATGCCTTTGTTGGATTTCATTTCAACTACTGCAACACGGTTTATGCTCGTATTTTGTACCCTGCTAAATGGAGGGATCATGTCTCCCCTCTGTTTTTAATATTGCACTGGTTACCCATCAAGTATAGAATTCAATTTAATATCCTAACACTTACACAATAAGCTCTTCACACGGGGATACCAGCCTATCTCACTTCATTAACAATTCCTTATGTTCCTGATCACCAACTTTCATCACTGAATGATCATATAGACTTGCCCTTCCAAACTCCTCTTATGCTTATTGTGAATGCACGAGGAAACTGCTTTCTACTTTTTAACTCCATCCCTTTTGAAAGGTTTACCTCTCTCTCTCCATTCAGACACCTCTTTTATACAATTCAAGGTAGAACTAAAAACCCATTTTTTCAGTTTGGCTTTTAATGGTTTACAGGGAGTACAGTTCCGCTGAGCAGGTTTATCTGGGGATCTGGCATGGAGAAACCTGCAGTTAAGGTATTTGCTCTTGTGTTTGTATGACTCTATTGTACATGGGAATTGTTTTTCTGTATTTTAATTGGAGTTCTTCTCCTGATAAATTTTTATGTTATACATTACCTTGATTCGCACTGTAAAAAAGGCAAGCTTAGCAAATACGTACAATAAATGATATACATATGAACTGTACTGCATATGTGTATTATACATACTGTATATGTAAGGAAAGTGGTTAATTAGGAAGGAAAGGACGTAAGTGGCTCTTTTATATTTCAGACAATAATGTGGCTCCAGCTGTTGTTTCTTCCTGTAATTGGGCCTAACAGCTTCGCTGGGGTACTTCAAAAAGGTACTATTGTTGCAAATATTTTTCCAATTAGAGCTCTTAAAAAAGCAAAACAAACAAAAAAAGAACACTCGTGGAAAAAAAGACAGTAAAAACAGCTGTACTCTATAGCACTATGGTGGAGTGATAGCTTCACTGTTTGTCAGGTTTTATTCCTCAAAGAAAATAGAGAAAAAGATAAAAGTTCCTAACTGCAGTTAATCTGTTTTTGTAACCTCCTAGCTGCAGTGAATCTATAGTTGTAACTTCTAACTGCAGCGAGTCTGTAGTTATAAGTATATAAGCACGTAAGTATTGCCATATTGGGACAGACCGAAGGTCCATCAAGCCCAGCATCCTGTTTCCAACAGTGGCCAATCCAGGTCACAAGAATACATTTTATGCTGCTTATCCTAGAAATAAGCAGTGGAGTTTCCCCAAATCCATCTTAATAATTGCTTATGGACTTCTCTTTTAGGAAGCTATCCAAACCTTTTTTAAACCCCGCTAAGCTAATGAAAGGCTAGTAGTAGTTCTTATCTCTTCCAGTTGTGCTTTATTGTTAGCACTGGATTTGGATTGTGCTCAATAGCATCTTCTTTTTCTCTCAATACTACATTTAACAGAGCATTTCTGACCCCTGAAGTAGACGGGTTTCCGCCGAAACACAGCCTTTGTTGGGTCTTTAAAGCTTTGGTGCTTTGAAAATAAAAGAAGTTTTCACATTCACATTGCTGGAAGTTCTTTGGCCCATCACTATTCTGTAATGGCATGCTGAACAATCATATTTAACGTAGTCATATACAGATTATAGAATAATGGAGAAACTGGAGAGCCTTGTGGAACACCACATCGTGGTATCCAATCATCAGAATAGACCTCATCCTTCAATACTTTGTACTGTCTGTGTCTCAAAAAAGGTGCTGCTTTTCCTCTCTACTGGTTATGCCACTCTACCTTTCTCATGGGGGCTTAGAGTCTTCATGTCATTGTCAGTGCTGTTTCGAGCCCTGGGGTCTTTATTCTTCTTGTAGAGGGTAATTCTATAGGGTGGGAGGGAGGACATCAATAGGAGACCCTGCTTCAGCTGCGATTAAAAAAAAAATGAAAAGACCAAAATCAATAAGCAGGAAAGCACCCACAAATGTAAATCACATAGTACAGAACAAGAATGTAAACAGCTTTTTTTGAAAAATTGCAATTTACACTTTTCAGGCTTAATGTTAGCTGAGATGTTTTGTTATGCAGCTGCTCAAATACAAAGTTTTTGTTTGTGCAAAAATACTACAGACTGGCATTTGCAAGAGTACAAAATGTTATGGGGAATTCTTGTTTACGTTTGTTCTGGTGCACCTGGGGGGGTCTACTATAAACCCAACCTATATAAATCCCAGGGCACTGAAATTAATTAAAGACGTCAGTCATAAAGAATGTTTACGTAGAAAGCACAGAAAATATGTAAAGATCAAATATCTTCCTGCCCATTGCTCTACTGATACAATTCCTGTCTTACTTGGGAACAGGCCAGCAAACATCAGAAAGCTTTCAACAGGGAGGTTGGGTGGGATAAAGAGAGAAATATGCTCCCTAGGACAAATGAGGTTAAATATTGTTCAGATCTGAAAGAGTTTTATAATCAGGGTTTAGTGTTTACCTAGGGGGTCTTTTACTAAGGCACGCTAGTGGTTTTAGTGCATACTAATGATTAGCGCACGCTAAACGCTAGAGATGCCCATAGAAATATATGGGTGTCTCTAACGTTTAGCACGTGCTTATTTTTAGTGTGCACTAAAACACTAGCGTGCCTTTGTAAAAGGATCCCATTATTTATTATTATTTATTTTTGAAATGATAATATGTAAGTGGAAGTCAGTCACCACAGAGCCTGGGAAAGTTGAGAAGGTGTTTACAAGGCTGTTAGACATCTTCAGGGCTTGCTAAGAAGGACCCCTCGATATCTACTCTGAACCAGAAGGTGGAGCTCCGCCCTCTGAGTGACATCATCAATAGGGGCAACTTTCCCTTCAAAAACCTGCAGCCAGCAATGCACAGCTACTGGCATGCTGCTGAAGGTGGGTATTATGCCCCTCTGGAAGTCCTGAGTATTGTTGCAAATGTTTTACTATCATCTCAACATAGTTACTATAGTATGGAGACTTTACTGATTGAATTGATTTCTTGAGTTAGAGCTCAGCTGAGTAAAGGGGGTCAAAGTCTGTTGCTACAATTTATTATATCTGCTGCATTCAACATTGTGAATCATGATTTGTTAGCTGGATACATAAGCGAAAACCGTATACCTTTTCTGTGCAGCGATGTGCATGTTGGCGCCATAGCTCTACGCATTTGCGCTACCGCAGCCGAATAGTCATTAAACAATAACAACTTGTGACCCTCATATTCCAAAGCCGACTTTCTGGAACAAAAGGATTTCAGCAGCTGTTCCTTTTCCAGCCAGTTCACGTAATATGCAATGGCTGTGCACGGTTTACTCTCACTCTCTCCTCGCATCCCAATCCGGTGTGCACGGTCACATTGCAATGTATTTGTACATCCTTTGACGCCCAATTGTGCTGGCAAGCAAGAGCTAAAAAACTGATAGAGCTCTTTGTCTTGAACTGACTCAGGCAGCCCAATAACCCACAGATTGTTGCGGTGATTCCAGTTATCTTGCTCCTCCAAACGATCATGTAGGGCTGCTGCCTCTTTTTGCACTTCCACAATGTGTGATGCCATGCCATGTGCTGCTTCCTCCTGTGCCGACACCCGCTGCTCCACCTCAGCAATTCTCCGGGTCTGCGCGTCGAATTTCTCATTTAGCTCATCGACCGCTGACTGTATTTTGTTTAAACAGTCTTCCAGCACCGTTGCTACCGTCAGTGAAATCTCCCTGGCCCAATCCCCCGGCTGCAGCTCATTCGCCTGTTGAGGTTCCTGGCCCGCCGCCATCTTAGGTACTTTCAGAGATGGAGCTTTTTTGTTTTTCAGGTCTCTCTGGCTCCTCGTGGGCATACCTTCTCCCAGAATACTCTCTCGTTCACTCAGCTGTACTCGAGCGGTGCCCAATCAAAGCGTGAGTATACAGAGATCTGCGGACTTGGGGATAATGCAGATATTTCGCAGATTTTTGCTGAGATTTGGAGGAGCTCACTTTCCTACTAATGTTCAGGTGGCAAGCATCACGTGACCTATTTTTAAATCCTTCTAAGCCAACTGCTTTTACCACATTCTTTGGCAATGAATTGCAGAGTTTGATTGCACATTGAGTGAAGAAATATTTTCTCACATTTGTTCCAAATGTATTACTTACTAGCTTCATTGCTTAGTAGCCCCCTACTCCTTGTATTTTTTGAAAGAGTAAACAAGAGATTCACGTCTATCCACTCCACTCAGTATTTTATAGACTTCTATCATACCTCGCCTCACCTGTCTTTTCTTCAAGCTGAAGAGTCCCAGCCTCTTTAACCTTTTCTCAAAGGGAAATCATCCCATCTCCATTATCATTTTCGTCACCCTTCTCTGCACCTTTTCTAATTTTACTATTTCTTTTTTAAGACACAGTGATCAAAATTGCACTCTATTCAAGGTAGAGTTGCACCGTGGAGTGATACCAAGGCATTATAATATTCTCAGTTTTCTTCACCATTCCCCTGATCTATCACCATTGAATACCATTTCTTCTACTGGTATCTCCCCCATGTCTTCCTTTGTGTCTTCCCTGAGTGCCCCTTTTACCTCTCGATCACCTAGTTGTCCAACTAATTGTTTTACTGGCTTTTTGCTTCTGATGTATCTAAAAAAAAAAAATGATTTTGTATTTTTGCCTCCAACGCAATCTTCTGTTCATAGTCTCTTCTGGCCTTCCTTATCAGCGCTTTGCATTTGACTTGCAATTCCCTATGCTCTTTCCTGTTATCCTCAGTCCGATCCTTCTTCCATTTTCTGAAGGATTTTCTTTTAGCTCTGATAGCTTCCTCCACCTCACTTTTTAACCATTCTGGCTGTCATTTGGCCTTCCTTCCTCCTTTTTTAATACATGGAATATATCCGGTCTGGGCTTCCAGGATGGTGTTTTTGAATAATAAAACCACTACCATCCAAGCCTTATATAAATTTTTTACTTTTGCAGCTGCTCCTCTAATTTTTTTTTTTTTTTACCATTCTCCTCATTTTACCATAGTCTCTTTTTTGAAAGTTAAATGCTAACATATTGGATTTCCTGTGAGTACTTATTCTACACCAACTTTTGTTGCATGGTTCACTACTTGCACAGGTTACACCTAACTCACTTACACATATATATATGTAGCATGATATGAGTTTAATTGTCGGAGTTATTGATTTTGCTGGATCAGATACAAATGTACTGTATATATAAAATATATACAGATGCAAATACTTTACTTTCACCTTCCCCCTGGAAACTACTAGATAACAAAAGCTAGCCGGGTGGATACTTAAAGTCCATCAACACATCTGCAAAGAACAAAACTCTGAAGATGGACAGCAATCACAGAGACTGGAGTTAACCAAAGACAGTGAAACTCCACCTATTCTCAATGACTCAGACTGAAATGCCCATCTACCTATCTAATCTGACAAAAGAAACCCACTTACTCTCAGACAAAGATTTTTGTAATGCTGTCAGATGCCTTCTGGATGTACATCACAGCAGATGTCTAGACAGAAAGTCTTATGATGTCATTAAACATGTGACCAGATAGACCAATATCTTTGTTAAATGTCGAAACTAAGCTTCTGGCTAAGATCTTGGCAAACAGGCTATCTAGATTTCTTCCCTCATTGTTATCAATAGAAATCAAACAAAATAAAACATGGAAAAGAAAATAAGATGATACCTTTTTTATTGGACATAACTTAATACATTTCTTGATTAACTTTCGAAGGTTGCCCTTCTTCGTCAGATCGGAAATAAGCAAATGTGCTAGCTGACAGTGTATATAAGTGAAAACATTCAAGCATTACTATGACAGTCTGACAGGGTGGGAGGATGGGGGTGGGTAGGAGGTATGCATGGGGACATCAATGATATGCTTTGATGTCCCCATGCATACCTCCTACCCACCCCCATCCTCCCACCCTGTCAGACTGTCATAGTAATGCTTGAATGTTTTCACTTATATACACTGTCAGCTAGCACATTTGCTTATTTCCGATCTGACGAAGAAGGGCAACCTTCGAAAGCTAATCAAGAAATGTATTAAGTTATGTCCAATAAAAAAGGTATCATCTTATTTTCTTTTCCATGTTTTATTTTGTTTGATTTCTATTGATAACCTTATGAGTGGACTAACACGGCTACCACACTCCTCTTCCCTCATTGGTAATAGAACCACAAGTGGGATTTACCTGTGGTAGAGTGATAGCCAAGAATATGCGGCGTATCTGGGCCGCACTTGAAAGGGAAAGTCTCATACAGTCGTAGGGGTCGTTTTTGCACTCCGCCAGTTGTAGCGTGCCCCGATTTTACGACTGTATGAGACTTTCCCTAAGAAAGAGATAAAGAAGTAAATACAGCAACAAGTTGCACTATACATATACACATCATAATTTCTACTAATTGAGGTATTATATATTGGATTAAGTTTAGTAGAATTTTGCCATGTTATTCTAGAAATAAGCAGTGGATTTTCCCCAAGGCCATTTTAATAATGGTCTATGAACTTTTCCTTTAAGAAGCCATCCACACCTTTTTTAAACCATGCTAAGCTAACTGCTTTTACCACATTCTCTGGCAACGAATTCTAGAGTTTAATTATACGTTGCGTGAAGAAAAATTTTCTCCGATTCGTTTTAAATTTACTACTTTGTAGCTTCATTGCGTGTCCTCTAGTCCTAGTATTTTTGGAAAGAGCAAACAAGCAATTCATGTCTACCCGTTCCACTCCACTCATTATTTTATAGACTTCTATTATATATCCCCTCAGCCGTCTTTTCTCCAGGCTGAAGAGCCCTAGCCGCTTTAGCCTTTCCTCATAGGGAAATCATCTCATCCCCTTTATCATTTTTGTTACCCTTCTCTGTACCTTTTCTAATTCCACTATCCTGCTTATAATCGAAATAGAAAAACGCCTATATTGTGACCCAAATCGGGAGATAGACGTTTATCTCACAAAAACGAATAAAGCGGTATAATCGAAAGGCGAATTTGGACGTTTTCAACTGCACTCCGTCGCGGATGCGGACAAAGTTGATGGGGGCGTATCGAAGGCGGAACTGGGGCGTGGTTATCGGCCGATCAGAGATGGGCGCCTTTCGCCGATAATGGAAAAAAAAATATGCGTTTTTAGCGAGAATTTAGGGCACTTTTCCTGGACCCTGTTTTTCCACAAATAAGGCCCCAAAAAGTGCCCTAAATGACCAGATGACCACTGGAGGGAATCGGGGATGACCTCCCCTGACTCCCCCAGTGGTCACAAACACCCTCCCACCACAAAATATGCCGTTTCACAACTTTTTATTTTCACCCTCAAATGTCATACCCACCTCCCTGGCAGCAGTATGCAGGTCACTGGAGCAGTTATTAGGGGGTGCAGTGGACTTCAGACAGGTGGACCCAGGCCCATCCTCCCCCCCACCTGTTACACTTGTGCTGGTAAATGGGAGCCCTCCAAACCGCCCCCCAAACCCACTGTACCCACATGTAGGTGCCCCCCTTCACCCCTTAGGGCTATAGTAATGGTGTAGACTTGTGGGCAGTGGGTTTTGAGGGGGATTTGGGGGGCTCAACACCCAAGGGAAGGGTGCTATGCACCTGGGAGCTGTTTTAGCTTTTTTTTTTTTTGTAAAAGTGCCCCCTAGGGTGCCCGGTTGGTGTCCTGGCATGTGAGGGGGACCAGTGCACTACGAATCCTGGCCCCTCCCACGAATAAATGTCTTGGAGTTATTCGTTTTTGAGCTGGGCGCTTTCGGTTTCCATTATCGCTGAAAAACAAAAACGCCCAGCTCAAAAAAAGATAAACGTCCATGTTTTTCGAAAATACGGTTCGGTCCGGCCCTTCACGGACCCGTTCTCGGAGATAAACGCCTATGGAGATAGACGTTTCCGTTCGATTATGCCCCTTCACATCTTTTTTCAGAAGCGGTGACCAGAATCTGCCTATGCTTTCAGCTGGCCCTGATGAGAGAGAGAGAGAGTGAATCAGCCCATCTACACCCAACCGGTCAGACATTGATGGCACTTGCAAGATCAAGGATTCAGAGACTGGGGCAAGTGGCAGATCCGAAACCCAGTGCTCGCTTCCTTTAGTGAGGAGGTGTGGGGACCCTTCTCACCCCATATAGTCTCTTTGGAAGGAGTAAGGGAAATCTCAGGACACTCAGCCTTACCACCCAGGCAGACGGCACCTTGTGTTTTGTGCCCTGCTAAATGGAGGGATCATGTCTCCCCTCTGTTTTTAAAATTTCACTGGTTACCCATCAAGTATATAATTCAATTTAATATCCTAACACTTACACAATAAGCTCTTCACACTGGGATACCAGCCTATCTCAATTCATTAACAATTTCTTATGTTCCTGATCACCAACTTTCATCACTGAACGATCATAGACTTGCCCTTCCAAACTCCTCTTATGCTTATTGTGAATGCACGAGGAAAGTGCTTTCTACTTTTTAACTCCACCCCTTTTGAAAGGTTTACCTCTCCATTCAGACACCTCTTTTATACAATTCAAGCTAGAACTAAAAACCCATTTTTTCAGTCTGGCTTTTAATGGTTTACAGGGAGTACAGTCCCGCTGAGCAGGTTTATCTGGGGATCTGGCATGGAGAAACCTGCAGTTAAGGTATTTGCTCTTGTGTTTGTATGACTATATTGTATATGGGAATTGTTTTTCTGTATTTTAATTGGAGTTCTTCTCCTGATAATTTTTTATGTTATACATTACCTTGATTCGCACTGTAAAAAAGGCAAGCTTAGCAAATACAAGTAAACAATAAACGATATATATATGAACTGTACTGCATATGTGTATTATACATACTGTATATGTAAGGAAAGTGGTTAATTAGGAAGGAAAGGACCTAAGTGGCTCTTTTGTATCTCAGACAATAATGTGGCTCCAGCTGTTGTTTCTTCTTCTAATTGTGCCTAACAGCTTCGCTGGGGTACTTCAAAAAGGTACTATTGTTGCAAATATTTTTCCAATTAGAGCTCTGAAAAAAAGCAAAACAAATAAACAACAACAACAAAAGCAACACTTGGTGAAAAAAACAGTAAAAACAGCTGTACTCTATGGCACTATGGTGGGGTGATAGCTTCACTGTTTATCAGGTTTTATTAATCAAAGAAAATAGAGAAAAGATGCAAGTTTCTAACTGCAGTGAATCTGTTTTTGTAACCTCCTAGCTGCAGCGAGTCTGTAGTTATAAGTACATAAGTATATAAGTACGTAAGTATTGCCATACTGGAACAGACTGAAGGTCCATCAGACCCAGCATCCTGTTTCCAACAGTGGCTAATCCAGGTCACAAGTACCTGGCAAGATCCCAAAACAGTACAATACATTTTATGCTGCTTATCCTAGAAATAAGCAGTGGATTTTCCTAAAGTCTATCTTAATAATGGTTTATGGACTTTTCTTTTATTTATTTATTAGGATTTATTTACCGCCTTTTTGAAGGAATTCAGTCAAGACGGTATACAGTAAGAATAGATCAAACATGAGCAATAGGCAATTACAGCAGTAAAAATATTCCAGTAACAATACAAAATATAGCATGGCATACTACTTGCAATGACAACACAATACGTAATAGAATGTTATAATTGGTAGTGAAGGGTAAGGCAAAGTTGTAACACATAGATGAGTAAGAAAGTAGGAAGAATTTGAAAGTAAGGTGACTGATTTGAAGAAAGTTGCACATGAGGTCAGAGAGATGGTTAAATATTATCTCAGTTAGGCTAGGAGTGAATAAACATGTCCCGCTGCAGTATGTGCAGCGCGAGTCAATCCTTGTGTGTGTGAGTGAGACTAACAAGTTAGTTACTTCTTCCATTAAAGGCTTGTTTGAAGGGCCAATCTTTCACCTGCTTCCTGAAGTAGAGATAGTCTTGTGTTAAGCTGAGCCTTTCAGGCAATGCATTCCAATGCATTTAGGAAGCTATCTAAACCTTTTTTAAACCCCACTAAGCTAATGAAAGGCTAGTAGTAGTTCTTATCTCTTCCAGTTGTGCTTTATTGTTAGCACTGGATTTGGATTGTGCTCAATAACATCTCCTTTTTCTCTCAACACTACATTTAACAGAGCATTTATGACCCCTGAAGCAGACGGGTCTCCATCGAAACATTGCCTTTGTTGGGTCTTTATAGCTGTTGGTGCTTTGAAAATAAAAGAAGTTTTCACATTCACTTTGCTGGAAGTTCTTTGGCCCATCACTATTCTGTAATGGCACGCTGAACAATCAAATTTAACGTAGTCATATACAGATTATAGAATAATGGAGAAACTGGAGAGCCTTGTGGAACACCATATCATGGTATCCAATCATCAGAATAGACCTCATCCTTCAATACTTTGTACTGTCTGTGTCTGAAAAAAGGTGCTGCTTTTCCTCTCTACTGGTTATGCCACTCTACCTTTCTCATGGGGGCTTAGAGTCTTCATGTCATTGTCAGTGCTGTTTCGAGCCCTGGGGTCTTTATTCTTCTTGTAGAGGGTAATTCTATAGGGTGGGAGGGAGGACATCAATAGGAGACCCTGCTTCAGCTGCGATTAAAAAAAAAATGAAAAGACCAAAATCAATAAGCAGGAAAGCAGCCCCAAATGTAAATCACGTGGAGGGGCATAATCGAACGCGAACGCCCATCTCCATGGGCGTCTATCTGTGAGAATGGGTACGTGAAGGGGTGGGACAAATCGTATTTTCGAAAAAAATGGGCGTCCATCTCTTTTCTGATAATACGGTTTGTGCCAGCCAAATGCATCGGACTTGTGCGGATTTGAGCTGGGCGGTTTCGTTTTTCAATGATAATGGAAACCAAAGGCGCCCAGAAACGACCAAATCCAAGGCATTGGGTTGTGGGAGGGGCCAGGATTCGTAGTGCACTGGCCCCCCTGACATGCCAGGACACCAACCGGGCACCCTAGGGGGCACTTGTAACAATTATAAAATCAAAGCAAACTACCTCTGAAGTCCATAGCTCCCTTCCCTTGGGTGCTGAGCCCCCCCCAAATCCCCCCCAAAACCCACTCCCCACAACTCTACACCATTACAATAGCACTTATGGCTGAAGGGGGGCACCTAGATGTGGGTACAGTGGGTTTTGGGGGCGGTTTGGAGCACTTCCATTTACCACCACAAATGTAACAGGTAGGGGGGAGATGGGCCTGGGTCCACCTGGCTGAAGTCCACTGCACCCACTAACAACTGCTCCAGGGACCTGCATACTGCTGTGATGGAGCTGGGTATGACATTTGAGGCTGGCATACAGGCTAGAAAAAAAAGTTTTTAAAGTTTTTTTTGGGCGGGAGGGAGTTAGTGACCACTGGGGGAGTCAGGGGTGGTCATCCTCGATTCCCTCCGGTGGTCATCTGGTCATTTAGGTCACATTTTTGGGACTTGTTCGTGAAAAAAAAGGGTCCAAAAAAGTGACCCAAATTTGCGCTAAAAACACCTTTCTTTTTTTGATTATCGGCCGAGGACGCTCATCTCTACTCGGCCGATAAATACGCCCCAGTCCCGCCTTCACCACGCCTCCAACACGCCCCCATCAACTTTGTCCGTTTCTGCGACGGAGTGCAGTTGAAGACGCCCAAAATCGGCTTTTGATTATACTGATTTGGGCACCCATGCGAAAAAGACGCCCATCTCCCGATTTGGGTCGCTTTTTGGATGCCTTTGACTTTTGATTATGAGGCGGATAGTACAGAACAAGAATGTAAACTGCTTTTTTTAAAAAAATTGCAATTTACACTCTCAACAAGGAAAAAACTCACTGCCTATTTCTCTCTTCTCACCACAAAACAAACCTCCCTTCATCCATAAAAACCCTGGAACATACTCTCCCAATATCGGACAAACTGAAGATCCTTGGAATTACTATTGACACCAACCTAACCCCGGAGAGCCAAGCCTCTGCCACCACGAAGAAAATGTTCCATGCAATGTGGAAACTCAAACGGATCAAACAATTCTTCCCAAGGGAAACTTTCCATAACATAATTCAAACAATGGTACTATCACATGTTGACTACTGTAACGCTATATATGCGGGATGCAAAGAACAGATCTTAAGGAAACTCCAGACCATGCAGAACACGGCAGCTAGACTCATTTTCAGAATCACAAGATTCGAAAGTGCTAAACCCCTACGCGAAATACTGCACTGGCTACCAACCAAGGAACGAATAGCCTTCAAAATTTGCACTCTGGTCCTCAAAATAATCCATGGTCTGGCCCCAACCTACATGACCGAACTTATTGACTTACCAACTAGAAACATCATCGAATCATAAAGAACGTTTCTAAACCTGCATTACCCAAACTGTAAAGTACTAAAATACAAATCAACAAATGCATCCAGCTTTTCCTACATTTGCACCCAGCTCTGGAACACTTTACCTAGAAACATTAGAACTGTGGAACACCCATCTAAAATTTTGAAAAGACATCAAGACTCACCTCTTCTGGAAAGCCTACCCAGCAGACCCGAACTAATTCATGAACAATGCCTCACATCTTTTGATCTAAGAAATGAACAACACCCCTTTCACATAATCCTATTACTTCAAACTGTATGAATTGTACCACTCCAGTTATAATTAAGTGTACTTCTACCCTTATCCTACTCTGTATTGCTCACTAGAAGCTGTAGTCCCATCCCCGGAGACTTATCAGCCTCATTGGGATTACTTCTCTCTATATGCTACTATATATTCGTCCCAGAGTTGCATTTTCTTTTCTGGAACCTTATCAGCTTCCTTGCACCTACTGTTATTCTATTTTACACTTTGTATATATTCAAGGAGTTGGTACTCTCCTCTCCGCAACCTGTAAGCCACATTGAGCCTACTGCTATGCAGGAAAATGTGGGATGCAAATGTAATAAATAAATAAATAATGTTAGCTGAGATGTTTTGTTTTGCAGCTGCGCAAATACAAACTTTCAGTGTGCACCATGCAACACACTGCTGGGATATATTTATAAATATTTTTGTTTGTGCAAAAATACTATAGACTGGCATTTGCAACAGTACAAAATGTTGTGGGGAATTCTTGTTTGTGTTTGTTCTGGTGCACCTGGGGGGTCTACTATAAACCCAACCCATATAAATCCCAAGGCACTGAAATTAATTAAAGACGTCAGTCATAAAGAATATTTACGTAGAAAGTACAGAAAATATGTAAAGATCAAATATCTTCCTGCCCATTGCTCTATTGATACAATTCCTGTCTTATTTGGGACCAGGCCAGCAAACATCAGAAAGCTTTCAACAGGGAGATTGGGTGGGATAAAGAGAGAAATATGTTCCCTAGGACAAATGAGGTTAAATATTGTTCAGATCTGAAAGAGTTTTATAATCAGGGTTTAGTGTTTACCTAGGGGGTCTTTTACTAAGGCACGCTAGTGATTTTAGTGCGCACTAATGATTAGTGCACGCTAAACGCTAGAGACGCCCATAGAAATATATGGGCGTCTCTAACGTTTAGCAAGTGTTTATTTTTAGTGCGTACTAAAAACACTAGCGTGCCTTTGTAAAAGGACCTCATAATTTCTTAATATTTTCTTTTGAAATTATAATATGTAAGTGGAAGTCAGTCACCACAGAGCCTGGGAAAGTTGAGAAGGTGTTTACAAGGCTGCTAGACATCTTCAGGGCTTGCTAAGAAGGACCCCTCGATATCTACTCTGAACCAGAAGGTGGAGCTCCGCCCTCTGAGTGACATCATCAGTAGGGGCAACCTTCCCTTCAAAAACCTGCAGCCAGCAATGCACAGCTACTGGCATGCTGCTGAAGGTGGGTATTATGCCCCTCTGGAAGTCCTGAGTATTGTTGCAAATGTTTTACTATCATCTCAACATAGTTACTGTAGCTCGGAGACTTTACTGATTGAATTGGTTTCTTGAGTTAGAGCTCAGCTGAGTGAAGGGGGTCGAAGGCTGTTGCTACAATGTATTATATCTGCAGCATTCAACACTGTGAATAATGATTTGTTACTGTATAGATTATCAGAGATTGGTGTGACTGGGGTTGTATTGCAATGGTTCGAAGGATTTTTGAGACACAGCACAAGATATTGAAGGATAAGGTCTCTTCTGATGATTGGATACCATGATGTGGTGTTCCACAAGGTTCTCCAGTTCTTCATTTTTGTATAATCTATATATAACTATGTTAAATTTGATTGTACTGCACCCTGGTGAACAACTCTATTCATATTCTGATGATATATTTTTATTGATTCTGGTACATCTTGATATGAAGCAGTTTATACCTAGGTTATCACAGATAGTTGTTGAGCAGGTCAAACAGTGGTCTCAGACTTACCGATTGAAGCTCAGCAGAGATTGCAACTAATGCAGAATACAGCTGTGAGATTAATCTATTCCAAAGCAAGGTTTGAGGTTTGATCATGTGGCTGATAGATTTACATTGGCTATTGATGGAGTTACATATTAAGTATTTATTTATTTAGATTTTATTCACACCTTTTTCAGTAGTAGCTCAAGGTGAGTTACATTCAGGTACACTGGGTATTTCTCTGTGCTCACAATCTAAGTTTGTACCTGAGGCAATGGAGGGTTAAGTGACTTGCCCAAGATCACAAGAAGCAGCAGTGGGATTTGAACCAGCTACCTCTGGATGTCAAAACCAGGGCTCTAACCACTAGGCCACTCCTGTATAAATTATGTTGTTTGGTCTTTAACACATTATCTGGGAATGTACCAGATAATGTTCCATCATTAATTTCTCTATTTTGTGGTCAATATGAAAATTGTAGTTCCAAACGTTTCATTTTATGTTTTCCACCTGTTACAAATATTAATCATAAAAGGGATCCTATCGCTATTCAGTAGTGAAAGTCTAGAATTCTTTACCTCTTCAAATTCGATTAAGTACATCTTATATACTGTTTAGGAAACAAGTTAAGACAAGGCTATTTGAGGGTTTTTTTGGCAACAAGAGGGATGTCAATGTGGAGAGCTAATTATTTGTGGAGTGGACAAGTGATTAGGGTGGTGGACTTTGGTCCTGGGGAACTGAGGAACTGAGTTCAATTCCCACTTCAAGCACAGGCAGCTCCTTGTGACTCTGGGCAAGTCACTTAACCCTCCATTGCCCCATGTAAGCCACATTGAGCCTGCCATGAGCTGGAAAGCAAGGGGTACAAATGTATCAAAAAAAATGTGAAATATGGAAAATGCATATTGTATTAATCTATTGTATGTAAGTTTCTTTTTGTTGTAAACCCAATTTCAACCTGTAACAAGGGATTTAGTGGGATAGAAAACTCTTAGTAGTAGGCAGGATACTTATTCAGGCTAGGGGCATTACGGTGTATATGTATGCAGATGATACTCAGTTGGCGTCTCTTTCTTTCACTGCTGATGTATTGTCACTTAGGACTAAATTCTATAAATGACACCTAAAAAATAAGCACAGAAAAAAAAGAACTAAGCGCTGTTCTATAAAAGGCACTTAAAGTTAGATACCATATCTCGATATATAAAAGGCACCACCAACGTTCTAATGAAGCCTCCAGGCGGAAGTGTGAAGGGGGAGAGATATCCGGTTTCCCCTTGAGTGTCTGCCCCGCCCTCGCTCTCTCTGTAACACAAACAGTGAAGGAAAACATAGCAAAGCACGAAATCAAATCGCTCTCTCTGTAACAGTGAAGGACTCAGAGGGGGGAGGGGAGAGAGGGCAGAAGTCCTCACTATCTCTGTAACACCAGCACAGCACAGCAGGAAACTTAACACTGAAGGACTGACTCCGAGGGGGAGCAGGGACAGAGAGGACAGAGCACAGGGGAAGGGAGAGAGGACAGAGGGCAGGGACACACACACACTCCCACATGCACACAGAAGAAAACCTTGCTAGCCCCCCGTTTCATTTGCATCAGAAACGGGGCTTTTTTACTAGTATAGAATAAAGCTTAGCGCTGTGAACCACGATTACTTTTAGGTTAAGCCATTTACACCAACAAAACCCTGCTATAAATTCTATAACAATGCACATACATTAAAGGAATGCCCCTGACCCACCCATGACTCTCCCATAATCATGTCCCCTTTTTGAACCCACATGCAAAAAGATATATCAGCTGCTGCAATATGCTGGGAAAGATAGACACTATAATGGGAATACTATTTAAACAGGATGGCATACAATCTTTGTGTCTTTCGATATGTATAGGAGCACGAAGGTGGGCAGTTGTTTGTGGTTTACTTATCATTAATTATATAGATATGCGCAGTTTTGTTGAGCAAACCTGAACGGGATTCATTTTTCATTATTTTTCATCATAATCTTTTCCATTATGTGTTTGGATATTTTTTGCAATCATTACAGCTAAATAAAAAGTTTCTCTTCTATATGTCGTTCCCATGTTATTCCCATAATAGCGTCTTACTTTTCTAGCGTTTTGCAACAGCTGATATATCTTTTTTGCAAGTAGTGTTTATATATATATATATATATATATATATATATAATCCACAATGGTATGTATATTATCTATATTTTTTCACATATCTTTAAATGCATAGTTCACAGCATCCCCACCGGGGACATAACTTTTACATAGGAATATATGATATAGACTGTAATCTCTAAATACATGGATCACTGTAATCTTTAAGTGTAATTAAAGATGCCACACAGGCATTTTATACACATACACTACACAAAGCACTTGTATTGTCACCGGATTCCACACCAACTTTTGTTGCATGTTTACAACTTGCACAGGTTACACCCATTTGTACACTTCTCACGCACTCACACACACACACACACATATAGATAAATATATATTTTTCTTTTTTTAGTCTATTTTCGTTTCTTATCCTTATTATTATTATTTATCTTCACTTGCTCTTTTTTATGATGTGAGTATGTTATATTATGCTCTGTGTTCATTTATGTTTTAGACCCTAATGAAGGTTTTTATGCCGAAACACAGCCCGTGTAGGGTCACTTGGGTTACCTCCTTACTCCATTGTGGATTTTGACTTTTGGCAAATAAACTTTTGGAAGCTCTTACTTCTAATTTGCCTGTGTCTTTTGGACAACATTCTCCTTCCATCTCTTTGTTTTGCTTTGGCTTTTTGTGGAATCTACATGGACCCTGCCTTTTTCATTGTAGCTGAAACCCCACCAGCCGAAGGAATCCATTGCCTGAGTCACCCCCTTCCTCTTCGTACTGTCTCAAGAGTGAGGAAGTCAGATTCAGAGATTGGGGCAAGTGACAGATCTGGAACTGAGTGCTCGCTTTCTATAGTGAGAAGGTGTGGGGACCCTTCTCACCCCATATAGTCTCTTTGGAAGGAGTAAGGGGAATCTCGGGACACTCAGCCTTACCACCCAGGCAGCCCGTACATCACTTCTGTGGGACACTACATCTGTGGCAGAGTGAAGGAAATTAAAGAAAAGTATCATCTTTACCTGTACCAGGCTACAGCAGCAAAGGTATCTGTTCAATGTTTGTGACCATCGACTTGTTCAAATGTGACATCTTACCAAACTGTGCTATTAACTATCTGAAGATCATCAGCCTACCCTGAGTAGCTTAATATTTAAGAAGTGTGAGCAGGAGAGATGGATATCCACTGTAAATAAGTTGGTGTTTGAATTGACTTTTTTTTCAATATTCCTGTGCTTCATCAGTTGGTAGAGCAGTAAAGGTTCCAGTTTTAAGTTATTACATGGTGTGGTCTGGAATTTTGCGTGAACGGATGTCTGATGCCTTGCTTGCCTGGCCCTCTAGCCCCAATCATGGTCCCACCAAATAAATAACTTTTGTATCCCTTCTCTCACCTTCCAGGCAGGGTCTAGATGTTTGCCAAGGCACCTCTACAAAGGGGGCTTACACTAGCCTATGGAATTGTAAGAGAGACTTTAAATGCTGAAAAACTATTCTCTGTACTGCTTTTGCTAAATAAGCAGAGTAACTTAAAATAAGACACTGAGGTTACCTATTTAACTCAAGGTTTACCTTTCCCCAAGTTTAAAGCAATTTCCCAGCAAATACTTACCACTGAAATTCTCTTCCTCTCTGGAAGTCCTTTCACAGCACCTGTTCTAGACCAAAAGCATTTCAGGCCTGCTTACTTATGTGCCTGTTCTTCCTTGATGATTCACACTGCAATTAGTGATCTTAAGATTCCTGTTGGACTCCCAATTATCTTTTAAGGTGCATATCTCAGATCTGACACAGAATTCTTTCCATGCTTTCTGACAGATTCAAAGCGAGAGACCCTATTTACAGGTCTCAGATTTGAAGACATTGATTCATGCTCTAGACCTCAATAGACTAGACCACTGCAACTCCATCTTTCCGGGTCTACAACTAGCTCAGATTAAGTGTATTTGATTCATGCAGAACACTGCTGTGTGACTTCTAAATAGATAAGCTTGCATATGTCACTCCACTCCTTAGAGATCAGCATTGGCTTCAGATTGTGCTTCAGTTCCAGTTTAAGATCCTGATCGTGACTGATCGGGCCATGGCAGATTTTATAGCATACCTCATTACTCCTTATTCTCCAGTTCGCTCTTTCAGGTCCTCTCAGAGCAATTAATTATGCATCCCTTCCTCTTCAAGGCATAATACTATGAACACAATAATACAGCAATTGATGGTAGATAAAGACCCGCGCAGTCCATCCAGCCTGCCCAAAAAGGTGGTTAGGGCTGTGGCCGGCACTCTGTGCAGGTCCTAGTCACCCATGCTTAATGCTGGTTGTTAAGTCTCCACCATAACAACCATATAGGCAGCCAAACATTTCATTCACAAGTATTACTGGCAGTATTCAACTTACAGTCAAGATGTCTTCTCCTCCCCCCTGAGCTGCACAGCACCCTCACTTACAGCATGGTAGGCAGTGGGTTGAGATCCTGGGGAACCAGGTTCAATTCGCTCTGCAGCTCCATGTGACTCTGGGCAAGTCAATTAACCCTTCGTTGCCCCAGGTACAACAGTAGAACAATGTACTACTTAGATTGTGAGCCTACTAGGGACAGACCCAGTACCTGTAAAATAAAACTGTAAACCTTTTAAGTCTAAGTGGTATATAAATACTTAAATGAATGAATGAATGAATGAATGAAATAAAGTGATCTATATCATTGGAGTTGCCGAAGCTTCACCTATCTTTTGCCAGTTGTTGCGAGAACAGACTGTAGAAGTTAATCCAGCATTGGCCTCAGTTCCCACAATGCTGGAATTGCTGAATCTTCTTTCAGTGTTTTGTCATTTGCAGGGCATGGACTGTAGAAATCTGTCCGGCAATGGCCTCAGTTTCCCCATGCTGGATTTGGCTAATCTTCTTTCAGTCTTTTGCCATTTGCAGGACACAGACTGTAGAAAGTCTGTCTGATATCAGCCTCAGTTCCCAATACTCTTGCCCAAGGTAACACCTCTGCAGCCATGTTGTGTTTCCATCCTCTTTCTATTTAGGCATCCCCTGTGTCTATCTACATTTTTGAACTCGCTCACCATTTTTGACTCTACCACCTCTCCTAAAAGGGCATTCCAGGTGTCTACTACCCTCTCTGTGAAAAGCATCTCCTGATGTCACTCCAAAGTCTACCTCCCTGCAACCTCTATTCATGTCCTCTAGTTCTACCACCCCTATGTCTCTGAAAGAGGTTTGTTTGAATATTAATACCTTTCAAGTACTTAAATGTCGATATCATATCACCTCTTTCTCTCCTTTTCTCTAGCATATACATATTCAAGTCCTCCAGTCTCTTCTCATTTGTCTTATGGCATAAACCCCGTACCATTTTTGTCACCTTCCTCTGAACCACCTCAAGTATTTTTATGTCTTTGAAGAGATACAGCCTCCAAAACTGGACACAATACTCCAAGTGGGGCCTCCTTTTTTCTGCTGGTTATACCTCTCTCTATGCAGCCTAGCATTCTTCAGGCAACAGCCTCTACCTTGTCACATTGTTTTGCAGGCCTCAAGATCCTCAGAAACTATATAACCCCAAAGTTTCTCTCCAGATCCATGCGGGTCAGTCTCTCATCCCCTAGCATATACTCCTTTTTTTGGATTTCTACATCACTTTGCACTTCTTCACATTAAATTTTAACTGCCAAACATTCCACCATTCGTCTAATTTTTGTAGATCCCTTCTCTTGTTGTCCACTCCCTCTAGGTGTCACTCTTTAAAAAGCAGACTTTTCCTTCTAACCCTTCAGCAGTGTCACTCACAAATATGTTGAATAGAATCAGCTCCAATACCGATCCCTGAGGCACTCCACTACTTAAATTTCTAACTTCTGAGTAGACTCCATTTACCACCACCACCTGCCATCTGCCCCCTACAGCAGTGGTTCCCAAGCCTGGTACTGGAGGCACCCCAGCCAGTCAGGTTTTCAGGATACCCACAATGAATATTCATGAGAGAGATTTGCATGCACTGCCTCCACTGCATGCAAATCTATCTCATGAATAGTCATTGTGGATATACTGAAAACTTGACTGGCTGGGGTTTTTCCAGGAGCAGGTTTGGGAACCACTGCCCTAGAGTTTTTTGCCGTTTTCTCAGCAATCGCATGGAATTTCAGCTAGAAATTTTGCATAGTTATTTAGTCATCATATGTACATATTACTATTAAACAACATTTAATTATCTTAAACTATGTTGATGTTACTGAGGTTTTAGTGTTACTATCTAGCGATTTTTGCAAGTTAAAAATGCTTGAGCTAAAACACAGTAAAATAACATCATTCAAACGATACAATTAATCACTGTGAATGCTGAAAGTGTCCACCCCCCAACACAGGCCTTCAGTAGCTTTGGGAAGTTCTTAACAGCCTTGTTGATTGGTCCCTGTGGCAGGCTGTCCCAGATCATCTGCAGGGCTTTCATGAGTTCAGTGATTGTTTGTGGCTTTGGGTGGAGCTTGCGATAGGCCTCCAACATTGCTCCCCAGACAACAATCTACGTCACTGTAACATCATTAACCGTAAGGTGGTACCCTGTGGGGTTCTTTTTCCAAATAATGATAGTTTTACAGTGCAAACATTTTTGAACATGCAAAAATCACTGGGTGGTCACACTAAAAAGTCTGTAACTTTGCCGTATTTAAAGATAATCTCATTCCACTTGGCACATAAATATAGATAGTATCAACAGATAAAACTTTAACATTTCATGTTGAAATTCCAAGCAGTTGCTGAGAAAACAGCAAAACACTTTAGGGAGATATTTATTTATTTTTGCCCAGTGCGTTTTTTTCTACCAAAAAAGGTGCCGGTACTCAAATGCCAGGCCACCCTTCAAGGGTGGGGTGATCACTGAGGGTCCCACCCCACAATAGCCAGGCCCCCTGCAACCAGTCACAAAATCTATGGCAAGGCAGAATTGGTGTGTAGAGCCTAAGCTCTTTCATTAAAATTTGGGGTCCATGGGTCAATTTTAGCAGACAATGGAAAATGTGCTGATATTCAGTACCCCCCCTAATCCCCTCAAAAGAAGCCCTGATTTTTCCTCACCCCATATGTCTGTCTATATCTGTGGATGCATCTGTGTCTGTGTGTACATGTGTGTGCATGAACCTCTGTGTGAATGTTTTGTGTGTGTATTAGTATGCATGTCTGTGGGTGTATCTATGTGCCTGTCTGTATATTTGCATGTGTGCTGTGTGCATTTGGGTGTGTATGTGTGTGCCAGGGGCGTAGCCAGACCTCGGCGGGAGGGGGGTCTAGAGCCTGAGGTGGGGGGGGGCACAGTTTAGCCCGCCTCCCCCAGCTGCTGACCTCCCGCCGCCGGCAGGTACCTTTGCTGGCGGGGGACCCCAATATCCGGCAGCCAAAAGTCTTCTTCAGTGCCTGTCTCCGGCGCCTTCACTGGATGTCAGGAGTCAGGACTCACAGAAACAGATCAGTGAAGGTGCCGGAGACCGGTGCTGAAGAAGACTTCAGCTGGCAGGGGTTGGGGACCCCTGCCAGAAAAGAGAAAAGGTACTTGCCGGCGGCGGGGGAGGGTCGGCGGCAGCGGGAGGGGGGATTGAAAGTGGCAGGGGAGGGTCAGTGGTGGGGGGGGGGGGGGTTGAAAGTAGAGGGGGCCAGGGCTAAATCTGTGGGGGTCCATGCCCCAGTGGCCCCACCTAGCTACACTCCTGTTGCCTGCATATGCATATCTGAATATGTCTATGTGTATGTATCTGTGTTGGCTCTGTGTGTGCCAGTGACTGGAGAGAAGGCATAGTTTGAAAGAAGCAATTCCTTTAATTACTGTGTTTCAATGTATTGATGTTTCTGTACTTCAGATGCTGGAACTCCGTCTTCCATAGAAATGCATTGGGCCATTTTTATGCGAACTTTATTTCTCTGGAATCCTTGGGCCCACCTGGCCCATTTTGAACTTACCTGTTTTTAACTTCATGGCAAATTTAGTTTTTGTTCCCTTTATGTTATAATTTTTTTATTATGTTCTGTTGGGTTAGAAAGAATTAAAAAGGCAACAGAATATTATGCCTCTAGTGAACTGTTTGTTTACAGATATATCGTGAAATGCTCGGTCCAGTTTCTATTGCACACCCATCCTGAGGAAGCTTGTGGGAAACAGAAGGACATCAAGAACGTAAGAAACAGGAAATAATCTAGTCCCTTAAGTGTTCTGCTGACATGTTGATTAGAGATAAACAAGAAAAGAAAAAAAAGTTCACAAACGCAAACTTAACATTCCGTTTGTCATTGTTCGTGATCTCCAGATATTATTCCATTGAGACAAGCATTCTGTTGGCTTCCACTTAGCAGACTTCCACTGAGGTTCTCTGAAAACAACTTGCAAACACCTATTTTTCACTTGGGGCCTACAATAAGAATCAAGCTAAAAATATTTTAGTAGACAACTTGCTAGAAATTTACTGGTCAGTATTCAGCCAGTGGGCAGTTGGTGTTTTTAAGCGCTGGTCACCGCCAGCTGAATTAAAACCGGATATTCAGAGCACTTAAGATTAGATTCTATATATGGTGCCTGGAAATTCCACGCGGAAAAAAAATATGCCTAGGCGTATTTCATAAAATATGCCTAAAGTTTATAGAATATGCCTAAAGTTCCGTGCAGTTTATAGAATACTCTCAGCGCCCGTCCGCATGACTAAATTTAGTTGCAAGCAGTTATGCCAAGTGAAACTTAGAAATTAGGGGCAGACTGGGTGTATTTCTACAACAATGTGCATAGATTTTAGAAATGCCCATGACCCGCCTGTTCCATGCCCATGGCCATGTCCCCTTTTCAATGATGAGACTTAGAATTTAGGTGATCACGTGACAGAATACCCTTAGCGAGTTGTGCGTGTAAATTCTAATTAATGACAATTTGTGTCAATAATTGCTTGTTAGTGGCAATTATCAGCGCTGATTAGCTTGTTAACTAATAAAATTGCGCAGAACATGACCAGATTTGCACTTGCAACCTTAATCACACTATATAGAATCCAGGGATTAATATCTGGTTTTTGGTGGCACCCAGAAATTATCCAAGTATAGCCAATATTCATAAGAACATAAGAGTAGCCATACTGGGTCAGACCAATGGTCCATCTAGCCCAGTATCCTGTTTTCCAAACAGTGGCCAAGACAGGTCACAAGTACCTGACAGAAACCCAAATCATGGCAACACTCCATACTACAAATCCCAGGACAAGCAGTTGCTTCCCATGTCTGTCTCCATAGCAGACTATGGAGTTTTCCTCCAGGAATTTGTCCAAACCTTTGTAAACCCAGATCTGCTAACTGCTTTTACCACATGCTCTGTCAAAGAGTTCCAGAGCTTAACTATTCGTTGAGTGAAAAAAATATTTACTCCTATTTGTTTTAAAAGTATTTCCATGTAACTTCCTCTAGTGTCCCCTAGTCTTTGTACTTTTGGATCGAGTAAATAAATTCAGTGCTGGTACCCTGATAACTATCTGGATGAGTTTGGACTGCTATTTGTACGGTCCTACTTGCCTTGGTAACTTCTGGCTCTGCCCAATCTCTGCCCCTGGTCCATTCTGGCACTAACCACAGAGCACTGCAACAGTCACAGCTAATATTCAGCAGAACTCTCTGGTTATGTCAAGTGTCAAGTTTATTTTAGAATTTACTATCCTGTCCATCAACAGCATGTCTAGGCGGCTAACACTCTTAAAAAAGCTACAGAATAGAGTGGAGAAAAAGAAAAAAAAGAAGCGTGGAAAGAGAGGGTGTGGAGGATGTACAATTTCAATAAGATAGAAAGAAGGAAGATAGTAAGGGGAGGGGTAATATCTAATCTGCCATGCTAAACATTTGATAGCCTGTTTGTGCCAACCCGAGTCTTCTCTCTGATGTAACTTCCTGTTTTCATATTGTCGGAAAGCATCAGAGAAAAGGTTCGGGTTGGTGTGAGCAGGCTGTCTGAAAAAAGGTGAGGGATAAACAGACAGGCTAAATTTCCCAGTTTGTGTACCCAGATACGATGAGGAAGTTAATGGACCCTTCATACTAAATCTACTTTAACTTGGCCATACATTGTTAACTGGTTCAATTACAGTGAGTCCTTGGGTTAGATGTTTGTGCTCCTGTGGTAGTTTGCTAGTTCTCATCACAAGTTTTAACCAGATTATTACATAGTGAAGATTGTGTGACATTCATATTGTGTCCGTTTGGTATGATCTCATTACTTTGTCATTACGGAGGTAGTTCTATAAATGTGTGCCTGGTGGGAGCCTATTATAAAGGAATTTGGGCCTATGAACCTACAGATCAGATGCAGTGAAGGGATGTGATCACCATCAGCACTGTGGTGGGTGGGTGGGGGGTATGGATTAATGAGACAAAGTCAACATGGATTTAGTGAAGGGAAATCTTGCCTCACTAATCTACTACATTTCTTTGAAGGGGTGAACAAACATGTGGATAAAGGTGAGCCGGTTGATATTGTGTATCTGGATTTTCAGAAGGCGTTTGACAAAGTACATCATGAAAGACTCCAGAGGAAATTGGAGAGTCATGGGATAGGAGGTAGTGTTCTATTGTGGATTAAAAACTGGTTAAAAGATAGAAAGCAGAGAGTAGGGTTAAGTGGTCAGTATTCTCAATGGAGAAGGGTAGTTAGTGGGGCTCCCCAGGGGTCTGTGCAGGGACCGCTGCTTTTTAACATATTTATAAATGGCCTAGAGATGGGAGTAACTAGCGAGGTAATTACACTTGCTGATGACACAAAGTTATTCAAAGTCATTAAATCGCGGGAGGATTGTGAAAAATTACACGAGGACCTTACGAGACTGGGAGACTGGGTGTCTAAATGGCAGATGACATTTAATGTGAGCAAGTGCAAAGTGATGCATGTGGGAAAAAGGAACCCAAATTATAGCTAAGTCATGCAAGGTTCCACGTTAGGAGTCACGGACCAAGAAAGGGATCTAGGTGTCGTCGTTGATGATACGTTGAAACCTTCTGCTCAGTGTGCTGCTGCAGCTAAGAAAGCAAATAGAATGTTAGGTATTATTAGGAAAGGAATGGAAAAAAAATGAGGATGTTATAATGCCTTTGTATCGCTCCATGGTGTGACCGCATCTCAAATATTGTGTTCAATTTTGCCTGCCGCATCTCAAAAAAGATATAGTGGAATTAGAAAAGGTGCAGAGAAGGGCGACGAAAATGATAAAGGGGATGGGACGACTTCTCTATTAGGAAAGGCTAAAGCAGCTAGGACTCTTCAACTTGGAGAAAAGGTGGCTGAGGGGAGATATGATAGAGATCTATAAAATAATGAGTGGAGTTGAATGGGTAGATGTGAAGCGTCTGTTTACGCTTTCCAAAAATACTAGGACTAGGGGGCATGTGATGAAGCTACAATGTAGTAAATTTAAAACGAATCAGAGAAAATATTTCTTTGCTCAACGTGTAATTAAACTCTGGAATTCATTGCCAGATAATGTGGTAAAGGCGGTTCGCTTAGCGGAGTTTTAAAAAGGTTTGGACGGCTTCCTAAAGGAAAAGTCCATAGACCGTTATTGAATGGACTTGGGGAAAATCCACTATTTCTGGGATAAGCAGTATAAAATGTTTTGTACTTTTTTGGGATCGTGCCAGGTATATTGTGACCTGGATTGGCCACTGTTGGAAACAGGATTCTGGGCTTGATGGACCTTTGGTCTTTCCCAGTATGGCAATACTTACGTACTTATGTATTATCAGCCCTTTTGAGTGAGTTATAAGTTCCTTGATTCTGTCAGAAAGGCAATTATTTAATTTGACTTCTCACTTGCCTTTGATCTTTTGTTGAGCATATTATTCTCTTAGCTCAACTTATATTGGCTGTGATTAACAGTACAGTAGAGCAATGGATGATCAGCATCCTGAGTTCTAGGACATTTAAGGGCACATTTTCAAAAGAGAAAAAAGTCCAAAAAGGATGCTTTTCTATCCAAAAGGTCCAATTTCTGATTTTAGATGTTTTGCTCCACAGTTTGTCCAAATTTCAAAGGGGCGTGTTGGGGAAATGTTTTGGGTGGGATATGGGTGGGACATGGGTGGCACCAAAAAATAGACATTTTTCTGCAATAATAGAACAAAATAAAAATGTCTAGGGCCAAAATAAGACCTTTATGGCTAGACACGTTTCATTCATGATTAAGTGACCAAAAGGTGCCCTAAATGACCATTAGAGGGATTAAGGAATAAGCCTCCTTATTCCCCGGTGGTCACTGCCTCCCCCTCCCCCAAAGCTATGAATGAAACAGTATATACCAGTCTGTATGACAGCTTCAGATGTTATGGCCAGTCCAATTAGAGCAGCAAGCAGGTCCCTGGAGTATTCTAGTGGTCAGTGAAGTGGACTGTAGAGAAGGGGACCCAGGCCCATAACCCACTCTAACTGGTACACTTGTGGTGGAAAGTGTGAGTCCTCCAAAACCCATCAAAAAACTACACACTTTGATATTCAAAAGCATTTAAAAGGTAAGGATCAGCACCTGGCCAGATAAATGCACCATAACTGTCTATCCATGAATTTTCAGTGGGACATGGCTGGCCATGACCCACTGAAAATTCACGGTTAGCAGCTAGGTGGTTATATCGCACAATATAACCAGCAATCCGCCAATTTTCAGTGCATTTTGGTGGCCATATTTGACCACGTGAATACCAGGCCTATCTTTGGCTGGTTCAAACTTAACCAGCCGAAAATAAACCGGATGTTCATTGCCAGTCACCGGAAATGGCCTGGCATTGTATACCCGGGCTGAGTGCCAACTGGTCTGAATATTCGGCCCACAGTACCTACAAATAGGTGACAGCTACAGGCATAAGGGCTATTGTAGTGGTGTACAGTTGGGTACAGTAGGTTTGGTGGGTTATGGAGAGCTCACCTACAATATAAGGGGGTAGCACTAGGACTAGGGGGCATGTGATGAAATTACAGTGTAGTAAATTTAAAACAAATCGGAGAAAAATTTTCTTCACCCAACGCGTAATTAAACTCTGGAATTCGTTGCCGGAGAACATGGTGAAGGCGGTTAGCTTAGCAGAGTTTAAAAACGGGTTAGACGGTTTCCTAAAGGACAAGTCCATAAACCACTACTAAATGGACTTGGGAAAAATCCACAATTCCAGGAATAACATGTATAGAATGTTTGTACGTTTGGGAAGCTCGCCAGGTGCCCTTGGCCTGGATTGGCCGCTGTCATGGACAGGATGCTGGGCTCGATGGACCCTTGGTCTCTTCCCATTGTGGCATTACTTATGTACTTGTGTACTTATGTGACCCTGGGACCTTTTCTTTGAAGTCCACTGCAGTGCCCCCTAGGGTGCCCCACTGCTCTGCTGGGATGTCTGTGTGGCCAGTCTACTTAGAATGCTGACCCCCCCCCCCCCCCCCATACATCCCAATGGCTTGTTTTTGTGCATTTTTCCCTTGGATTTTTTTTTTTTCAAAAATAGTCCTAAAAGATAGGCGCTCTGATCACAAAAGTATCTAGCAAATGCCATTTTCTAAACAAAAATTTGGATATTTTTCTGCTTTGAAAATGTCCATGTTTGGTACTGGAGTTTTGGATGTTTTTTGCAAAACGTCCAAAATTGGATTTAGGTGTCATATCAAAAATGTCCCCTTAGAGTTTTTTCTAACTCTCAGTTTTCTGCTCCATAATCTTTGAACTGCTGAGTGCAGAAGGGATAGTCCTTGCCCCTATGCTCTTCAGTTTGAGCCTTAACCCATTAGCAACACTGGTAGTCTATGATGGCCCATGAAATACTGACCTTATCCTCTTATTGTTTACATTAAGCAGTTCAATGGCTCACAGTTAACAGGTTAAACATTAATCCCCAGAAATATTCTGCAATCTGGGTATCAGGTAACCAGACTACCCAGTTTTTCACCAATACTATGTGGTGGTTCAATTCTCCACTCCCCCTCTAATTCCGTTTCAGGTGCCATCTTTGACTCACAAGTTTGAAGTCAGGTAGCCTCTGTGATGAATTCTTGCTACCTGGCTCTTAGAAGATTTGTGTTGTCTGATCCTTTCTTGACACATCAGCTCTATGAACCTTGATTCATGAACTAATATTGAACCATATGGATTATGATGATTCTCTTTACAGTGGATTTCTACAAAAGACTTCATATTTTTCAGATACAACCATAAAACTTTTGACTTATTCTCATAAATTTGACCACATGACAGCACTTCTTTCCCCAAAACTCTGGCTGGCTGATATTCAGCACGAGTTAGCCAGCTGGGAACAGCCACCGACCGACTGGTTAACTCATGCCTTGGCAGATAACTGGTCATTTTCAGCAGCATTGAAAATGCCTAGTTAGCGCCAAAAATAAAGTGGGCGATGTTGGGGGCGTTCCAGGAGCATTGCAGTATGTAGCTATATTTCGGGTTCCTCTTTCTCACATGCATCACTTTGCACTTGCTCACATTAAACGTCATCTGCCATTTGGCTGCCCAGTCTCCCAATCTTGTATGGTCCTCTTGTAATTTTTCACAATCCTCTTGAAATTTAACAACTTTGAATAACTTTGAGGGGCATTTTTGAAAGAAACATCCAAGTTGGGATTTGGACATCTTTGTAAAACATCCAAATCCGGGGGCGGGGAAAACCGTATTTTCGAAAAAAGCTGGACGTCCATCTTTCGTTTCGAAAATACTAAGGACTTCCTTGGATTTGGACGTCCTTAGACTTGGATGTCCTTAGACATGGACGTCTTTGACTTTTGGTGATTTTTGAAACCAAAGACGTCCATGTCTAAAACGTCCAAATGCATGCCATTTGGTCGTGGGAGCAGCCAACATTTGTAGTGCACTCGTCCACCTGACATGCCAGGACACCAACCGGGCACCCTAGGGGGCACTGCAGTGGACTTCAAAAATTGCTACCAGGTGCATAGCTCCCTTACCGTGTGTGCTGAGCCCCCCCCAAAACCCACTACCCCCAACTGTATACCACAACCATAGCCTTTACAGGTGAAGGGGGCACCTATATGTGGTACACTGGGTTTCTGGTGGGTTTTGGAGGAATCACAATTTCCTACAGAAGTGTAACAGGTAGTGGGGGGATGGGCCTGGATCCACCTGTCTGAATTCTACTAAAATACTCTACGGACCTGCATACTGCTGTCATGGACCTGAGTATGACATCTGAGGCTGGCACGAAATATTTTTAAAGATATTTTTTGAGGGTGGGAGGTGGTTAGTGACCACTGGGGGAGTAATGGAAGGTCATCCCTGATTCCCTCCAGTGGTCATTTGGTCATTTCGGGCACCTTTTTGTGCCTTATTCATTATAAAAACACGTCCGGGTGAAAACGTCCAAGTTACGTCCCTGTTTTTTTCGATTATGGCTCAAAGACGTCCGAGTCTTAGGCACACCCAAGTCCTGCCTTCACCACGCCTCAGACACGCCCCCTGAAATTTGGACCTCCTTGCGACGGACTGCAGTTAGAGACGTCCAAAACTGGGTTTCGATTATACCGATTTGGACGTCTCTGGGAGATGGACGTCCATGTTCCGATTTATGTCGGAAGATGGACATCCATCTCTTTTGAAAATGACCCTGTTTGTGTCGTCAGTAAATTTAATTACCTCACTGGTTACTCCCTATCTCTAGATCATTTATAAATATGTTAAAAAGCAGCAGTCCCAGGACAGAACCCTGGGGAACCCCACTATCTACCCTTCTCCATTGAGAATACTGACCATTTAACCCTACTCACTGCTTTCTATCTTTTAACCAGTTTTTAATCCACAATAGGACACCACCTCTTATCCTATGACTCTCCAATTTCCTCTGGAGTCTTTCATGAGGTATTTTGTCAGGCGCCTTTTGAAAATCCAGATACACAATATCGATCGGCTCACCTTTATCCACATGTTTGTTCACCACTTCAAAGAAATGTAACAGATTGGTGAGGCACGATTTCCCTTCACTAAATCCATGTTGGCTTTGTTACATTAATCCATGCTTTTGAATATACTCTGTAATTTTGTTTATAATATTCTCTACCATCTTGCCTGGCACTGACGTCAGTCTCACCGGTCTTTAATTTCCCGGATCTCCTCCGGAACCTTTTTTAAAAATTGGCATTATATTGGTCACCCTCTAATCTTATGGTACCATGCTTGATTTTAAAGATAAATTACATATTACTAACAATAGTTCTGCAAGTACATTTTTCAATTCCATCAGTACTCTGGGATGAACACCATCTGGCCCAGGAGATTTGCTGTTCTTCAATTTGTCAAATTGCACCATTACATCCTTCAGGTTTATAGAGATTTCATTCAGTTTCTCTGACTCGTATCAGGGAGTGGCTTTTTAAAACACTTATAGAATTAAGTTCAAAATCCTAATTATGGTTCATAAAGTGCTTCACTCTGGCATACCAGATTATTTGGTCAAAGTGCTTACCCCATATGTAGCAGCTAGATCACTTTGATCACAGAATGAGAAACTACTAATTATTCCACTCTCACCCCCCCCCCCCCCCCCCCCACAATGGTTGGTAATCTTGAGAGCACACGCTGCTTGGCCTTTTAAGGGGCAATATTCAGCCAATGGGGCTCAGCATTTTACTGATCGCCACTGGCGTTATGTCCAGAAATTCAATGTTGGGCTATGTCCAGGCTTAGCATTGACTTTAAGGGTTTCCAGAGCTGGCTACACCATAGCTGGCTGTCACGGTTGTGCCCATGTTTCGTGCTCTCCTTCCTCTCGCCACCTGGTGGCCAGACCTGGTGGAAGCCATGAACTCTCTGGTTATTGTCACTTGTTCCAGATTTCAGGCCAGTACGGTCCGGATCTTCCAGACTGCCAGACTTGCTCTGTTTGTTTGAACCTGCACAGCACCCGTAGTTGCCTGGTGATTGCTGCAGTGAGCCTCAGCTGCTGCGGGGCTTATTAGCCATTCTGAAATCTTTCTGCTTTGCCTTTGCATCGTCTAAGGCCCTGAGGTTTGTTGGGGTGCTGTTTGCACTTCTGCTCAGTCTGGTTTTGTGCCTTGATTCTTGTCTGTTTTAGTTAGTCTGTGTGTAGTTTAGTTTAGGTTTTTTTGCTTATTTCCATGTCTGGTTTCTGGTCTGTATTCTGTGTCTAGTTCTTGGTTCTCTGTGTTTCCTGTTTAGTGGCTGCCTTGCAGCTTTCAGTCTTGTCCTTTAGCTTATCCCTTCCTTGCCCTGCTGTCCCTGTATATTCCTTTCCCCTCTGACCCTCAGTCCCTGTGCAGCCTTGTTGGGATCCTGTTCCTGCCCGGTCCTATAAGTCCTGCCGGCCACTTGCAGCCAGGGGCTCAACTCCTGGTGAAAGGTGGCCATGTGCAGGTGAAGTCTCCCTGTTTGTCAGAGTTCTGCCTTGCCTCTGGGGTGGGGTGGTTTTGCCTACCGCTGCCACTCCTCGGCAGTGGTCCAAGGGCTCACAAACCTAGTTCCTGCTTTGAAAACGTGACACTGGCTAAGCACAATATTCAGCACTTAACTGGCTATGGGGCAGTGCATAAAGATAGGACTGACTTTTATGTGGTCCTATTTATGCAGTTATCTTGATTGGTTAAGTGCTGAATATTGGCACTTAACCAGCCAAGTGCCAACTCCACCCCAGAACACCCCTAAAATAACAGGTTTTGCTTTAAGCATTTTCAGCAGCACTAATCGATTAAATGCTGCTGAAAATGACTGGTTAGCACCTAACAGGCAATTTAACCGGCCAGGAACCACTTCTGGCCAGTTAATCACTTTGAACATAGACCCGTTATTTTGTAGCAGCTTCCTTTTCGAATGTCATATCCCTTAATTTATTATTTATTATTTATTTATTTGTTGCATTTGTATCCCACATTTTCCCACCTATTTGCAGGCTCAATGTGGCTTACAATGCTCTGCCCTGACTATTGCCATGGCTGAATAGAAATACAATTAATAATAACACAAGAATATGAGTAACATAGTGGAATAAAACATTAGGTAAACAAGGTCGATAATGAAATCACAATTAAAACAATAATGTACTAAAGTTCAGGTGATGGGTCATTATGATACGTTCTGTTGAAGAGATTGGTCTTCAGTGATTTCCGAAAATTGATAAGGTCATTTATTTTTTTCAAATTAAGTGGTAATGTATTGCAAAGCTGTGTTCCTATGTAAGAAAAACTGGATGAATGTATTAGCTTATATTTTAGTCCCTTACAGCTAGGGAAGTGAAGATTTAGAAATGTGCGTGAAGATCTTTTAATATTCCTGGGTGGTAAGTCAATAAGATCTGACATGTAGACCGGGGCATCTTCATAGATAATTTTATGAATCAGGCAGCAGACCTTGAACACAATACGTTCCTTGAGTGGGAGCCAATGTAGTTTTTCTCTTATGGGTGTGGCACTTTCGAATTTTGCTTTACCAAATAAGAGTCTGGCTGCAGTGCTTGGAGTCATCATTTCCAAACTTTAAAGTAGAGACTAGCGGAACGGGGTTCACGGGAATCCCACAGAACCTGTGGGGTTCCCTCAGGGACGGAAGCAGTTCTGTGGGGGTTCCCGTTGGGATGGAAGCTGTTCCTGCGGAGTTCCCATGGGGACGGAAACAATTCCTGCGGGGTTCCCGTGGAAGTGTACGCTGCACTTGTGTCAGCCTCTCACTTTACTGAGTACTAAGTTCTTTGAGTGCTGTCTCCTCCTCCTCCTTGCTTTAACAGCACAGATGTGGAAAGTCTTCCATTAAGACTTGTGGTAGAGACACAAATGGTGATGGAATTCAAAAAGCAATGGGATAAGCACAGAGGATCTCTATTTAGAAAATGGAAGTTATAAAAAACCTAAACTTAAATGACTGCATGTGTATGGATGTGTCAAGTGATGCACAGATGGTGACTCCGATTGTGATGAACTAGGGCCGATACTGGGCAGACTTGTATGATTTGTGTCTCATATATGGCAATCTGGTTTAGGATGGGCTGAAAAGGGCTTAGACAGCAACTTTAGTGGCAGGAACATGAGGACAGTGCTGGACAGACTTTTACGGTTTGTTTCCCGCAAATGAGAAAACAAATAGGCTGGAGTGGGCTTCAACGGCAGATCCAGCATTCAGAACATAAGGATAGGGCCAGGCGGACTTCTATGGTCTATGACCCAAAAACACCAAAGAATAACCATAATCAAGTATATAAAATCATGTTCATTGTTGATTTAATTATGAATTGATAATGAGCGTGACTATTAGGCAGACTGGACCGTTCAGGTTTTTATCTGCTGTCACTTACTATGTTACTATTAATCAGTGCTTTTTTTGTAGAAAAAAAGGTGTCGGTACTCATTATGGGCAGGATCACCACATATGGCTCCACCCCTATGATAGCCACACCCACATTAGCCACACCCCTTATACCAGCCATGGCGCATATAAACAAACATCATTGAAAATATTATACTAGTATAGGAGAAAAAAATAACGTGATTTTTTTTCATTATAAATAATTTCTGTAAGTTGTTACAGCTCCAGTATACCCAGTGCAAAATAAGACAGCAGATGTAAATTCTCAAATTGGACATATTCCAAACACTAAAATGAAAATAAAATGATTTTTTCTACCTTTGTTGTCTGGTGACTTTGTTTTTCTATCCATATTGGTCCCAGTCTCTGATTCTGCTGCTCTCTTAACTCCATTTCCAGGGCTTCCTTTCCATTTATTTCTTTACTTTCCTCCTTTCTTCTTCATTTCTTGTCCTACATCCATAAGTAAAAGCTGGGTCCTCCTCCAGTAGCAGGGGCAACAGGCGCGGTCACACAGGGCCTCGCGCCTCCAGGGGCCCTGCGGCACTTCCTCTTGCTCCCTGCCATTGATCCACAGCTGCTTTCCTTCCAGCCACCCTGCATTTAAAAAGTCACAGTGGCAGCAGCGGCAGCAAAAAAGCAGGCCCGCCTCTAGCCTTTAAGCCTTCCCTTCTCTCTCAGCGTGCACTATGCTGCCTTCGCGGAAACTGGAAACAGGAAATTACATCAGAGAAAGGCGGCACAAAACTTCCAAAGTTGGATTTAGACGTCATATCGAAAATGTTCCTTTATGCTTAGTAATTCTAAGGGGAGAGTCATCCCAGCTTGCCCCTCACACCAGCACACTAACTCTCCCCTGCTCTGTATGCTGTGAACTTTAAAATGATGGCAGCTGGTCCCCTAGAGAAGAGGGTTCGGGAACCTCCATTTCGGGCCAGAAGGCCCTTTCATTTTTTTTTGTCAATGCTGTACAAAGGACACTTTTTCTATTTCTCACACATTGCCACAGGCAGGAGCACATGAAATTCCTGTCTGTGGTAACAAATGAGAAATTTCATGTGAAGTTTAACTAAATGTCATAGAAATGGGTATTAACATATTTTTGCACGTGACATTGTAGATAATACACTGAAATCTTCTGCTCACTGTGCAGCGGCAACCAAAAAAGCAAACAGGATGCTAGGAATTATTAGGAAAGGGATGGTGAATAAGACCAAAAATACTAAAATGCATTTGTATTGCTCCATGGTGTGACCGCAGCTTGAGTATTGCGTTGAGTTCTGGTCGCCGTATCTCAAAAAAGATATAGCGGAATTAGAAAAGGTTCAATGAAGAGTGGCCAAAATAATAAAGGGGATGAAACTCCTCTTGTATGAGGAAAGGCTAAAGAGGTTAGGGTTCTTGAGCTTGGAAAAGAGATGGATGAGAGGGAGATATGATTGAGGTCTACAAAATCCTGAGTGGTGTAGAACGAGTAAAAGTAAATTGATTTTTCACTCGTTCCAAAAGTAAAAAGACTAGGGGACACTTGAGGAAGGTACATAGAAATACTTTAAAAACAAATAGGAGGACAAGCTCTGGAACTCTTTGCCGGAGGATGTAGTAACAGCAATTAGCGTATCTGGGTTAAAAAAAGGTTTGGACAAATTCCTGGAGGAAATGTCCATAGTCTATTACTGAGACAGACACGGGAAGTCACTGCTTGCCCTGGGATTAGTAGCATGGAATGTTGCTACTATTTGGGTTTCTGCCAGGTACTTGTGAACTGGCTTGGCCACTATTTGGAAAACAGGATACAGAGCTATATGGACCATTGGTCTGACCCAGTATGGCTACTCATATGTTCATGTTCTATAAGACCCCATGTGCTGCTCTCAATGTTTTTCACATCTTCTTCCTTGCAAACTGAGCACATAACCTTTTTAAAACTCATTTTACTGTCAGATCACAGTAAATATTTTTAGGATGTTTTCTGCAGAAGATGAAGGAAAGTTTACACTGCTATAATCTTGCTGAGGTTCTGAGAAGACGTTTAACCTTTTTTAAAATGAAATAATGTAAGCTATGAAATACTTTGGCTTTTTTTGTTTGTTTAATAGAAATCTGTATCTCTTGCATCTTGTCTCCTGGCCAGATTGACCTTTCCATCTGTCGGTGCCTGTTTGCTGTTCAGAATCACCCAGGAAAAGGCTTTTATAACTGGTCATGCTGTTTGTTATTGCCAAGGAAAGAGATGGCTGTGCCATTTGGATCCGGGGGTCTGCTTTGTTTCTGCTTTCATCACAAGTTCATCATGAAAATTCTCTGTTAAATGAAAGAACTGCAACATGGAGTTTATGGGTTGTAAATCATAACACAGCATTGCTCTTTGATTTTACATTCCAGTTAGAAGTCCTAGATGCTTTCTTTAAAGTGTTCTTCGTTGTAGGGAAGAGGTATGGGCCCCAACAGTGGTTAAGAGACACAGGACTGATGTTCAGAAAAATATCTAATCCAACCTAGGCTAATTTTTGCCTTTCACTCTTTGAGGGGCATTTTCAAAAGAACATCCAAGTCAGCATTGGGATGTCCTCCTCATAACATCGGGAAAAAAACGTCTATCTCAAAGTAATTTGTTTGAACATGAAAGACGCCCAGATATCTTGTTTGAAAATATGTGTCTTTACATATTTCTAAAATATGGAAGGTTTTATTTTATTCTTTGATGAATTTAAATGTTTTATTTTCTTAAAAATTGAATCATCCGTCTAAATTCATCTTCATATGTATTTCATTCATTCTTAAATGCATCTATTTTATTATGCTTTTTAATTTGTCATTATTATATATTTTTTTATATAATAACATTTAAAATTATAAAATGAATTTTAAATATTTAAACGTATATATATGTTGTCTACTTTTTATATTGTTTTTATAATTTATGTATTCAAAGTTTGATTATAGACTCCTGATGCAGGCCTAACAGCCGAAACACGACGTTGTGTCGAGTCTTTACACCTCAATAAACATCTTTATTTTTATATATCTTTTCAGTCTTTGGAATCCTTGATCGTCCTCCCACTTTTATTTTATTTCTTGTTGTTGTCTGTGGGACGTCTAGAGTTCTCTGCCTTTTGGTGGATATTTTCTCTCTTACGCTGGAGATGTCCATCCTGAACAACCATTTTACAAACTAAGGGTTTCCTTCATCAAACCATGCTAGAGGTTTCCGCGTGGCAATGCCGAAGGAGCCCATTCAAATGGGTTTTGTCGGCATTACCACATGGGAAAAGAGGCCTTAAAACGTTTAAATTAGAAATGGGGGGGGGGGGGGGGGGGGGGGGGGGGAACAAGGCACAGGAATGTCTGTCTGGCAGCATTCTTATTAAATCCCACTGTTACTCTATTATTTTTTTTCTGGGGCTCCCCCCAAAACCAGAAAAATACCTGGCTATAATACTGGCAGCTGACGTAGAGCCTGGTTTTCCTTTCTGGTTTCACTTTCAGGAGAGAGGGAGGAAGACAGCACCCAGCTAGGGGATTAAGGAAGGGCCATGCCATAATCCCTACAGTGGTCAACTGCTCAATCAGAGCAACATTTTGTAACTTGGATGTGACTGACATAAGTCTAGATAAAAAATGACCTTCTTTTTAGACATGGATGTTTCTTCCTGTTCGAAAATCACTGTTGGACACCCTACTTTTGGACCCTCCATAGTCCTGCCCAAAACACACCCACAACACACTCCCTTGCTATTGGGATGAAATGCAGTGTGAAACATCCAATTTTGACTTTCCAAAACTGGGATTTGGATGCTTTTAGAAGATGAACATTTTTTAGGTATTTTGAGGCATCCATCTACTTTGAAAATGAGCACTTTTGTGTGATTGAATCAAGCAGGGCCGGTCATCTCAAACCCGGCAAACTCCACGGCATTTGGCCGGGCTAAACCGTATTATCGAAAAAAAAGATGGCCGGCCATCTTTATCGATAATACGGTTCCGGCCAGCTGTAGCGCTGCCGCCAACATAGATCGCCGGCGATCTATTTGGCCGGCAACGTTCGATTATGCCCCTCCATGTGACCTAGTAACCTCAACATCTGCCGAGCTGTGATCTGCTGGCTGGCCCGAACCTGAGTGGTAAGTGGGACTAGAGTGTCTGCCCTCAGCACAGGGAGAAAGGCTTACTCCTGCTGCATGTCTAGTAGGGCTCCAATGAATTCTAATTGCTGAACCAGGAGCAGGTGGAATGGGGTAGTTTAAAATCATCTAATTCTCAGATACAGAAAAATTTGTTCTACAACACTGGGCTACCAACATCAAGCCCAGGATTTACAATCAAAATTGATAGACAGGGGTTATCCAAACAAATTAGTTACTAAAGCAAAAAAAAAAAAAAGAGCACTGCACAACCACAGAGAGTGGTTGCTTCATCCTCAATCAAACCTAGCGTCTACAAGAGGAAGTGTTGACCTTTGTCATGAAGTATAATTCTTATACAAATAAAATGATGAGAGTTATTAGAAAACATCTCCCGATGTTAAAAGTTCATCCACGCTTTCAAAATCTTAGAATATAGGGTGCTCTTTATTTTAAAAACTCTCAAAAATTATTTTGTGGTCAAAAGATATGGATCTTTCCAGATGTGGCAAGAACTACACAGGACCGTAGGAAAATTTTCCTTGCTTATAGAGAAGAAGTTAAATCTATGGGAGCTAATTTTCTGTTGGCATATCATTGTAAATGTTGTATAAAATATCTGGGAAATAAGTATGTTTTTTACGAGCCAGAACAGCTTGAATTGTTTATAGAAAGTAAAAAGCTGTCTAGATAGTTGCTGTAAAGTAATTAAGATATGGAAGAGTAATTCTGGGTTTTAGGGCCAGGCCATATGCCTTTTCTTTTTCATTATTTTTTTTGAAATACCTGATTTGATCTTCTCATCTACTTTCTCCACCCCCTTACAAATAGTGGTGGTCTAAGGAAGCATTTTTTGGTTTCTTTTAAAAAAGTTTTCATTGTTCAGAATGCATAGACTATATACCAATAATTCAGACAATTTTCAATTATATAACTCAAAATCAGATCTATGTAATCCATGCTGTGTTGCAATTTATAAGTTTGTCTTGTAAATGTGAAGAAATTAATAAAGAATAAAAAAAAATAAAATAAAGAATATTGGGTGCTTTTCAAAGGAATAACAATCTAAATGATTTCCTATGTCCGGCGGAGAATTGGAATCGCAGGAATAACAGTAGAGTTAAGGAGGGATATCATAGAGCTTGTGATAAATGTTCCTTATGTGAGATCATGACAGAATCCAATGTTTTTGTTGATATACGTACCAATAAAACATATCCCTTAGCGACTGAAACAACTTGCACATTGGAGAATGTCATCTATTTTCTGCGCTGTCCGAGTAATTTATATTATGTGGGGCAAACATCGCGTGCCCTGAAAACATGTCTAATTGAACACAGGCACTGCATTCAGTCAGAAAAATGCATGAACCTATAGTATCTCATTGTTTGACTAAACAACATACATTTTCGGAATTTCAATGCATCGTTTTGGAACAGATCATTGTAACTGAATGAAGAGGAGATATTAGACGAATATTAAGACAGAAAGAGCAAAGATGGATCTTTACCTTACAGTGATTCCAAATGGATTGAACGTCTCCATCGAATGGAAAGCTTTTCTTTGACATATTTGCATAATTGATAGACCAGCACGTCATTGCACGTCACACGCCGAGAATATAACTGGGACAAATTAGAAGGGAAGCTGATCGCCATTTTGAAACAGTGCCGCCCTGAGACCGGATTCATATACAGCGATTAATCTTGGATGTAATTATAAGTGAACATTCCCCTGAAGCAGCCAGTGGTCGGTGAAACAGGGATCTCCTGTTGGGAGATTGCAGGATTATTATATATGTTGGAAGATTGGAGTACTACAGCAAGAAAATAATTGATATTAGTCACCTTTTCCATTGTCTGCCTAAATTGACTCATGATCCCCAAGTTTTAATAAAAGAACTCAGGGTCTACACGACAGTGCTACCTTGTCATAGATTCTGTGACTGGTTTTAGGGAGCCTGGCTAATGTGGGGTGGGTCCCTCAGTGATCACCCCACTCCTGAAGTGTGGTCTGGCATTTGAGTACTGACACCTTTTTTGCTAGAAAAAAAGCCCTGGTTAAGTGACTTGCCCAGGGTCACAAGGAGCTGCAGTGGGAATTGGTCCCAGTTTCCCAGGATCACATCTCACTGCACTAACCATTACACTTCTCCCAGCTCATTGTATTTACTGGTTTGTAGCAATGTGTCATTTAAATCTGACAACAAGTTGCTTTTATGGGATTGTGTAGTTAAATTGCTGCTGTAACTTGTCTAATTAGGATGCTTTACTTTCCTGCCAAAACCGACTTGACAAGTTATACAGAATACCGTATTGTACTGGTGGTATATGTCTATGAAAAAATACCATGGTGAACATAAGGATATTTGGATATGGGATAAGTCACCTACTGTAACCAGCCAAAGGTAAAGCGCTTTAATGCATTATGGCCTCTTTGACTTCTTAACTTACTTTACTTAGGGGCCCTTTTACAAAGGCGTGCTGAAAAATGTCCTGCGGTAGTGTAGATGCGTGTTTTGGGCTCGTGCAGAATCATTTTTCAGCGCACCTGTAAAAAATGACTTTTTAAATTTTTGACGAAAATGGACATGTGGCAAAATAAAAATTGCCGCACATCCATTTTGGGTCTGACACCTCACTGCTTGCCATTGACCTAGCAGTAAGGTCCAGGGGCGTAGCTACGGGTGGGCCTGGGTGGGCCCATGCCCACCCAGTTTAGCCTCAGGCCCGCCCAAAAGAAGATCCTTACCCTCTGCCACCCCTTCCGCAGCGCTTCTTTTAATGCTGTCGTGCACTGTCTCCCACCCCCGCGGCGGCGCTTACATTTCGCTATGGCGCTGCCTGCCAGCAACTCTACAGATGTGTCACCGACGTCCGACGTCCTGCTCCGGGGCCTTTCGCGTCCAGCCTCCGTAAACAGGAAGTTACATCAGCGTGTCAGAGGGAAGGTCCTGGAGCAGGACGTCGGTGACGCATCTGTAGAGTTGCTGGCAGGCGGGCAGCGCCATAGGGAAGTGTAAGCGCCGCCGCGGGGGTGGGAGATTGTGCACAGCAGCCAACAGCATTAAGAGAAGCGCTGCAGGGGTGGGAGAGGGTGAGGAAGTCAGGGTGCTGGCCCAGGAAGGGGAGGGGAGGGAACAGAAGGGTGAAGTGTGCTGGACTTGCCAGGGGCAGAGGGTTGGAGGGAAGGGAGAGAGGTTTGGGATTTGCAGAGGGGAGGTTGGAGGGAAGGGGAGAGGTTTGGGATTTGCAGAGGGGAGGTTGGTTGGAAGGAAGGAAGGGGAGAGGGTTGGGATTTGCAGAGGGGAGGTTGGAGGGAAGGGGAGAGGGTTGGGATTTGCAGAGGGGAGGTTGGAAGGAAGGGGAGAGGTTTGGGATTTGCAGAGGGGAGGTTGGAAGGAAGGGGAGAGGTTTGGGATTTGCAGAGGGGAGGTTGGAGGGAAGGGGAGAGGTTTTGGATTTGCAGGGGGTGTTGGAGGGAAGGGGAGAGGTGCTGGATATGCATGGGGGTGGTGGAGGGAAAGGGGAGATGTGTTGGATACACAGAGGGTTGAAGTGAAGGGGAGAGGTGCTGGACATGTAGGGGGCTGGATGAAAGGGAAAGAGGTGCTGAGCACGTAGGGGGGGGGGGCTGGATGAAAGGGAGAGATATGCTGGACATGTGGGGGGGGCTGAAGGAGAGGTGCTGGATATTCAGATGATGGCTGAAAGGAAAGCAGACAGATGTGGACCTGCAAGGAGGGCTGGAGCGAAGGAAGAAAGGTGCTGGACCTATGGGAGGGGTTAGAGGGAAGGGAGAGAGGTGCAGGGAGAAAGAGCCAGATGCATAAGGGGAAGGAAAGAGAGGAAGAGAAGCTGGTTGGGGGGGTGGGATCAGAGAGGAGAGGGACACATTGGTGTGGAGGAGGAGGAAAGGGGACATAGGGAAGTATACAGATACAGAAGGGAGATGATGGGCATTAGGTGGGAGCATGGGGACAGGGACACAAATGTGAGATGCTGTATGGGGATGGCACATGGGCACAGAGGGGTAATGCCTGACAAGGGGGGGGGAAGGGGATATGGAATAGAGATAAAATGCTGGACACTGGAGAGGGGGGTATATGGACACGGGGGGGGGGGGGGGGGAGAGATACCAGACAAGGGGGAAAATAGGAACACAGAAGGGATATGCTGGGCATGGGGTGCATAGGTGCACAGAGGAATGATGATGGATGAGGGGATATGAACACAGGGGAGATACTGGACAAGGAAATATAGGAAAACAGAGATGGGAGATGGATGATGGACATGAAGAAAGAAGAAATGTCAAATAGGAGACACTGGCAAGTGAGTTAAGAGAAGACAGAGGGAAGGAGAAACCAGAGACTGGGACCAATATGATTTGAGAAAAAATGACCAGACAACAAAAAGGTATAAAAAATATTTTATTTTCAATGTTGTGAATATAACATGTTGGATTTGAAATGTACATCTTGCCAAAGTTGATGTTAAACATGGCTGGGGTCCAGGACAGAAATCTAGGAAAGGACCCCAAAGTCCATTACCAGGCTGCGCCTTCAGCTTCCAGCATGCAGGCTTTCTCTGGCCAAGGAACCAAGCACAATTGCCCTAGTTCCATCCCCTAACACCACCCCTGGCATGTGCCATCTTTATATTTTGCACAGAAGCAAATGCCTTTCTTTCTTGTTACTCTGGTGTTGTACTACATGCAAGGTCTAGTTTCTTGGGGTTTCCTTTAATTTATATTTCTAGAGTTTGTGGTCACTTATTCTGTATTTGGCATTTGTGTCTTGTGTGTGTGACTGAGGTATTCTTTTAGCATGAAGTTTCCATGTAGCATTCTGTAGTATTTTGGCTTGTTCAGCTTTCCTGATAAATGTATTTGTATTTTAAGGCCCTACTATAATATTTAAGGCACTTCTTTTTCATAGTTAGGATCTTTGTTTTTGGAAGTTAGTGTTGGCATGGTAGATTTGCTCTAGGTTCTGAGTGACTTTTGTTTTATAGATTTTTTTTAAGTTAATTTATAATATGTCTGTAATTGAGATTACACTAGAAAACAAAATTTCTTTGTATGATGAGTTTTATGGAGAATTGTCCTTGCTGTGCTCTGTATCCATTGTTGGTGGAGAGCCAGGAGGTTCTCTGGATGCAGAATGTGTGGCTCAATGGGGCTGAATAGTGCAGTCTATTGTACTTCCCTTAGCTCTCAATTGGCCTGCAGCCACTGAAGCCTGCACTGCAACCTTCATTGAAGTTATGGGGAGCGGGGTAGGGACAGAGCATGGGTGCATCAGGTTGCTGTTTTTTCTCTTTCAAAAAAGTTGGCAACTCTAGTACTCACCCATCCAACCTGTTGGCCCACCCAAAAATTGTCTTCTGGCTATGCCACTGGTAAGCTCTCACGCAGTAACCGGGCAGTAATGGTCTACATGTGTAAATGCTGATTACTGCCCGATTACCGCCCATGTGCCAGAAAATAAAAATATTTTCTGGCACATTTATCGGATGCCACGTGGTAGCTGGGCAGTAACTCAAAATTGACCTGCGTTGGGCGCGTAGGTGCCTATCAGGCTCATTTTGAAATAGGACGACGTCCATCTTTCGATATAAATCGGAAGATGGATGTCCTTCTCCCAGAGACGTCCAAATCGGTATAATCGAAAACCGATTTTGGACGTCTCCAACTGCAGTCCGTCACAAGGACATCCAAAGTTCAAGGGGGCATAGTGGAGGCGGGACTTGGGCATGCCTAACACTTGGACGTCTTTGACCCATAAACGTAAAAAAAAAGGACATCCCTGACGAACACTTGGACATTTGCATCCAGACATGTTTTTCTGGATAGAATCGGGGATGACCTCTCGTTACTCCCCCAGTGGTCACTAACCCCCTCCCACCCTCAAAAAACATCTTTAAAAATATGTCGTGCCAGCCTCAGATGTCATACTCAGGTCCATGACAGTGCATGCAGGTCCCAGGAGCAGTTTTAGTGGGTACTGGCGGGCCCAGGCCCAGGCCCATACCCCCCTACCTGTTACATTTGTGGAGGAAACAGCGAGCTCTCCAAAACCCACCACAAACCCACTGTACCCACATCTAGGGCTATGGTAGTGGTGTACAGTTGTGGGTAGTGGGTTTGGGGGGGGGGGGGCTCCGCACACAAGGTAATGGAGCTATGTTCCTGGGAGCATTTTATGAGGTCCACTGCAGGGCTCCCTAGGGTGCCCGGTTGGTGTCCTGGCATGAAAATCGCTGAAAGTGAGAAATGTCCATGTCTACGGACGTCCAAATCTAGGGACGTCCAAATTTAAAGATTTGAACATCTCTGATGGTATTTTTGAAACGAAAGATGGACGTCCATCTTGTTTCAAAAATACGGGTTTCCCCGCCCTTGGATTTTGCCGTTTTGCAAGGACATCCAAATCACAACTTGGACGTTTCTTTCGAAAATGCCCCTCCACTTGGCTTAGTAGAAAGGCCTCTTAGCTAATAGCACTGTTCCTTCTTCATAAATTGTCAAGCAGGATGTAATAGAGCAGTACTTCTCAACACATTCCTTGAAGCACACCTGGTCCCATCAGGTTTTCAGATATCCTCAATGAATAAGCATGAAATAGATTTGCGTGCACTGCTTCCTTGGTATGTAAATATATCTCATGCATATTCATTGTGGATATCCTGAAAACCTGATGGGACTAGGTGTGCCTCAAGGAATGGGTTGAAAAGCACCGTAATAGAGTGACCACCTCACCTGTATTTGGAGGTCCAATTTTGGTTAGAAAATCCCTAATTTTCTGTTCTGCCTTGAAAATATGTTCATCCAAGCAATGGAATTTGATTGGATATTAGGATACATATCATTCCCACAAACTATGTATGTAACACAAAATAGCTTTTGGAAGCATATAAGATAGAATGTGCAGTCAGTCGTGCTGGAGAGAGACAGCTGCGGCCATGTTTCTGGAAATTATGATATTCTATATATCATAGTCAAACAAGTTCTGTGAATTTAGTAAAATCTAGGGATGGGAGAGCTGGTTATGACCTAGCTCAGCTCCAGGTATGGTCCTCTGCATAATGACTGGTTGAAGCAGTCTATAAAAAATGATTGCTGTTATTACTATGATTATTATCATTATACATGGCATATAACACAAACAAAGATTTGTCTGGTATCATTAGAAAATTCAAGCTTCATCCAGAAGCTTAGAAATTATCCAGGTACCTTGAACCAAGCAAAACTGTTTTCTGTAAGCCCGCTGTTGTCAAATCTGAAACGTCAAAGTTATGTAGAAATTTGTCCAGCTTTGGTGCAACGCTGCCTAAGAATCCTACAACAATATAGCAACCCAGTATGATTTGTTCCAGAGCCTTCCCATTTCTGTTGTCAGGTCTCGATACTTTGCTAATTTTTCCAGTTCTTTGTCTTTCATTCATGTGTCCTCTGGTACCGCAATTTTACTACATCCATTAAGCAAGTGGTCAATGGTTTCATCTTTTTCATTACATAGTCTACATTTGCTATTAGTCAAAATATGCTGAATATTTATTTTCATGCAGTTAGTTTGTAAAGCTTGTTCTTGAGCTGCAAAAATTAATCATTCCATCTCCTCCTTGAGGGTACCCAGCCACAGCCATTGTTGATTCCTGGTGCTGTACACGTTATTCTCAATTTCTCTAAGGTATTGTCCATGTAAGGCATTATATTTCTAGTTCGTCAAATGAGTTTCCAGTTGTTCATTTTTCATCTCTTTCACTTTGATGATGTTCTCCCTGCAAACTGTGATTAACATTTTCTCATTGCTGGTCTTGATGTAATCATTCAGGCCTTATTTTTCCTCTTCTACAGTCTGTCTAACTTGGAGCAGACCTCAACCACCAATTTTTTTTGTGATAAATACAGCCGATCAATGTCACTTCAGGGGTACAAAGCATGGTTGCTACGTACACATCCTGACCTGGATGTCTCAGTTCCTATTAGTACGTCCTTTCTAAAGTGCTGCTCTTTACATACTATTAAAAAAAAAACCACTTGAAAATACCCCAACCTGATCAGAACCACACAGAACTACTTTTGTCAATTAGGAAATAGCCAAGAAAAAGAATTGCAATCATACTGTTCTCTTTCTGTTCTAAACTTTTTTTTAATGTATTCGCTCATTTATATACCACACATAATCCAAAGGCATCACTGCAGATTACATAATCAAAAAGAACACTAAAATTGCGAAGATACTTTAAAATCTGAAAAAAAAGGCAGAATACCGTATTTTTCAGACCATAAGACGCATCGGACCATAAGACGCACCTAGGTTTTAGAGGAGGGAAATAGGAAAAAAAAAATTTTCCTTTTTCCCTCCTCTAAAACCTAGGTGCTCCGGTGCGTCTTGTCCGAGTTCGGGATCGCCCTCCCCTACTTACGTGACGCGATGTTCCCTGGTGGTCTAGTGACGTCGGGGCAGGAAAGAGCCCCCTCTTTCCTGCCCAGCGCGCTGCTCTCCGTCCTCCTGACTGGTTCCTGACGGTCTCGACCGTCAGGAACCAGTCAGGAGGACGGAGAGCAGCGCGCTGGGCAGGAAAGAGGGGGCTCTTTCCTGCCCCGACGTCACTAGACCACCAGGGAACATCGCGTCATGTAAGTAGGGGAGGGCGATCCCGAACTCGCTACCTTCGGACTATAAGACGCACCCCCCATTTTCCTCCCAAATTTTGGGGGAAAAAAGTGCGTCTTATAGTCTGAAAAATACGGTAATTACAATTCTAACTGAAAAAGATTTTCCCAGGCACAGCCTGAAGAAGTACACTGGTGGAGGCATACAGAGAAGGCAGGGGAGGAGAATGCCCTGTAATAAACTATATGGAAAAGAAAGACATAATGCATATCAAGCAAAGGTCCCCTGCAGCTTTCAGCCTCTCCTGAGTGCTAGTGACTGCAGGAGGATTGATATAGACAGAACTTTAACAGGCAGTTTTCTTCTCAGCTGACTGATGGCTGTAATTAGTGGTAATTAGCTATTGCTAAGTTATGAGACTCTGCAGAAAGCCAATGTCAGAAAAGGTGAGGAAAGTATGCTATCTTGCTGATGGGCTGATGCTCAGAACTCTGGTGCTATTATTAGCAAATAGTGCCAGCAAATTTCACAGGAACAATGCTGGAAAACAGCCCTCTATTGCTGGAAACTAATGCCATGCACATTTTATGTGCACTGTAAGAGGGGGAGGAATGCACCTGGTGCATGCGCGCAAGAGTTTTGCAGTAAACAGAGCTCTTGTATGCAGGCGCCAGGCAAACCCAGAAGCAAAGTACACATTGGCGCTGTTCTTCTGCACCTTTAAATATAAGTGTTTTTCTAAATCTTTTTCACCTGACGAGCTTACATTTAGGCGCAGAAAAAGGCACCAACGTGCTTTCACTTTTGGATTTTCTCTGAATTGCACACATTCGTCTCTCACTACCAGCAGTTAGGAGCTTTCACAGGCTTCCTTCTGCTTCCAAATTAAACAAAAACAGGCAGATTTTAAATGAAAAATCACGGGAAATCCTCTCTTCAAGCATCCCACCCAGCTTCGAGCTGGCATTAGGTTTTCAGTGGTAAGGGTGACTTTGTTTTGTGCGCAGTTCTCTGAGCATTGGGAGGGAATAGGAAATCACCTGATTAACATCCATTTGACTACATTTAAATATTATTTGCACTAATCTTTGGCACACACTTTGTTTCCCATGCTAGAATCCTCTGAACATTCTGTGCAGATTAATGCTGTCATTAATCTAGCACTAAGGTTCTGAGCATCGGCCCATTAGATTTTAAAGTGTCTTTTGAGTACGTTTTTTGAAATATATCTTTATTGAATCTGCCAAGCAACAACAATAGACACAGAACTAAGATCAAGTATCTTTTTTCCCCCTAATATTACTTCCTCCCAACCCTCCTCGTTCCCACTCCCCCCCCCCCCCCCCCCCCCCCCCAATATTTATGTCTCAGCCATCAAATTTAATCTCCCAGATCTGGTGGTTTCTTATCCAGGCCTGAGAAGCAAACAATAGAATGAACGACGAACAATAACTTAACAATTCAAAAGCCAGCTGCGAATCCGATGTGACATGGCTAGCCAAAAGGGCTCCCAAATGCGTTGAAATTTAGCCCAATGTCCCGGATGATTCCAACCTGCTTTATAGCGTTCCAGGATCATGAGGGCATACACCATAATAAGCCATTATGCCACATTAGGAGGTTCAGCCTGTAATCATTGTAGTAAAATTACACATTTAGCCAATAGAAAGGTTATCAATAGAAATCAAACAAAATAAAACATGGAAAAGAAAATAAGATGATACCTTTTTTATTGGACATAACTTAATACATTTCTTGATTAGCTTTCGAAGGTTGCCCTTCTTCCTCAGATCGGAAATAAGCAAATGTGGTAGCAGATAGTATATATAAGAGAAACATCAAAGCATTACTTTGACAGTCTGACAGAGTGGGAGGGTGGGGGTATGCATGGGGACATCAAAGCATTTCATTGATATTCTAACAGAATGGGTGTTGGTAGGTGAGAGGAGGGTAATAAACAGAGAAATAAACAGAGAAATACAGCTTTATGGTTTATAATGGGTTAGAAAACCCAGATCCTTATTAAGTCCTGTTTGTTGTGTGTCAAAATATTCAATCATTCTTATTTCAAATGTCTTACGTTCCTGTATTGTTTTAAAATTACGAAGAAGGGCAACCTTCGAAAGCTAATCAAGAAATGTATTAAGTTATGTCCAATAAAAAAGGTATCATCTTATTTTCTTTTCCATGTTTTATTTTGTTTGATTTCTATTGATAACCTTTAAGAGTGGACTAACACGGCTACCACACCTCTCTACTAGCCAATAGAAACAAATAAAATAGTAGAATATGTTTAACCTTATTTGGTCCAACAGAACTAGTAGTATAATCATTAAACAAGAAAATCTGTGGTGCTAAAGTTAAACAAGAACCAAATATTTGTTGAATGTTATGTTGAACTGTCTGCCAAAGTTCTTATATCAAAGGACACACCCAAAACATATCTCCTAAGGTAGCTTCTGATTGGGAACATTTAAGACATTTACTGGATTGGGCCAAGCCCACTTTAAAGGCCCTCTTAGGAGAAAAGTAAGTTTGAAACAAAAACTTATAGTCCTGTTCCTGATGTATTGCAGAGGTTAACTTGACCAGTGACTTACAAATTAACTGCTGGAACATTTCATGTGATAGCTCTCCAAGTCTCTAGACCATGCAATTGCTCCCCTTGTGAAATTTAAAGGGGGAAGGTCTGCTCAAAAAACCTTATAGGAAAAGGAGACTCTCTGCATTGCAGCACTTCCTAGGAAAAATGTTACTTCTACCTTCTCAGTAATATCATCTGTGAGTGCCTCCTTGGGTAATGAGGTAACGTGGAGGTGCATAATCGAACGGCGCTGGCCAAATAGCTGGCCGGCCATCTCCGGGGCCGGCGCCATAAGCAGGCGGAGAAACCGTATTTTCGAAAAAGATGGACGGCCAACTTGTTCTTCGCTAATACGGTTGAGATGGCCGGCATCGGTTTTCAGCCATAATGGAAAATAATGCCGGCGATCTCAAACCCGGAGAAATCCAAGGCATTTGGTTGTGGGAGGAGCCAGCATTTGTAGTGCACTGGCCCCCCCCCCCCTCACATGCCAGGACACCAACCGGGCACCCTAGGGGGCACTTCAAAAAATTAAAAAAAAAATAGCTCCCAGGTGCATAGCTCCCTTACCTTGGGTGCTGAGCCCCCAGAACCCCCCCCCAAAACCCACTCCCCACAACTCCACACCATTACCATAGCCCTAAGGGGTGAAGGGGGGCACCTACATGTGGGTACAGTGGGTTTTTTGGGGGGGTTTGGAGGGCTCCCATTTACCACCACAAGTGTAACAGGTAGGGGGGGATGGGCCTGGGTCCATCTGTCTGAAGTGCACTGCACCCACTAAAATCTGCTCCAGGGACCTGCATACTGCTGTCAAGTAGCTGGGTATGACATTTGAGGCTGGCATAGAGGCTGGCAAAAAAAGTTTTTTTGTGTGTTTTTTTGGGTGGGAGGGGGTTGGTGACCACTGGGGGAGTAAGGGGAGGTCGGTCATTCCCAATTCCCTCCAGTTTCATCTGGTCAGTTGGGGCCCCTCTTGAAGCTTGGTCATGAAAAAAAAGGGACCAAGTAAAGCAGGCAAAATGCTTGTCAAGCCTGGATTTTTTTTTCCATAATCAGGCGAAGCCGACCATCTCATGGGCACGCCCCTGTCCCACCCCGCCCCGCCTTCACTACCCTACCGACACGCCCCCTTGATATTTTGCCGGCCAAAATCGGCTTTCGATTATACCGATTTGGCTGGGTTCAGGAGATCGCCGGCAATCTCCCAATTTGTGTCAGAAGATGGCCGGCGATCTCTTTCGAAAATGAGCTGGATAGTGGCGCACTTGCAGATAAGAAAATCATCGATTCTAAGACAAATGCTATTGAGCACACAGATTATTAAATGAGACTACTGTCCCACTTTCCTCAATACAATCCTTACGCAAAGTAATCCCATGTTTCTCCCAGTATAAAAAGGATTGATCAGTCATACCTGCTGGAAACTCTTGGATACCTCAAAGAGACAACCAAGCTATAACTCAGAAATTCAAGTTTTTTTGCTTACATAACCATATCCACACTTTCCTTAAGGAAGCAACCAAGCAACTATTCTTAATATGTGCTAAATCTTCATGTGTAACATTGATATGAATAGCAACTGTTTTCTGCCAACTCAGTTTGAGACCAGCCTCCACCTAAAATGGCTAATGAGTTCAAGAAGGACAGGAACTGACTGCAGGGGTCTCGTTAACACAAGAAAAATGTCATTAGCAAAGGCCAAGGTTTTAACTACAAAGCCACCTAGATTTATCACACATATATTGGGATGCAATCGTATGCTCTGTAACAATGATTCCAAATATAAGACAAAAAGGAGTGGGGAAAGTGAGCATCCCTGCCTGGTGTCCCTATGTATATTAAAGGGAACAGATTGCAAGCCATTAATTAGAACCTGTGCACTGGGATTAAGGCGGTAGAACGAGAGGGCATGAAATGAGATTGAAGGGGGCAGACTCAAGAAGAATGTCAGGAAGTATTTTTTCACGGAGAGGGTGGTGGATGCTTGGAATGCCCTCCCGCGGGAGGTGGTGGACATGAAAACGGTAACGGAATTCAAACATGCGTGGGATAAACATAAAGGAATCCTGTGCAGAAGAAAGGGATCCTCAGGAGCTTAGCCTAGAATGGGTGGCAGAGCTGGTGGTTGGGAGGCGGGGCTAGTGTGGGCAGACATATACGGTCTGTGCTGGGGCTGGTGGTTGGGAGGCGGGACTAGTGCTGGGCAGACTTATACGGTCTGTGCCGGGGCTGGTGTTGGGCGGCGGGGATAGTGCTGGGCAGACTTATACGGTCTGTGCCAGAGCCGGTGGTGGGTGGCAAGGATAGTGCTGGGCAGACTTATACGGTCTGTGCCAGAGCTGGTGGTTGGGAGGCGGGGTTGGTGGTTGGAAGGTGGGGATAGTGCTGGGCAGACTTATACGGTCTGTGCCAGAGCCGGTGGTGGGTGGCAGGGATAGTGCTGGGCAGACTTATACGGTCTGTGCCAGAGCTGGTGGTTGGGAGGCGGGGTTAGTGGTTGGGAGGCGGGGATAGGGCTGGCCAGACTTATATGGTCTGTGCACTGAAGAGGACAGTACAAATAAAAAAAGTAGCACATATGAATTTATCTTCTTGGCAGACTGGATGGACCGTGCAGGTCTTTTTCTGCCGTCATCTACTATGTTACTATGTTACTACATAGAGCTCACAGAACCTGCATAAAGTAACCTTGAAAACCAAAAGAATCTAATACACAAAAAAGGAAAGGCCAAGAGACCAAATCAAAAGCCTTTTCTGCATCACAACTCACTGCTAATGCCTCCTGGCCATGGAGATTATAGGATTCTCAAGCAGCAAGGATCTTCCGTACATTGAAAACAGAATGTCTAGCACGCACAAACCCAACCTGGTCATGATGGATCAGGCGTGGTAAAATTGTGCTAAGTCTCAGTGCCAGAATCTTCACCAAAATCTTACAATCCACATTTAATAATGATATAGGGTGATAAGGCTCCACATGATGGTGATCCTTGCCTGACTTGGGGATCAAAGCGAACAGTGCTTGAGTAAATTCCTTCGGAAAGGTTCCTCGAGCGATACCATGGTTAAAAAAAAAAACTTTTAAAACTGGGGTCACCTGGGATTCCGGTAACTAATAAAATTCTCTAGAATATCTGTCTGGCCCTGCTGATTTGTTCATGGCTAGCGAATGGATCACTCCCCTGAGTTATTCCTTTATAATAGGCATGCTAAGAGCATCCAGTTCAGGCACCTGCAATCGTGGGAGACCTAAACTGTCAAAGTCATATGGGAGAACTCTCGGTAAATCAGGGGGAGGAGAATACAAACTCCGGTAAAACTCCCGAAAATGTTCAGCCATATCTTTGGGATTAGTGCATAAATTACACTCATCTGTATAAATAGTGTGAATGGTTTTAGTGCCCAACTAAGGGTGAATCAATTTAGAGAGAACAGTATCCGCTTTATTCCCATGTACATGTAATTTATACTTATAGTAAGTTTGCACTCTTCTAGCATGTTCTTGTAGTCCATTGAGTGTTGCCTGAATTGCCAAAAAGCTTTCTTTATGTAAGATGGTGGGAGCCCTAATATATTTCCATTGCTTTCAAGTTAAATCCTTTGTCAGTGCCAAGACAGAGTGATTTCATTCTTGTCTCTGGTTGATAGCAAAGGCGATAATATCACCTCGCAAAACTGCCTTAGCTGTTTGCCAAAATAATATGGGTTCATTTCTATGTGTAGCATTAGAAGCACAAAAGGAATCCCATTTGTCCACTAGATATTTCTGAAAAGAAACATCCTTATAGAGATACTTAGGAAAAGTCCATCGTGGCCTATACTGGAAGTATCTGGTCAAAGAAAAGTTCAGGATGATTTCCCTGGGCTCCCTTCTTCTCATAATTCAGAAGAACAATTGACTATGCTCTCTGGACTTAAAGGAAGTTTATACCCACATTCAGATACGTCCTAGTCACAGGAAATATCTCAGATTTCAGGTATGGAAATACCACATTTCTGTCATTTGGCCTTGCGTCTGCTGCCAGAGTGTTTACAAAATGCCTTGCTGTAGTTGCAGAGGCACTACAGAGATTGAGAGTTCACATGTTTCCCTATCCGGATGATTAGCTGGTCAAGAACACATTGAGGGAAGGTGCTTAAGAATCAATGCAGAGAACTATTTGGGTGTTGGAGCTACTAAGGGTCATTATTAACTACCCCAAGTCCCACCTGCTCCCAGTACAGCAACTGGAGTACATTGGAGCCCTGCATAGGCGTAGTTTGACTGTTTCATTTGGGGGGGCAAAAAAATGGGCGGAGCATATTAGCATATCATTTGCATATATACATATGCAAATGAATATGCTAATATGGAGGAAGGAAATGAAATTTACAGGCAAAATATCACAGATGCACATTTCAAAAAGCTGACACATTTCAATTAATAAATTATGAATAAAATAAACTTTTATTTACCTTTGTCTGATCATGTAGTTTTTCTATTCGCTTTGATCCCAGTGTCTTCTGTTTTATGCAGTGTCTTCTTTCCAGTAGGCTTCCCTCTGCTCCCCACCCTCCCAGTCCCATCCATCTCTTGCTCCTTCCCTCTGCTCCCCACCCTCCCAGTCCCATCCATCTCTTGCTCCTTCCCTCTGCTCCCCACCCCTCCCAGTCCCATCCATCTTCTGTTCCTTCCCTCTGCTCACCATCCCTCCGTCCCATCCATCTCTTGCTCCTTCCCTCTGCTGTGCCTGACCTCTCCAAATCCCATCCATCTCCTGGTCCATCCCTCTGCTCCCCACCCCTCCCAGTCCCAACCATCTCTTGCTCCTTCCCGCTGCTCCCCACCCCTCCCAGTCCCATCCATCTCCTGCTCCTTCCCTCTGCTCACCTCCTTTCCCAGTCCAATCCAATTCCTGGTCCTTCCCTCTGCTCCCCACCCACCCCTCCCAGTCCCATCCATCTCTTGCTCCTTCCCACCCCTCCCAGTCCCATCCATCTCCTGCTCCTTCCCACTGCTTCCCACCCTCCCAGTCCCATCCATCTCCTGCTCCTTCCCACCCTCCCAGTCCCATCCATCTCCTGCTCCTTCCCACTGCTTCCCACCCTCCCAGTCCCATCCATCTTCCCTCTGCTCCCCACCCCTCCCCCCCGCGCGAGGTCCAAGATGGTGACTCCGTTTACCCCCTCTCTTCCTCCCTCCCTCCCTCCCTCCCTCCGGCGCAGGCAGCAGTCTTTTCCAGCGTTCCTGGCAGCGGTAGCGATATACACGCTGCCTTCGGTCTGCCCCGGAAGCCTTCTCTTCAAGTTCCTGTTCCCACCTATGCGGGAACAGGAACTTGAAGAGAAGGCTTCGGGGCAGAGCCAAAGGCAGCGTGTACAACGCTACCGCTGCCAGGAACGCTGGAAAAAAACTGCTGCCTGCGCCGGAGGGAGGGAGGAAGAGAGAGGAGTAGACGGAGACGCTCCTCTCCGTCCGCTTGGCTTCCCTGCCCTCTCTGTCTGCGTCCCGCCGAAAGGAAATGACGTCAGAGGAAGGCGGGACGCAGATAGAGAGGGCAGGGAAGCCAATCGGACGGAGAGGAGCGCGTGCCTGCATGTTTTTTTTTTTTTTTAACTTTTTTTTTTTTTTTAAACTAATGGCGCGGCAGCGCCTCGCGTCGTTTGGGGGGGCACTGCCCCCCCTCGCCCCCCCCAGTCTACGCCTATGGAGCCCTGCTAGGAATGGTTCAAGCTCGAGCCTTCTTGCCTCAGGTATGGGCGGATGCTCTCATCTGCATCGCCTCTCAGGTTCAGCACAGCCAGCAGCTCAGCAGATCTTAAGGTGGATGGCAATGTTTCCTCTAAAGAGTGGCCTGGTGTGTGCAAACTTTTTGTTCATGTGAACAGCAAGTTTTAAAAACCAACAATTTTTGAGCGCCAGTAGTAGCAATGCATTTCTGTATATACCACACAAAAGATTTCTGTGAGCAACCATGCAAAATCTGTGGGTGATTGTCAGGTTCTCAGGTTCAGAGCCCGTGGGGCCGGGCTCTGGAGCAAATGTGAGCCCTTGGGCTGCTGACGAGGAGCGACAGCAGCAGGCAAAACCCACCAACCAACGCTGGGCAAGCACACCGACACCGGCAGGGACTGCAGGCACCGCCCAGCGAGCCGGAACACACGGACTGGAACACTGGACTGGAATTCCCAGGACTGGAGGACACAGGACTGGAACCCCGGACCGGAACACTGGACTGGAATCCCCGGACTGGAACACTGGACTGGAATTCCCCGGACTGGAATTCCCCGGACTGGAGGACACAGGACTGGAACACTGGACTGGAGCACACCGGACTGGTCCACACAGCTTCACCTGCACTTAGCTACTAAGCCCCCCAGGAGTTGAGCTCCTGGGTTTGAGTAGCCTGCAGGACTTACACGACGACACAGGGACCAGGACTAGAACAAGCTGTAACTGAAGTGTGCCTAACTCCTAAACTGACCAAAAGTGCTCCTAAGCCCGGCCCCAACAGAAAAGCTCCTAAGCCCTCCACTAACAGCAGTGCTCCTAACAGAAACTAACAGGGGTGCCCCTACGCCCTACACTAACAGAAGTGCAGGGAAGCCACAAGGGAAAAGGAAGGGAAGACAAACGCCAGACCTAACACTGGTGCTTCCTAAGCACCAAGCTGCAGCAGCTAAACACGGGTTCTCACCCCGGTGCTTCCTAAGCACCAAGCTACAGCAGCTAAACACAGGTCACGAGGAAAAGCGGGGAAGACCATAGGCGCCCAGTATAAGAGGCTTGGGGAGGCTAAGCCTCCCCAGCCGGGCGAGTGGATCCGTGAGTGTCCCCTTCCCTCCCTTTCCGTTTATTACTATCTGCCCCGCGCCATCTTTAATTTACCTCCGCTCCATCCCCAGCGTTGGCCGCATCATTTCAAAGCCCGCCCTGCTGCCCATCTCTATTCTCCCCTTGCTCCCTTCGCGACGTGATTCGTTCTGCAGACAGAGTCCCGCCCTCGAGGAAATGATGTCAGAAGGCGGGACTCTGTCTGCAGAACAAATCACGTCACGAAGGGAGCGAGGGGAGAATAGAGACGGGCAGCAGGGCGGGTTTTGAAATGATGCGGCCGAGTCGACGCTGGGGACGGAGCGGAGGTAAATTAAAGATGGCGCAGGGCAGATAGTAAGTAAGGGGAGGGAAAGGGGAGACCCAGGGTGCCGCTGGCCCAGATGGATGGAGGCAGGGGAGAGGAGAATCGGGCTGGGTATGGATGGAGGGGGGCAGGGGACAGAAGGGAATTGCTGGATGTGCATGGAGGGCAGGGGAGAGGAGGGTTGCTGGAATGGGTGGATAGAGAGGATGGCAGGGGAGAGAGGAGGGTTGCTGGAATGGGTGGTGGATAGAGGGGATGGCAGGGGAGAGGAGGGTTGCTTGAATGGGTGGATAGAGGGGATGGCAGGGGACAGAGGAGGGTTGCTGGACATGGGTGGAGGGGAGGTCAGGGGAGAGAAGATTTGCTGGACGTGGGTGGCTAGAGGGGAGAGGAGGGTTGCTGGACATGGGTGGCTAGAGGGGAGAAGAGGGTTGGTGAACTTGGATGCATGGAGGACAGGGGAGAGAGGAGGGTTGCTGGACATGGATGGAGGGAAGGGAAGACAGGAAGGAGATGCACATGAATGAAGGGGAGAAATTCTGGACATGCATGGAGAGGAGGGAAGACAGAGAAAGGAGATGCACATGGATGGAGGGGAAGGGAGAGAGGAAAATGCTGGGCATGGATGGAGGGGAGGGAAGAGAGAGGAAGGAGATAAGATGAGGGAAAAGGGAGAAAACCTGCACATCGATGGAGAAAATAGGCAGAAGCTGGATCCACTGGACAGTCAAGTCTGTAGAGGACCCAGCTTTTACTTACGGATGTAAGGCAAGAAATGAAGAAGAAAGGCGGAAAGTAAAGAAATAAATGGAAAGGAAGCCCTGGAAACGGAGTTAAGAGGACAGATAGCAGCAGAATCGGATACTTGGCCAGCATGATCAGAAAAACAGTCACCAGACAACAAAGGTAGAAAAGATCATTTTATGTTCATTAAAATGTTTGGAATATGTCCACTTTGAGAATCAGGTGCTCAACATTAAAAGTTTATATTTTTTACTTATTTATGGCATTTTATCCCACATTAAACATGAATTAGGGTGTTTTGTGGCTCTACATGAGAATTGTGATATTATGATCCCTTGTTTTATATTGTTGACGGTCTGCATTTTCCGTATGGGTGGTATATTGGTGTATTAGGTTCTGCCCAGTGTAATATTTATGGTACAGTAAGGTTCTGAGTGTGTTTTTGCACAAAGTTGTGCATAGTGTTTTGCAGTTGAGCGATTGTGGTTAGTATATGCTTTGAGCAACCACTTTATTCTTTGACATATGATACATAGCTAATATCTAAATTTAATAAAAGGTATTAATTGTGACTTTTATTTTTATTTATTTTTTCTGTGTGTTATCAGACAATTATGGATTTAAGCTCCACCTATGACCCCGCCCCCTTTAGCCTCCCCAAACAGTTGGGCCACTGACCGCCTATGGGGAAGACACAAGGAAACAAGCAGGAAAGCCAAATACCCAAACAACAAAAGGTGCTTCCTAAGCACTTACTAACAAGGGTGCTCCCAGCCAGCTCCAAACTCCAGCACTGCACCAACAGCAGTGCTACTCACCGTAACAAAAGGGAAAAACAGGGAAGTCAAAAACACAAGTCACAAGTGCACACTGCACTAAACTAACCTGGACCTAAAGCAAGTAGTCAGAAGCAAACGTTGCGAAGGCCCTGAAGGAAAGAACCCACTTCCTTATCAAGGCCCTCCCAGATGATGTCACTCTCCCTAGAGCCAGGCAGAACATATTCAAACCCCGAGAGGCCCAACCCACATCAATGCAGCACCGAGAAGCTCTAGAAGCCAGTACACCCAGGGAGAGGTAGAGCAACTCAGACCACACCCACAGCTGCAGTGAAGTGAGACAATTAACCCCATGCTGCTGGAAGCTGCCAGCACAGAGAGACAGAGCCAGCTCAGAAAGGACAGAGAAAAGAAACAGAAGCCAGCTAAGAAGCTGACCCCCAGGAAAGAGGTAAGTTTGAGAGGGGTTCTGACCCCAATCATAACAGTGATGCTCATAAAACATATGATCAATCGCTCATGCGCTCAGCTTAGAGGGAACATTGGTGGTTGGACCAAATGGCCTCCATAGTGCATGTCACACCCAAGGCATATCTCTATTTGTGAAGTGTCCATTGGACACTTGCTTTCCAGTGTTGTCAAACCATTGGGAACCTTGCAGATGTCATCTTGGTTACCTCGAAGTTGGCACAGTCACTTCTCTGGTGGACAATTCAAACCAATTTGACTATGGGACTTCAATTCCTCACCAGAAAATACTGACCACAGATGCATCCAATCTGGGATGAGGAGCTCAATCTCCTAGAACCCTGGGCAATTTAGGCTTTCAGAGATTGGCTGTTGTACCAAATTATTCTCATTCAAACAGTCAATCAGGGTGCCATGTACTAGGTCAACTAGCAGGGAGATATAGGTTCCTGCCCCTTGTGATAGGATGCTGTTGGGATATGGCAATGGACATTCCACCAAGAGGCAATGCTCAGGGCCCCCATATCTGGCAGGCAAGAACAGCAGTCTAATGGACAGGTTCATCAGGGTGATGAAACTGCTTGAGTGATATCTCAATATGAGCATTGTCTGCAAGATCTTCTGAAAGTGGGGCACCCCCCTCAGTGGATCTCTTTGCCACTCATCTCAACAACAAGGTCCCTCAATTCTGTTCCAGACTCAGGTCACACAGCAGACTAGCATCAGATGTTTTCCTCACTGATTGGGGGGGGGGGGGGAGGTCTTCTGTATGAGTATTCTCCAATCCCTCTAATAGGAAAGACTGTGCTAAAACTCAAGCAGGACTGGTGAACCATGATCCTCATCACACTTTACTGGCCAAGACAGATATGGTTCTCTCTTCTGGAGTTGTCCTCTGAAGAACCTTAGAGATTGGACTGTTTTCTGACCTTCATTATACAGAATGAGGGGTGTCTTCTGCATCCCAACCTCCAGTCTCTGGCCCTCATGGTTTGGATTTTGAGAGCGTAGAATTTGCATCCTTTCAACTGCTTGAGGATGTCTCCAAGGTCCTGTTGGCTTCCAGGAAAGATTCCACCAAGAGGTGCTATACTTTTAAGTGGAGGAGGTTTGCTGTTTGGTGTGAAGGCATCTCTCTTGTCCTACATAAAAACTGCTATGTACCTTTTACACCTCTCTGAGTCTGGATTAAAAACCAACTCAGTTGTGCAGTGGAGTTTCTTTAAATTATGTATGATACGCTTTACTTTAGCCATCAGCTATTAACATTCTGATTCACTCTTTAGTCATTGGTAAGTTAGATTACTGTCCACCTTATAATTGAAAGAGAAAAACGCCTAGATTTCGACCCAAATCGGGAGATAGACGTTTATCTCACAAAAACGAATAAATCAGTATAATGGAAAGCCGATTTTGGACGTTTTCAACTGCACTCCATCGCGGAAGCGTACAAAGTTGATGGGGGCGTGTCGGAGGCATGGCGAAGGTGGAACTGGGGCGTGGTTATCGGCCGAGGAGAGATGGGTGCCTTTCGCCGATAATGGAAAAAAAGTATGCGTTTGTAGCTAGAATTTAGGGCACTTTTCCTGGACCCTGTTTTTTCACGAATAAGGCCCCAAAAAGTGCCCTAAATGATCAGATTACCCCCAGAGGGAATCGGGGATGACCTCCCCTGACTCCCCCAGTGGTCACTAACCCCCTCCCACCACAAAAAATGATGTTTCACAACTTTTTATTTCACCCTCAAATGTCATACCCACCTCCCTGGCAGCAGTATGCAGGTCCCTGGAGCAGTTGTTAGGGGGTGCAGTGGACTTCAGGCAGGTGGACCCAGGTCCATCCCCCCCCTACCTGTTACAATTGTGCTGCTTAATGCTTAGTCGTCCAACCCCCCCAAACCCACTGTACCCACATGTAGGTGCCCCCCTTCACCCCTTAGGGCTATAGTAATGGTGTAGACTTGTGGGCAGTGGGTTTTGAGGGGGATTTGGGGGGCTCAACACACAAGGGAAGGGTGCTATGCACCTGGGAGCTCTTTTACCTTTTTTTTGTTTTTGTAAAAGTGCCCCCTAGGGTGCCCGGTTGGTGTCCTGGCATGTGAGGGGGACCAGTGCACTACGACTCCTGGCCCCTCCCACGAACAAATGCCTTGGATTTATTCAATTTTGAGCTGGGCGCTTTCATTTTCCATTATCACTGAAAAACAAAAACGCCCAGCTCACAAATTGTCGAATAAAACATGGACGTCTATTTTTTTCGAAAATACGGTTCGTCCGCCCCTTCACGGACCCGTTCTCGGAGATAAACACCCATGGAGATAGACGTTTTCGTTCAATTATGCCCCTCTGTATCTCACTCTATCAAGGACTCAGATATAAGGATGTACAGCATCTTCAATTTATTCAAAACACTTCTATCAAACTGATTACAAGAGCAAAGAAATTCAATAACATTACACCATTACTTAAGTCAGCCCATTGGCTACCAATATTCCATAGCATCATCTATAAAATATTGCTCCTGGGTTTTAAAATACACCAATGGACGATGGAAATGGGGAAGAGAGAGCGGCAGATGATGGAAGTGGGGAGGAGAGAGCGTCAGATGATGGAAGTGAGGAGGAGTGAGAGGGGAAATGCTGGATGGAAGTGGGGAGGAGAGAGGGGCAGATGATGGATGTGGGGAGGAGAGAGAGAGGGGAAATGTTGGATGGAAGTAGACAGGAGAGAAGGGCAGACAATGGAAGTGGGGAGGAGAGAGAGGGGAAATGCTGGATGAAAGTTGGCAGGAGAGAGGGACAATGCTGGATGGAAGTGGGGAGGAGAGGGGGCAGACGATGGAAGTGGAGAGGAGAGGGAGGGGAAATGTTGAATGGAAGTGGGGAGGAGAGAGAGGGGAAGTGTTTCCTGTAACTGTTGATACAGGAAACACTTCTCTCTCTGTTGATCATTCTCTTAAGGATCCTTTTACTAAGCTGCAGTAAAAAAAAATAAAAGTGGCCTTATTGTGCCCTTACTTGAGTTTTTCCTGAGTGCTAAGGCCTGCCAGAAATGCGGATGCATAAATACCAATAAACTGAAATATTAACTAATTCAAAAAGAGCTACCTACCATCAAGGGCTTGAGATAACACTCTTTAAATCTTGAATTTTTTTGCTCACACAAAGATTTTGTTAATCAGAGCAAGGACTGGGGAGCGCATTTCACAACTTACTTAGGTAGCACTAAGGAGGGAGGGGGTAGACTGGGGGAGGAGAGGGGGCTTTATATGCTATGCCTATCTATACTAAGTAAAATAGGCTGATCAGTAACAACAAATGGCAAGTTTGAGACTGGCCGATAATGGGAAAGAGCACATGGAGTGAAGGTAGCCTAAATTCTTTCTTCTTTCCATAGACCTGGGGATATCCCTTGAGAAAGGCTAGCATTGGCCCTTAAGATTATAGCTTGAGGGTGAGAATTCTTACTTTTAAAGAAGGAGTGGACTCTCAGGTGACATAGAGCATGTTATGGAGATTAGAATCCTTTCCAGGCCTGCTAGATTTAGAACACTAAAGGTCAATAGTGTCTAGAGGGTATGATCAGTTTGGGGAATGCAATGTCATGGTACAAAACAGGGCAGGCAGAGACAGTTTGCCCACAAGACAGAATTCAGCTTGAATATCCTGCACCTTTTTCAAAGAAGCTACATAAGTAGATTTATCTGTATATCTGTTCTAGAGCTGTTAGAATGGCCCGTCTTGAGTTCAAGAGATGGTCAGTATATTGGAACACTGAAATACTGAGAAGAGAGGTTTATCTGATATTTCCTGGAGGAAAAGGACATAGAATGTTATTGAATGGACGTAGGAATAATCCACTATTTCAGGTAGGCCAGCGAGGGGCATGCCAAGCAGCCGCACATAACATGGCGGCTGCTGCCCGGCAGCTCCTGAGTCAGAGCGACCCTTCCTTTCCGGCTTCCACATTGGCGATCGAGATGACGCGGCAGGAGACCCGCTTGCTGTTGGTTGGGAAGCCGGAAGGGGCAGGGCTACAGGGGAACGCATAAAAGCTGCCGAGGGCTAGGGAGCCTCTTGTTGGCAGCGAGTGGCGTGGGAGTTTCAATCGCAGAGAGGTTTATCTGATATTTCCTGGAGGAAAAGGACATAGAATGTTATTGAATGGACGTAGGAATAATCCACTATTTCTGGGATGGGTGGGATGAAATGCTTGTTCTTTTGGCCGCTGGTGGAGACAGGGTGCTGGGCTCGATGGATCCTTGGTCTGTCCCAGCATGGTGATGCTTGTGTCTTATTAGTGTAATAATTTTTTTTTAGCTAGATAGAATTTTTTTTTCTGATTTGTAGCACTTTTTACATATTGATGTTACTTTGGTTTTTGTTTCTATGTCATTGCTTTTCAGCATGCCAAACATGTCTTTTAAGCATAGACCAACAAATATCATGAGTGATCATGGATTGAGGGTACATGAAATTCTGTGAGGTGAGCTACTTTGTCAAAAGCTGATCAGAGGACATAATTCCAGGTAGAGATTTGAATTAGAGAATGACAGGGGGACAAAGTTTGTCCCCGTCCCCGTGGGTTCTGTCTCATCCCCACCCCATCCCCATGGGCTCTGTCATCATCTGCAGAAGCCTCAAACAGTTATGATTTTATATTTAAATCTTGTTATTAAAGTATAACAAGGAACAATATGCCGTGCAACTCTTGTTTATAAATCACAAATAGAAAACATTTTAATAAAAATGAGCAACTATAATAACTCCCTCCACCACCACCACACTCTACCCTTCCAACTCCAACAATAGCTGACTTCCAATGAATTCTAATACACCCTGTTAAAATGTCCAGGGGTACAAAATACAGCCCGTTCTGTATGCCCTAAATATACCCTATGAAGCACTGTTATAATTTTTTAATTTGTGGATGAATAAGTCTTCAACAATCTCAGGATTCAGTCTAACTCTCCTATCCTTCCTGCAATAGAAAATGTCTTCTTAGAAGATGTGCTGGTAGCAGGAATGTACACGATCCCCCATGCAAATTTTGCTAGTTGTGGCCAGCATGCTTGCATGTTTTTCCAAAAAATCAAAATACCATCATCTGTATCACTCAAACATAAACAACAGTCCAGTTCATTAACAGGCTTCAAAGTAGAAAAAGACATGGGGACAAAATTTGTCCCCATCCCCACGGACTCTGTCCCCATCCCCGCCCCATCCCCAAGGGTTCTGTCCCCATTCCTGTCCCCAACCCGTGGGCTCTGACCCCACCCCATCCCTGTGGGCTCTGTCCCCGCCCCATCCCCGCGGGCTGTGTCCCCATCCCGCGGTTACCACAGGTCCCCATCCCCGTGTCATTCTCTAATTTGAATGTCCAGGAGAAGAGATAAGAAGTCAGTAAGAGAGCTCTTGAAATTAGATATTAATTCATCAGTACTTCATAAATGGATTGTCCTAGAGGATCTTTTCATTTAATTTATTGTAATTTAGTTTCACATTTATAGCCCACTGAACCACCATCATAGCTCAAGATGGGGTACAATAAGAATATCATGAATGATTTACAATATAAGCATCATTAACAAAGGATTATCTTTATCATTACAATAACTAATGTTCACAGTACCCATGTTCAATTTTATATGGGATTCTACAGTTCTCTGGAATGACAGAATATAAAAGCATAGATAAATAAATACTCCTTGAAATCCTACCAGGATTGGCCACCATCAGAAACAAGATGCTGAGCTTGATGTACCAAGTATGACACTTCTTATCCTATATAATAAAACGCACCTCCAACATTCTGAAGCTGACTGCATGGCTGAGGCATTCCTGCTCTCTGTATCCATCTCCTGAATTGACATCACGTACTTCCGGGTTCGTCACAAGCAGAAGTGACCAACCACACGAGGTTTCTCGGCTTCAGAATGTTGGAGGTGCATTCTATTAAATAGGATTGTTCAGTTCCTTGAAACACAGCCAGAGCTCAGCATCCTGCACAGTAACGCTCAAGACACCAGAGAGAGAGAGGGGGGGCCTGACACCAGACAGAGGGAGGGGGGGGGGGCCTGACAACAGAGAGGGAGGAGGTATCTCTGTCACACACACACTCTCTCTCTCTCACACACACTCTCTCTCTCTCTCTCACAGTCAATGTCTTTCTCTCTCTCACTCTCACACACTGTCTCTCATACACTCTATGTCTCACACTGTATCACATTCACTCTCTATGTGTCACACAGTCACTCACACACTCTCTTGGTCTCATACACTCAGTCTCACAGAGAGTCTGTGTCTCACACACACTCTCTCTCTCACACACACTGTATCTGTGTGAAACATACTCTCTGTCTCTCACACTGTGTCTCACATAAGCACTTGCACACACTCTCAATCTCACACACTCTCTCTTTCTCACAGACACACTCACACCCAGACTCACTCTCTCTCTCTCTCTCACACACACACACTCGCACATTCACTCTCTCTCACACACACAGTCACTCTCACATACATTCTCTCAAACTTACACACTCTGAGGAAAACCTTGCTAGCGCCCGTTTCATTTGTGTCAGAAACGGGCCTTTTTTACTAGTATTCTTATATAGTGGAATATAACTTGGTAGATAGTGAAACGCTGACTGGAAGCACATTCCTTCCTAGTGGTAGCCTTAAAGTATAATAACACAATGTACAAGCATTAATCAAACATATGGAGGGGCCTTCCTTGGATGAACGTATTGAAGTGATATATGTGTCCAGGTGATTTACATATCTGGCAGTTTTTATGTGTTTTAAAATGTACTGTTTTTTATCTTTGAATTTTTTTATATGTTATCTCATGATTTCTTATGTTTGTTATGTAATCTGCTTAGACATAAGCAGAATATAAATTAATAAACCATAACTATAACCTATCCATGTGTAGCAACTCAGGAGTTATACTCCCTTAAGGAAATGCAGAAACCTCTAGAGGTTCTACCATAGTCTTATATGTTGCAATAGCTTGCAGTCAGGGCCTTCAAGCGGTTCACTGAATTCCCAGCCCTGTCGTCATGCTGTCAGGTTTGGTTTTTTTTGCAAAGCTGGCAGTGTCAGCCTGCCCCATTATATCACTGGATTTTCAGCTGCAGTTAACCAGATAGTGCCACTGAAACTCCAGAGTGACTGCTGCGGCACTCTCTGGTTAGTGGGTGGTGGTGGTCCGTGACCCAGTCAGGTGAGCACTGGGATTTATTTACCTGGTTAGTGGAGATATTCAGTCTGCTATAAGCTGGATATTTAATGCTGGTGCCTAAGGTGGTTTAGTTTTCTTGTCGGTTTCCCACATAATGTGCATTGCAGTAGTCGACGGCACAGAAGAAAGGCACATATGTCTGAGGACATTATAGGTAGATCCAGAATAAAACTGGACCAGTCTCACCCTATCATAAGTCCTTCTCAGTACCATGGAGGTTTGTGATTCCAGTGAAAAATAGAATCTAATTTCACCTTGAGATGTCAAACTCTCTGGTGAAAAGGGATAGCCAATCCAGTTATTTCTGCAAACTTTGGTACTCCCTGCCAATCTGCTGAACTCAAACATAAAATCTGTCTATTTCTGTTAATTATCAGCTGGCTATCTTGTAAATATTTTTATGACCTCGTGGGGATGCTTATAAGGAACGGAATATTAATCTTACCAAGTTCTGGAGATTTCCTTCCCTGGTTGGAGTAAAACCAGAAGCAGGGGCAGTGCTGCTTGCCTTGGAACTCAAGCATAATCTGCAGGTAGTTAAGGACAAAAGCTGCCTGGAGTGGATTCCTTCAAGCCATGCTACTTGAACTCACAGGAAGTTGCTGGACTCACTCTGTCTGTACTAACAATGACAGGGTTAAATTCCATGTGGGCGGTTTTTGAACTCTTCTAACAAATACATACAAAAATATTTTAAAAAATCATTGGTAGAGGGCTAAGCCCTGGGAGGATACCCCTCAGTCCTGATAATCAGCCCTAGAACACATTACATTCATTCAAACTCTAAACACCCATCCTGTCAGAAAATAGCTAATCCATGCTGTGACTACCCCTGTCAATTCCAACTGTCTACACCTGTCCTGTAAGAATGAGTGATCAACAAGGTAAAAAATACTGGAGAGTTCTAACAACACCAAGAACCTTGCAGGTGACATCATTCACTGCCACCGGGACCAATTGTGTACCAAAGTTTACCCAGAACCCAACTGAAAATGGTCCAGCTTATCTAGATCGTCCAAATATTCCTGTACCTATCACTGTCTTCTCAATAACTTTGGCCATGTTGGGGACATTAATAATAGGATGCTAGCTGTGCATACTAAGAGATGCAGCATAACTTACATTAAGGGGCCCTTTTACTAAGCCGCGTAAGCACCTATGCGAGCCCAATGCGTGTCAATTTTGAGTTACCGCCCAGCTACCGCGTGGCCCTTGCAGTAATTTCAAGGGCCACGCGGTAGCTGGGCGGTAACTCAAAATTGACACGCATTGGGCTCGCATAGGTGCTTACGCGGCTTAGTAAAAGGGCCACTACACACGCTGGAAAATATTTGTATTTTCTGGCGCATGTGCTATAATCGGGTAGTAATCGGCATTTTATGCGCGTAGACCATTACCGCCCAGTTACTGCGTGAGACCTTACTGCTAGGTCAATGGCTGGAGGTAAGGTCTCAGACCCAAAGTGGACATGTGGCAATTTTCATTTTGCCATACATCCATTTTCGGCAAAAATTTTTAAAAGGCATTTTTTACAGGTGTGCTGAAAAATGATTCTGCGCACGCCCAAAACATGCATCTACACTACCGTAGGCCATTTCTTCAAACATCTTAGCAAACAAACACTTGATGATAAAAGCACCAGATCACACAGTCACTGGAAAACATTATCGTACCACTAAGTAAAGCAGACAGAATCAGGTGTATGGCATAAAAAGTACTTTTTAGTCTCATAAGTACCCTTTTGAATGAGCCAGCATATAAATTAAGCCACTCATTAGTACTGCTAAAAACGACCACACCATTTCTATAGCACCATCAGACATATGCAGGAGTATAACTCATGTCCTATATTTCAGAGTTCCTGAGTTTGGAGAAGAGTCCGAAATAATCAACCACTACAGCATATTATTCCTTTCAGCACTGTTCCTCTGTCCAAACATCTCACTAACGTTCCACCAGTTCTCCAGAGAGTGATTATGTGATGCTCCTAAATGCGGCCTGATGCGTCACCAGTTCTCTGTTGGCCTGTTAGCTGCTTGCAGCGCAAACCCAACTGATGAATAATGCATATATGCTCAAGACAGCAGCTCATTAATTGCACACCTGTCGCTTACTGCTCTGACTCCAGCTCCTCATTACTCGCAGACACTGCCTGGCTCTCATAACTCTTTTTCCTTGCCTCTCCTGTGTCCCTTTTTTTTCTTTTTGTGTTGCTGTTTTTCAGAGTTCATCTCTTACTTCGACACTATTCTTTTTCTTCTTTTTGTTTCTGACAGTTTCTGATCTACTTTTGGGCAGTGTTAAAAGTACTGCAGTTACCTTTTGTGCAACCAAGTTACATAACCTTAGCTTAGGATCAAATAACTTATGCAATCACTTTTTGTCACATAAATATAAATGTTGCTAGTATTAATATAAGGATAAAACTTTGTTTTGATCTGGGTTTTCCAAAAATGGCAACTGAGTTAAGATCTGATTTAAATCTTAGTAAAAAGTAGTACACTAATGAACAAAAGGCCTGCAAAATCACTTTAGTGCATAATTTTGAAACAGTTTTAAGATTTATTTACTTGATTAACTGCCTTGCCGCTAAATATCAAAACAATGTATATGATCATTAAAGGCAGGGAATTAAAATATAAACAAAACATAGGCATAAAAAACCATGAGGGACCAGAGGTAAGCTAGAATATAAGAATTACCTATGTTTGATACAATAGCTTAAAAAAGGTATTATAAAAACAGCAAAAAGAGCCTGTATACAAACTTGGCCGGACTCCAGTATTGAGAAAGGAGAGTCCAAAAACAATCAGCTTGTTATTCAATTGGAATCAAGATAAAGTCAAAAAGGTTTGATGGAAAATACAGGTTTTCAACAGAAATGTAATGCAACTAGACTCAATTGTAATACCTGTAGGCAATCTATTCCAAAAAAGTGGTGATAAAAATTAAAAAGCGGAATGATGGTTGCAATCCAATCTTGCTGTAACAGGAAGAAACAGACGTGGACGGGCATAATCAAAAGGGACGCCCAAGTTTTTCTGAGGACGTCCTCACAGGACGTCCCCGTGAAGGGGCGGGGAAACCCGTATTATCAAAACAAGATGGACTTCCATCTTTTGATAATACGGATATGCCCAAATCTGGAAATTTACGTCAAGCTTAGAGATGGTTGTCCTTAGACTTGGTCGTTTCTGATTTTCGGTGATAATGGAAACTGAGGACGCCCATCTCAGAAACGACCAAATCCAAGCCCTTTGGTCATGGGAGGAGCCAGCATTCATAGTGCACTGGTCCCCCTGACATGCCAAGACACCAACCCTAGGGGGCACTGCAGTGGACTTCACAACTTGCTCCCAGGTGCATAGCTCCCTTACCGTGTGTGCTGAGCCCCCCCAAAACCTACTACTCACAACTGTACACCACTACCATAGCCCTTATGGGTGAAGAGGGGGCACCTAGATGTAGGTACAGTGGGTTTCTGGTGGGTTTTGGAGGGCTCACATTTACCACCACAAGTGTAACAGGTAGGGGGGTGGGCCTGTGTCCGCATGTCTGAAGTGCACTGCACCCACTAAATCTGCTCCAGGGACCTGCACACTGCTGCGATGGACCTGAGTATGACATTTGAGGCTGGCATAGAGGCTGGCAAAAAATATTTTTCAAGAATTTTTTTTGAGGGTGGGAGGGGGTTAGTGACTACTGGGGGAGTAAGGGGAAGTTATCCCTGATTCCATTCGATGGCCATCTGGTCAGTTTGGGCACCTTTTCGTGGCTTGGTCGTAACAAAAAAAGGACCAAGTCGTCCAAGTACTCGTCAGGGACGCCCTTCTTTTTTCCATTATACACCCATGTGTTAGGCACACCCAAGTCCCGCCTTCGCTATGCCTCTGACACACCCCTGGGAACTTTGGTCATCCCCATGATGGAAAGCAGTTGGCGACGCCCAAAATCGGCTTTTGATTATGCCGATTTGGGTGACCCTGTGAGGAGGACGCCCATCTTGCGATTTGTGTCGAAAGATGGGCATCCTCTTTCAAAAATAAGCCTGATAGTGGGCCCGATATTTAGACTGCGGGACTTAGCCTGGCTAACTCCCGCGGTTGGGGCTGAGCCCGAACATTCGATGCCAGGTCATTTCCGGTGACCGACATTGAATATCTGGTTTATTTTTGGCCGGTTCAAACTTAACAGGCCAAGCCAATATTCAGCACTGGCCAGATAAGTTTGAACCAAAGATATTCATGTGGCCTGGTATTCAAGCGGCCAAATACAGCTGCCAAACGTACGCTGAAAATCGGCAGGTAGCCGGTTATATCATGCAAAATAACTGGCTATCCGCTATCCACTAACCATGAATTTTCAGGGGCTCATGGCCAGCCATGTCCTGCTGAAAATTCACAGAAAGACAGTTATGGGGCATTTAACCAGCCAGGTATTGATCCTGGCCAGTTAAATGCATCTCAATATCGGGGGAGTATATTTTCTTGGACCAACCTTGAAGCACAGAAGGGATACCATGGAGTAATCAGTGAAGGTAAATATACTGAATAACCCATATAGGTTGCTCAGTAATAATAGAACTGTAAATTGAATCCTATAAGAAACTGAAATTGATCAAAATGCTACTGACAGTTCAAAACACAGCAGCCCGCTTGATTTTCAGGGTATTAAAGTATGATAGAGTAACTCCATTACATTCCTCAGATTACACTGGCCCCCAATTAAAGCACGTTTGGCGTTCAAAACCAGTACCTTCATATACAAAATGTGTTTGGAATGGCACCAGGTTATATGGTGGATTTAACTGATCTATCTAAAAGGAATGCAGACCCAATATCAAGAGACTACCTACTTCTCCACCTCCCCAGTTGCAAAAACATAACCTATAAGTCAGCTCACACAGCATCTCTAAGGGGCCCTTTTATCAAGCTGTGGGAAAAAGGGCCCGGCACTAGCGCCGGGGGCTGTTTTTTCCACGCACCAGGGAGCTTTTTACCTGGGGCCCTTTTTATCGCAGTGGGTAAAAAGCCCCCAGACACACATGGCCATGCGGTAAGAGAACTCTTACCGCATGGCCATGCAAAAGGGAGCCCTTACCGCCACCCACTGAGGTGGCGATAAGAGCTCCTGCGCTAACCCAATGATAAATGGGCAGCACGCGGTGATGCCTAATTACTGCCGGGTTACTGCCACACAAGCCATTTCTGGGGGGGGGGGGGGGGGGTTCTTTTTCTCCCGGAAAGGGTGCCTGCTCGGAGCAGGACTACCGCTGGCGGCCATGTTGGGCTGGCGGTAGTCCAAGAAGACTGAGCAGTAAGCCTGCATTGGGCTTACTGCTGCTCTGTGAAAGGGCACCTGAGTTACTTGGGATCCAAATGGTGGAATCAAATTCCCAAAGAAATAAGAGGTATAAATAATTACCCACTATTTTGTAAAAAGTTGAAAACTTATATTTTTAAGAAATTCTTTAATCAAGATTGAATTGTAAAATTGTATATTTATGACTGATTCTTGTTAATTGTAACTTGATTCAGTATATGTAATATTCTTGTTGTTATTATTATTATTATACAAAACTTAGAAACAGCAAATACCACATATCATTCAATGCGGGTAACAATAAATAAAAAAAGAACATGAACCAATTGTTCAGATGATACTTATACAGACTAATAAAAAGTACAAGGAAAGCACCTAATTACAATAATCAGTCAAATCACTTAGAATTAGGTATCAGATATCAAACATATAAATGGCAAGAGGCGTACTCACTCGCAAATGCGCAGTAGAGACCCTCTCTGTCCCACCCCTGCATCAATACGTGATGACGGGGGCGTGACAGAGAGGGAACCTGCGAGTGAGGGAACCGCCGTCGCCACCGCTTCCCCCCCAGGGTTGCCGCTACCGCTCCCCCCACCCACCCGGAGTCGCCGCCGCCGCCACCCACCCTCCACCCGGCCCGGGTACCTGGCTTCACTATTCAAACCGCCGGAACGCAGCACACAGCTCATCTGAGCTGCCGTTGGCCTTCCTTACCTGCCTGTGTCCCACCCTCGCCGACGTTACGTCACACGAGGGCGGAACACACGCAGAGAAGAAGGAAGGCCGATGGCAGCTCAGAAGAGCTGTGTGCTGCGTTCCGGCGGTTTGAATAGTGAAGCCAGGTACCCGGCCCGGGTGGGGTGGGGGGGCCGCGGCGACCTATCCGGGGGGGGGGGGGGCTTTCAACCCCCCCTTCCTTTACTAGCCCGTTTTTACGGGCTCAACGGCTAGTTTCTTAAATAAGAAGGTCTTAAGCAACTCCCTAAAGATTATCAACCAGCAAATAGTTCCACAGCGCCAGAATTTGATAAGAAAGAGAAGCAGTTAAAAATTTGGTAGATTTAACATTCTGTACCGAGGGATAACTTAAAAGAAAATTTTCACGTAGCCGACCCGATTTCTGACACAGTGTCAGGTTGACTGCATCCACCAAATACAATGGAGCAGTTCCATGTAAAATTTGAAAAGCCACAGTGCCCAATTTGAAAAGAACCCGGGCTTCAACAGGAAGCCAGTGTGAATTTACCATATAGGGAGATAAAAATCATATCTACCCAAAGACAATAGCAATCGAATTCTTATGTTCTGTACTAATTGCAGACAAAGCAAAGAAGTCCTGGTACAACCTGAAAAAACTATATTGCAATAATCGAGTCAGGATAAAATCAAAGCCTGAACAACAAGCCTAAATGTCAAAGGCTCAAAATGCTTTTTTTATAAGATGACGTTTTTTCAATAGAAAAAAATATTTATTTACCACCTGAGTTATCTGTAATGATATACTGAGCCTACCATCAACCATGGCTCCTAAAATCCTAGCAGAATCTTCAAACAAAAAATTATCTGATCCTATTGTAAACTGATGAAGCCTAAAAGGATGAGTTGTGGATTCTAACCATATAAATTTTGTTTTTTTCTTTATTGAGCTTAAACTTATAAGATGTAATCCAATTTTCAATTAAGTAAAAATAGTTTAAAATTCCTGCATACGTTTTAGGCCAATCATCTAGAACAGGGCAGAGAACAATTACATTGTCAGCATATATAAAAAATTGCAACTTAGCCCGTTCTAACACTACTCCCAATGACTGCAACATGATATTCAATAGAATGGACAAAAGAGGGGAGCCATGCAGAACCCTGCAAGAAGCTTTCCAAGGCTCTGACATGATTCCATCACCCTGCACCCGATAAGACTGATTACCAAGAAAGCCACCAAACCACTGCAGTACAGTGCCATGGATGCCCAGTTTACTCAATAGAAATAACATAATCTCATGGTTAACTAAATCAGATGCGCATGAGAGATCAAACTGAATCAAAACAACGCACTTGCCTTCACTCAATAATGTTCTCCCCAATGCTACAATAGACCCACCACTGTCTCAGTGCTGAAATGCTTTCGAAATCCATGGTCATAGGTTTAGGCTTGACCCATTTGAGGCTTCTCCAAGCAAAGTCTGGCAGCCTCGCTGGCTTTCATCAATCTTTCCTGCTTGGTGAGCACATACAGACCGCATAGCCTTCAAGATCTGCTCGCTGGTATACAGAAAAATCTTCGTTCTCTCACCAAGCTACATGACTTACCAATCTGGAACACAAACAAATCAGCAAGATCATATCTTACCCTCCACTTCCCATCATTTAAAGACATCAAATACAAATCGACTCTCACAGCTAGTTTTTCCTATATCTGCACCAAAACCTGCAATGCACTTCCAAAAGACCTTAAACTGAAAGACTACTATCTAACCTTCTGAAAACATCTAAAGGCCCACCTATTCAAAAAACACATCCCCTCAACCAACCTAATCATCCAGCAGACAAATTAGATCTACCCATAAATTTGACAGTTTGAACGAAAAAAGCACAAGATCACAGCGGCCAACCCGAACCCAAACACTTAATATACCTTTCCAAAATTTTCAACCCAACCCACGCTACATGCTACGTACCCACAGTCCACTGGAACTGTAACCCGGCCTGACCAATGATGTAACCCTATTTGACTATGTTGTGACCTTATTCGACTCTCTTTGTAACTTTCTAACAATGAATCATGTAAACTCCATTGAATCTCCTAATGACTTACCCTGGCTCAATACATCCGTGAAAAACTTCTACAGACTCTCACTGTCTCTATTGAACTGTTAACCCTGCTCGATACCTTGTAACTGCCCCCATTGTTCCGTGTAAGCCACATTGAACCTACCAATAAGTAGGAAAATGTGGGATACAAATGAAATAAATAAATAAATACTCTGCCAAGTTTTCTCCCAGGCTGGGTTCCTCCTCCCAGGCTTCTCTGATGACATCCAGGATTCCTCTAAGTCTCCGTCCATACAACAATTGAAATGGAGAAAATCCTGTTGAACTCTAGGGCAGCTCCTCTTATCACCTCTCATCTTGATTATTGTAACCTGCTTCTCACCGGCCTCCCTCTTAGCCATCTCTCTCCTCTTCTATCAGTCCAAAACTCTGCTGAGCGACTCATTTTCCGCTAAAGTCACTATGCTCACATTAGCCCTCTCCTTAAGTCACTTCACTGGCTCCCTATCCATTTCCGCATTCAATTCAAACTTCGCTTACTGACCTATAAGTGCATTCACTCTGCCGCTCCCCAGTACCTCTCCACTCTTGTCTCTCCCTATCAGTGCCGTAGCGAGGGTGCCTGACACCCGGGGCGGATCGCCGCTGCGCACCCCCCCCCCCCCCGGGTGCAGGGCACGGCGCACCCCCCCCCCCCCGAAATGCACCCTACCTTTCAGCGGGGAGCAGGCGGGAGGGCCAATCCGCCCCCAGTGCACGTCACTGGGAGCTGCGTCGGCTCTGCTTCTTCCCTGCTTTCTCTGCCCCGGAACAGGAAGTAACCTGTTCCGGGGCAGAAAGAGCAGGGAACCAGCGAGCCGACACTCCCCCAGCGCGTGCACCCGGGGCGGACCGCCCCCCCTTCCTACGCCACTGCTCCCTACGCCCCCCCCTCGGGTACTCCGTTCTGTTGATAAATCTCTCTTATCTGTCTCCTTCTCCTCTACTGCTAATTCCAGACTCCGTTCCTTTTATCTTGCTGTACCTCACGCCTGGAATAGACTACCCGAGCCTGTACATCTAGCCCCGTCTCTGGCCGTTTTCAAGTCCAAACTTAAAGCCTACCTCTTTACCGCTGCTTTTGACTCCTAACCACTACTCACTTGCCCTGTCCTTTTTATCCTCACCTCTTTATTCCCTTACCCTTAATTGTTCTGTCTGTCTGCCTGTCTTATCTAGATTGTAAGCTCTTTGAGCAGGGACTGTCTTTTTGTGTATGGCGTACAGCGCTGCGTATGCCTTGTAGCACTATAGAAATGATAAGTAGTAGTAGTATATACGAGAGCAGGGTGTCCCGGTTCTTCCCATCTTCTGCCACAAACCTCTTCAGCATTTGCTTGAGAGTCTTGTTAAAGCATTCACCAGACCGTTCGTCTGTAGATGATATAGTTGTACGCAAGGTGTTTTTTTAGGCACTTGCAGGATTCATTGGGACCTGGTGCCAGTACCAGCGTGCCTATACTATACTGCTCCCCCCCCCCCCCCCCAGTTCCTGACTAAGGCAGAACTAGACCCTTTTGCCCAATATTCCAGGCCGAGAGTCACGGAGGCTGAGGATTCCGGCTTCTTCTGGTAGGGTAAGATCCTATCCCACTGGCAGGAGTGCCTCCAGGTCCAAAGTAAGTGCCACAAAGAGAGCACCCTATAACACCTCTGCCCCTGATCAAGGCCTGAGGATGCAGCTACCCTCTATACGGTGTGCCTGCTACCCCCATATTTATTTGGATTTGCTCACACCTTTTTCAGTAGTAGCTCAAGGTGAGTTACATTCAGGTACACTGGATATTTTCCCTGTCCCTGGAGGGCTCACATTCTAAGTTTGTACCTGAGGCAATGGAGGGTTAAATGACTTGCCCAAGATCGCAAAGTGCAGCAGTGGGATTTGAAACAGGCACCTCTGGATGTCAAGACCTGTGCTCTAACCTCTAACCCCCTCCCCCCCCAATCTATGAGATGACATGGAAAGGAACGGGGGAGGGGGAACCCTTTGGTCACCCTCCTCCAGCTCCAGCCACCAATACAAAAGGGCTCAGTGTGGTACACACACGTACCTAGCACACATACATTCACACATCCAGAAAACCAGATATAGTGTTAAAAGAGAAAACACCAGAACGGCATTTATTATAGAGGTGTCAGTCCAAAGCGATTATTCAGTGAATTGTGTGGAGAGAGGGAAGATCCTCAAGTACCAAGAAATGCAGTTCGAGACCAAGAAAATACGGCAGGAAGATTCAGAAATATTTTCCATCATTTTGGATGTCGTAGGCTTGATCAAAAAGAACTTCCAAGTGCACCTGGATAAGTTGCCTATACATGTTACATCTTCTAAACTCCAGAAAGAAGCTCTCTTTGGCACAATACAAGTATTATGGCGAGCAAAGCAGTAAATTTGAGAGATAGAGATCATACTCCACATACCCTGGCTTAGGAGTGAGGTTCATTCCCATCATAATATGCGCAAAACTAACCCATTTGGAAGAATTGCTCCCAGAGACAAACCATTACACTGTGACATACAATACATGAAAAGGCAATTTGCTTATATGCAGATACATGTTTGAAACTCAAATATGCATGCATAATTTCAAGTTACATGCACTCCACAACATCTTTTTAAAATGGGGATGAAAATATACATCTTGTATGTACATGCACATTTTTCAAGTTGACCGAAAATCCGCTAATGAGATTCAGCCTAGCTGCCCCCATAATTCTCTGTATGTGCATAGATGAGGTCTTTTGGACATTTAATTCTAGGATATGACATATTTTACTGCAATAGCTACTCTTTCTGCTATTTAGTTCCCCCAGGACTGGATGACGTTTGTCCTGTTCATTCTTTTGTGGGAAGTCTTTTATTTTCTCTGTTAATTTTGGGAAATGAGAGTCTCTGATGCTTTCTATTTACTACAGAAGGAATTGCATTTTTGTTTTTCCAGTGTTGCACTGCATTCAGAGTCTGGCTTTTTGGAGTTCACAGTTTTGTTTTGCTTTTAATTTGCTCATTTCTGTTTCTAATTCGTGGTCACTTATTCTGTACTTGCTGAGTGTCTTTCAGTGACATGCATATATGACCAAGGTGAAGTGTTCTCCTAGTGTGTAATTTCTATTTAGGAATCTATATCATTCCAGCTTGTTATATTTAACATAAGCACAGGGTTCTCAACCCAGTTCTTTGGTTTCCAGGCTATCCACAATAAATATGCATGAGATCAATTTGCATGCACTACCTCCATTGTATGCAAATCTATCTCATACATATTCGTCAGTGGTGTAGCTAGGGGGGGAGCCAGGGGAGTAGCTGCTCCCCCAAACGAACTTCTAATAGCACCGTCCCCTATTTTTTACATGATCTAGTGATTAAAACACACGCCGGTGACGTTGGCAGTCCGCTCTCCACTCCCCCTATGCCTTCAAGCTGGCTACACTTCTGATATTCATTATGAAAATCCTGAAAACCTGACTGATGCCCAGATTATTGAACACCCAGCGCTGTTCCAAACAGCATTCTAAATATAGCATTGGAACAGAGCAGGGCTTTACTGCCCCTATGATCAGAGACAATAGCATGCAAATTTATGTCAAAAGCCCAGACTTGTCAAGCACAAGGGCTGGAGGTCTGTGGGACCACCCCCAAACAGCATGGACTGGTAGCCTAGTACCCCCCACCCCGAGCCAGCAACAGTCACAAGTTCAGGGGGGCTGGAGATCTGATGGGTCTCCAGCACCCTAACCCCCCCCCCCCCAGCACCCCCCCCCCCCCCAAGTAAAGCCCTGGTGGCCCAGTGGGCAATGAATCTCTCCTCTTCCAGCTGTGCCACCTCGGAAATGGCAACACCCAGCCCTGCCCAGTGCATCCTAGGATGCGCTGGGCGGAGCTTCACACCATATAAGGGAGAAACTCAGAGACAGTAAAGGAGGCTGAGCTTGTGGGCTTCTGGGAGCTTGGTTAAAGCTGGAGTTTCTCGTTTCTCGATTATTTATTTACTATACCGTTACTTATTGCATCAGCAAAACAGAACAATTTACATTGTAAAAATACACATTTAAAACACACAATACAAACTAAGAAATCTAGTGTTTGATAGGAAAGCACAAAAAACAGAAACATCCATACTGAAAGAAGTAACTAAACAAATATGATGCCATTCATACTAAAGAACCAATTTCATAATGCTACATTATGAAATTGAACATCCTTTATATCTATTTTATTTTCTTTCCCTTTGTCATGCGATATTTTCAAATGTACTCTGAAAAAAATACGTTTTTAAGGCCTTATGAAAGCAAGTATATGATTCTTCTAATCTAATTACTTTTGGAAGGCAGTTCCATAGAGCAGAGAATAATAAAAAGAAAGCTGAGGCTCATGTGGATTTCCATCTAGCCCTTAGGGGTGACGGAATTTCTAATCTGTTATCTGTAAGTGACCAAAGTGTACGTGTCGGTGAGTACGGTATAATGAGATTTGCTAGATATGATGGGGTTAAAAAATGTAGTGTTTTATATGTCAAAATGAGGACCTTAAATTTTATTCTGACTTCAATTGGAAGCCAGTGAAGATAGTATAAGAGGGGTATGATCCTGTCATATTTGAGGCCCGACAAATAACACGGCCAGCTGTATTTTGAATTGTTTGTAAACGTTTTAAATTGACCTTGGTGAGACCTGCATAAATGATATTGCAGTAATCAGCACGTGTTATGATATAAGCATATGTTAGGGTACGCAAGGAATCTTTATCTATCGAGTTTCTGATTGAACGCAATTTCTGTAGATGATAGAAAGATTTTTTTTACTACATCAGATATTTGTTCATTAAAGGATAGGGCAGAGTCAATAATTACACCTAGATGTTTAAAGGATTGTACTGTGACTATCCGCTTACCAAACAGAGTAGGTATTAAAGAGTTGTTGCCTGGCACGGTTGAAAAGTGAGATGAAGGAAGCTATTAGGGCTAAAAGAAATGCCTTCAGAAAATGGAAGAAGGAACCGTCTGAAAATAACAAGAAGCAGCATAAGGAGTGTCAAAGCAAATGCAAGGTGCAGAGAAAGAAGACCAAGAGGGATTACGAAAAAAAGATAGCATTAGAGGCAAAAAAACATAGCAAATTTTGTTTTTGATATATTAAAAGCAGGAAGCCAGCAAAAGAATCGGTTGGGCCGCTGCTGGATGACAGAAGGGTAAAAGGGGCGATCAAGGAAGATAAAGACTTAGCGGAGAGATTGAATGAATTCTTTGCTTCGGTCTTCACCGAGGAAGATTTGGGTGGGATACCGGTGTCGGAAATGGAGTTGGAGAAACTTACTGACTTCACATTAAACCTGGAGGACGTAATGGGGCAGTTCAGCAAACTGGACCGGATGGTATTCATCCTAGAGTACTGATAGAACTGAAAAATGAGCTTGCGGAGCTACTGTTAGTGATATGCAATTTATCCTTAAAATCGAGTGTGGTACCGGAAGATTGGAGGGTGGCCAATGTAACGCTGATTTTTAAAAAAGGTTCCAGGGGAGATCCAGGAAATTATAGACCAGTGAGTCTGACGTCGGTGCCAGGGAAAATGGTAGAGGCTATTATCAAAAACAAAATTGCAGAGCACATCCAAGGACATAGATTACTGAGACCAAGTCAGCACGGCTTTTGTGTGGGGAAATCTTGCCTGACTAATTTACTTCAGTTCTTTGAAGGAGTAAACAAACATGTGGACAAAGGGAGCTGGTTGATATTGTGTATCTGGATTTTCAAAAGGCGTTTGACAAGGTACCTCATGAAAGGCTACAGAGGAAATTGGAGGGTCATGGGTTAGGAGGAAATGTCCTATTGTGGATTAAAAACTGGTTGAAGGATAGGAAACAGAGAGTGGGGTTAAATGGGCAGTATTCACAATGGAGAAGGGTAGTTAGTGGGGTTCCTCAGGGGTCTGTGCTAGGACTGCTGCTTTTTTAATCAAACATATAAACGGCGAGTGACCAAACTCACTCGCAAATGCGCAGTAAAGACCTTCTCTGTCCCGCCCCCGCGTCAATACGTGATGACGGGGGCGGGACAGAGAGGGTCTCTACTGCGCAAGGGGAGGAAAGAAACCGCCATCGCTACCGCTTCCCCCCCCCAAGGTCGCCGCCGCCGCCACCCACTCTCCACCCGGGCCGGGCCCTCGCTCCGCTATAGAAACAGCGTGGGAACGGAGCACACAGCCCAGCTGAGCTGCCGTCGGCCTTCCTTCCCTGCCTGTGTCCCGCCCTCGCCCACGAGGGCGGGACACAGGCAGAGAAGAAGGACGGCAGCTCAGCTGAGCTGTGTGCTGCGTTCCCGCGCTGTTTCAATAGCGAAGCGAGGGCCCAGCCTGGGTGGAGGGGTGGCGGTGACTCCAGGGGGGCGTAGCGGTGACCTCGGAGGGGCAGCGGCGAGCTCGGCGGTGGGGGGGCCTTTCAACCCCCCCGTCCTATACTAGCCCGTTTTTACGGACTCAACGGCTAGTATATTTATAAATGATTTAGAGATGGGAGTAACTAGCGAGGTAATTAAATTTGCTGATGATACAAAGTTATTCAAAGTCGTTAACTCGCGACAGGATTGTGAAAAATTACAAGAGGACCTTACGAGACTGGGAGACTGGGAGTCTAAATGGCAGATGATGATTAATGTGAGCAAGTGCAAAGTGATGCATGTGGGAAAGAGGAACCCGAATTATAGCTACGTCATGCAAGGTTCCACATTAGGATTTTCCCCCGGATTCTATATAGCATGGCTTAAGTTGTATGCACAAATCTGGCCATGTTTTGGATTTGCACGCATAACTTAATTAGCTTAACAAGCCAATCAGTGCCAATAATTGCAGTTCACAAGCAATTATTGATACTAATTGGCTTTGATTAGAATGTATGTGCACAACTGTCTAAGCGTATTCTATAAAGTGATGCACGTAAATTCTGAGACATGGATCTAAAAAGGGGGGATGGTCATGGGAGGAGCATGGGGTTAGGGTCGTGGGTATTCCTTGAATTTATGCACAGTGTTATAGACTAACTTGTCTGTTCCACATGTAATTTAGGTGTCAGCATTTACACCAGGTTTTCATTGGCATAAATGGCCACAACTAAATATAGCCACAGAAAACAGGCGCTGAACTACACCTAGATTTAGGCATATTCTATAAACCGTTCCTAACTTTAGGCATAGTTTATAGAATACACCTAGGCATATTTTTTTTTCAGAGCCAGTTTTTTAGGCGCGATGTATAGAATCTCGCCCTTGATACTTAAAAGCTCAGAGAGTCCTACCTAGCTGAAAGAAACTTACAGAGCAGCTTCCCTCTGGATCAGAGGCCGAGATAGAATAAAGCTGCTGTTTAATCAAGGACCTCTACCAAGAGAGAGAGACTGCATAAGGATATCTACTTAAGACTATAAGTGTCTAAACTAATTGTCTCTTCACCTCTGCTTGTGAATAGTTTATTTTGGAAGTTGTCCTATGCTTTTGCCTGAAGAATCCAAGTTAAAGTAAAACGTTTTGGTTAAAAACTTGAAATCTGGCCTGGACAAACTTATTGGATGAAAGAAGAGTGTTGAGTGAGTGGATTACTGTGCCAATCAGCCTCCTAGCTCAGTGCTGAAGTTGAACCCAACCCTGACCTCCCTACGAACTATAAAAATGTACTTAAAGTAACCGACTTGATGCTCACCCAGGCAAGCAAAGGTACAAGGCTTCAAAAATGAACTCTGCAATGTTTTATTTTGTGATTTTCCTAGGATTGTTTTGTTGTGAAATAGCCGGAATATCAAAAGTAAATAAATAAAATAAATTAATACATAAGTTTAAAGAAACAAATAAATATTAAGTCAGAAAGCTGAGTGCCAGTTTGCAGACTTCTGTGCTTCCTGCCACCATAGGTCCAATTCATCACATTCCATCCTTGTTCCCAGGATCGGGAGGAGGGGGGGGGGGGGCTACATATCTATGAATTAAACATGTTGTTTTTCTTTTTAGGAAATTACTCCTGAAACTTAAAGAATTAATCTCAAATTACTTACTCTGTCTGCAGAGAATGACAAGTAAATCCTATTATATAAACATATGCTGTTCTTTTGAATCCCTTGTCTTTTCCTCCCTGAGAAATATGCTCACTCCCCCGGCAGCTGGCTTCTGTCAGATTTCTGTAAATAAGAACAGTTACAGCTCAAGCTCTGTTCAGTGTTTCATACTACATGACATTTCCTCTGTTAAAGTTTTAAAAACTGTTAATATACACAATTTGCTGGTTCAAAATGCTAGAAACAACCTCACAACAGTGCAGGGCCTTTTCCATCCAATTACAAACAGGCCCTGACTGCACATCTCTTTCTGTTGTGTGCCTGCATTCGTTTATGCTTTTTTTTACCCCATAGACTAGCCTTTTGCTTCTGTTCATGCCTTTCTCTGGTATATTTTCCTCCTTAAGTACATAAGTATTCCCATACTAGGACAGACCGAAGGTCCATCAAGCCCAGCATCCTGTTTCCAACAGTGGCCAATCCAGGTCACAAGTACCTGGCAAGATCCCAAAACAGTACAATACATTTTATGCTGCTTATCCTAGAAATAAGCAGTGGATTTTCCCCAAGTCCATTTTAATAATGGTCGATGGACTTTTCCTTTAGGAAGCCAGCCAAACCTTTTTTAAACCCTGCTAAGCTAACCACTTTTACTACACTCTATGGCAACAAATTCTAGAGTTTAATTACATGTTGAGTGAAGAAATACTTTGTTTTAAATGTACTACTTTGTAGCTTCATTGTGTGCCCCCTAATCCTAGTATTTTTGGAAAGAGTAAACAAGCGATTTACATCTACCCGTTCCATTCCACTCATTATTTTATAGACCTCTATCATATCTCCCCTTTTTCCAGAAAGCTTTTCTCTAAGGCTGATGTAATAAACTGCACCACCCTTAGCGCAGTGGTTTACTTGAGGTTTGGCACAGATTTTTATGTGTGCTAATATAACTTTTTCAAAAACCTGGATGCATTGCCCATGTGTGACTGTAAGGAGCACACTTCTGGGGTTACATCACCATCCACCTGGACAGAATTAAGAGACTGATCCAGATATGCCCATGAGTTGAATTGACTCCTGATGAGCACCAGGGCCACTGAGTAGGGTTACCATATGGCTCCAGAAAAAGGAGGACACATTGATCCAGTCCAGGTTTTGCTTTCATTGAAAGCAATGGAAGTAAAACCCAGACTGGCTCAATCTGTCTTCCTTTTTCTGGAGCCATATGGTAACCCTACCGCTGAGAGACAAAGCTGGTCCCTGGGCAAACAATCTTCAGGGCCCAGCCAATGTTCCCCACTGCTGCCACTGCTCCCCCCGACCACCACCGCCACCCCACTTCCGCAGCAACAAATGAGAAAGAGTTCTCTGCCAGCTATAGGTCCTTCTTCCTGTGGTGTCCCACCTCCTGTGAAGTAACTTCCTGTTTACGCATAGGCAGGACACCATAGGAAGAAGGACCTGTGGCCGGCAGAGCAGTCTCTTTTGATCACCAGCGCCAGATCCTCCTTGGAGGCTGGGCCTGGGGAATCTCACCCCTCTGCCCCCCTTCTTGGCGGCCCTGATGAGCACACAATTAGGGACATCCCCTTGTGATTTTCTTGGCATGATATAGGAGTGGTTTGCTAATGTCTTCTCTTGAGGCATGGAGGATTAAGAGACTTGTCCAGTCACAAGGAGCTGCTGTGAGATTTGAACTCAGCCAGCTGCTCTATTAGGCTACGTCTCTATTCCAACTGAGACAGATAGTGAAATATTAATAGAAATTAGGGGAGATCACCAATTTGGTAGCACAATAACAATGAGATATTTCAATTACCCCAAAGAAGGCAGCATAAAAAAAATCCAGGAAACCAAAACAAAAGGGCTTAAGATTGAATAGTTGGGTAACACACAGTGTTAAAATAATTGGGTATAATGAGGAGATAAAAAGTCCTCAGCACGCACTGCCAGCATTCTGTACCACTGTACACACTTAACCATTGGGCAAGTTCCTCTCAAAACCTCCAGAAAGCCAAAGAGAGAAAAAGGTCATGAACTATAATTATCATGGCCAAAAAACTCCACCAAAAAACAAACATTGCAGTTCAAAATAGAGCAGCCATTCAGGGTTAAGTGAACCACTCAGTACAGGCAATGTGATAAATGATATAGTCTTACAATGCTTCCATTGACTTGTGAGGCTTACAAGGAAGAAACCCAGTTATCATGTGCCAGATCTTGGGCTATGTCTTATCATATCACCTGTCAGCACAGGAATCATGGCACTGGGCTGTTTCTTAAAAGAGACCCAGATAGTGTAAGATCCCCAGCATAATCTTCTAGACCACTAAAATGCAACAGATTCACTGGGGTAATCTGTAGATAATCAGCAGGTGCGTGGAGGGTGGCTATGGACAATTGTTAATGTGAATGAAATAAGTCACAGGTTCCCATAAAAATCGAAATTGTCCATGCTGAACACAGGAGATGACAACAGACAGAGAGTAAGAAGGAAAGAGATGGTTATGACAAACCTTTGTGGATTCTTCTACTGATTCCATGAATCCATTGCAACCCAGTTCCTGGGTTATAGAGAAGACGAAAAGAAAGAGGAAATGCAGATCTAATGCCTCGATAACACTTCACAGTCCACGTTTCTTTCTTATGTCCATCTCTCCTCGATCTCCTTCTGTCCTCAGTGTTTGTGTGTCAACTAGACTACAAGTGTCATTGAACAGGGACTGTCTCTTCTTTAGGTCTGTAAAGTACTGCATTCATTCTGTAGCTTTATATAAACGTTTAATAGCAGTAATCATAGAAGAGACAGAAAATAAGAAAACAACTTGGATGGAGTGAAAAATAGAAGGTAAAAAACAATGGATGACATTGGAAAACAGATGAAAAGAAATTGGGAAGGGGGAGAGTGCATGCACTCTGCTGATATCTATCATAGTTCTATTATATGATTGTTCTACTGTGTTATTTAAGGGCTCATTTTCAACACAGAAAAATGCCCAAAAAGTAACAGCTGGACGTCCAAATCACTATCTTCAAAACCCATTTTTAAGATGTTTTTCTATGTCGTTTTTCTGCAGTGCATCCAAATCACAAGAGGGCATGTTGGGGGCGGGATTTGGGCATTCCCAAATCTTAGACGTTTTTCTGCCATAATGGAACAAAGCAAAAATGTCCAGAGCTAAAAAACAGACATTTTGGTCTAGACCTGTTTCAATCATTATGGTACCTTAAATGAAAGATGATCACTGGAGGGATTAAGGCATGACCTCCCCTCCCCCCTTACTCCCCTAGTGGTCACTGACCCCCTCCCATCCCCCAGAGATGTAAAAGAAACAGTACATACCAGCCTCTATGACAGCTTCAGATGTTATGGCCAATCCTGTTAGAACAACAAGTAGGTTTCTCCCTGGAGTAGCCTAGTGGTTGGTGAATGCACTATGGAGAAGGGGACCCAGACCCATATCCCACTCGTTATTATTATTTATTGCATTTGTATCCCACATTATCCCACCTATTTGCAGGCTCAATGTAGCTTACATACACTTGTGATGGAAAGCATGAGACCTCCAAAACCCACTAAAAACCTAATATAGCTACATATAGGTGACACCTGCAGGCATAAGAGCTGTTGTGGTGTACAGTTGGGTACTGTAGGGTTTTGGTAGGTTTTGGTGGGCTCACATGGAATATAAGAGGGTAAGGGTGAGATGTGTACCTGGGACCTTTTCTGTGAAATCCACTGCAGTGCCTCCTAGGGTGCCCCACTGCTCTGCTGGGATGTCTGTGTGGACAGTCTACTATGAATGCTGCCCCCCCCCCCCCCCACCCCATACATCCCAATGGCTTGTTTTTGTGCGTTTTTTCCTTGGACTTTTTTTTTTAATGGTCACAAAAGAAAAACGCACTAAGCACAAAACATCTAGCAAATGGCCATTTTCAAAACAAAAGCATATTTTTCTGGTTTGAAAATCACTATGTTCACCACTTGATTTTTGTTCTTTTTCAGCAAAACATCCAAAATTGAATTTATAAGTCATATGAAAAATGCCTCTCGTGCACCTGCTATATTTTTAAATACTATATCACGTTACTCCTGTTTCTAGGATTCCATTTGCCTTCTTCAGGTTTACTCCATTGATTATATTCATGCTTATGCTTGATCATGTCACTAATGTTTTGCTGCGTAATTAAACTGCATGTAACATAGTAACATAGTAGATGACGGCAGAGAAAGACCCATACGGTCCATCCAGTCTGCCCAACAAGATAAACTCATATGCGCTACTTTATGTGTTTACCTGACCTTGATTTGTATCTGTCATTTTCAGGGCACAGACCTTATAAGTCTGCCCAGCACTAGCCCCGCCTCCCACCACCAGCTCTGCCACCCAATCTCCGCTAAGCTTCTGAGGATCCCTTCCTTCTGAACAGGACTCCTTTATGTTTATCCCACGCATTTCCTTTAAAGCTTTCAGCTTCTTGCTATAAGATAATTAATTATGCTCCAATTGTATTTGAACTGGGAAGGGCCTGCCACTGAAATAGTCATTAGCCACGTTGTACCTGCTGTACACCACCTTGGATAAATCTCTTCATAAAGGAAGTTAATAAATCTCATTAAATAAATAGGCAAGAAAGAGGTAGAAAAGATTGGAATGAATGGAAGATAAAAATGTTTGGGTCAATATTCCAACTCCGACCTCAGCATTTCATTTAAATGCCAGCTGCGGTGCTTGAAGTTATACCTGAACATTCTACACCAGCCTCTATCTAGCTATTGGAGCTGAATGTCTGGATGTAATGAGAAGAGCCATGATTATCCAGATAATGATGTTATTTGGCCCCATTACCCACATAATTATCTGGATTACTTAGGACAGCTGATTTACTGAATATCATTGGTCTCCAGCTAAACCCCGGCTCCCCCAGGCTCTGCCCCTGCACTATCCGGATAGCACCAGAGCAGCTAGCAGGAATTTTCTGCAGCATTATTCGGATAATGCAACCAAACATCGGATATGGCCCCAGTTAGAGGCACTTATCCAGATATATTTATTTTATTTCACTTGCTATACCGCACATCGTCAAATGGCATCACATTGGTTTACAATAAAATGCTCAGAGGAGCAAAGGAATCAGAGAGAGATGGTACAGAAGATGAAAATGAATAGAGGAGGGATCAGAGGGTACTAGTCAAGAAAGAACATTAGAAATCAAGAAGGAAAAGCTTGGTTAAAGAGCCAGGATTTGATGAGCTTTTAGAAGGTGGGTTATGAGGATTCAAGGTTATAAAGAATTTTCTGGGTGGCTTACAATTTAATTAGAGAAGAAAGAGGAGGTAAAAGAGTACAAAAAAATGAGATGAAGTTTCAGATCAATATAGGAAAAAGCAGAGGCATGAGTGCTTTCAAGACGTAAAACAGAGACTGTTGAGACAATCGTAGAGAACGTGGAGAGGAACATGGAATCAGTAACCTAGAGATGTAGTAGGAGCAGCTGGGAGGGAACCTTTGTATACCAACAGAAGGGGTTTGTAGGTGGTTCAGTAGGAGATTGTCAACCAGTGTTCTTGTTTCAAAAGGGGGGTGACTTGAACAAATTTACTGGCATTAAGGAAAGGTTTGGCCACTGTTGATTGCACTAGCTGTAAATGCTTCAGGGAGGATAGTGGTAGACCAGCAAATAAAGCATTACAATAGTCTAAGTGAGCAATGATTAAGGAAAGGAGAAGGATTTGAATGCCTGAGGGGGAAAGATGAGGTTTCACTGAACGGATTCTCTGTAAGGCGAAAAAGGACGATTGAATAGTTTTACAGATGTGCTCACTGAAGGAGAGTTTGTGGTCAAAAAAGGAATAGTAGAAGACGGTAGTGGAAAGAGTGTGAAGTATAAATGGAAGGACGTGAAAGGTAAAATAAAATGTAGCAAAAATAATTAACAAAAATAGGGTTCTTGTAGGATGAATTTAATATGGAGGGGCATTTTAGAAAGGACATCCAAGTCAGAATAGGGACATCCAAGTCAAAACATCTCAAACAGATGTCCATCTCACGTGTATTTTTGAACAGGATACAGCCTCCTTGAAAATACATGAGATGGATGTCCATGCGCTGAAAACAATGGGAGAAACAATGGGAGAAAACAAGGGATATGGATGCCTATATAGTGACATTCTTAGAAAATGGCCACAGGGACATCCATGCAGAGCAGGAGGTCAGCCTAGTGGTTAGTGCAGTGGACTGTAAACCAAGGGGCCCAGGTTCAAATCCCACTTTAACTCTTTGTTTTTGTAATTGTGAGCCCTCCAGGAAGAGAAAAGTGCCTACTGTACCCGAATGTACACCACTTCAATAGCCTTAAGGCTTTTAGGTGCCATATATTTAAGAACAGTGGGTATTTTTCTGTTTCCGAAGGGCTCACAATTAAAAAAAAGAGTTGAAGTTGGGATTTAAACCTTGCCCCCTTGGTTTTACAGTGCACCACACTTACCTCTCAGCAGGGCCGTGCCTAGGGTCTCTGGCGCCCCCCTGCAGCCTATCAGTTGGCGCCCCCCCTGCAGACTATCAGTTGGCGGCGGCGGCGCCCCCCCCCCCCCCGTGAAAATGATCGCTCACCACTTGCCACACTGACAGGAATTGTCAGCAATATTCTTAGAAACAAATTGCTATACATTGCAAAATAAGATAGCAGATGTAAATTCTCAAAGTAGACATATTCCAAACGCTAAAATGAAAATAAAATGATTTTTTTCTACCTTTGTTGTCTGGTGACTTTCTTTTTCCGATCATGCTGGCCAGTATCTGAGTCTGCTGCTATCTGTCCTCTTAACTCCATTTCCAGGGCTTCCTTTCCATTTATTTCTTTCCTTTCCTCCTTTCTTCTTCATTTCTGGTCCTCAGCTTCTGCCTATTTTCTTCATCCATGTGCAGTTTTTCTCCTCTCTTCCTTTTCCCTCATTTCATCTCCTTCATCTCTCTTCCCTCCCCTCTATGTCCAGCAATTTCTCCTCTCTCCCTGAGCCCTGCCCTCCCAATCCATGCCCATCCATGCTCCTCTGTCCCCTGCCCCCTCCATTCATCCCTTTCCAGCAATTCCCCTCTCTCCCTGAGCCCTGCCCTCCCAATCCATGCCCATCCATGCTCCTCTGTCCCCTCCATTCATCCCTATCCAGCAATTCCCCTCTCTCCCTGAGCCCTGCCCTCCCAATCCATGCCCATCCATGCTCCTCTGTCCCCTGCCCCCTCCATTCATCCCTTTCCAGCAATTCCCCTCTCTCCCTGAGCCCTGCCCTGCCCTCCCAATCCATGCCCATCCATGCTCCTCTGTCCCCTGCCCCCTCCATTAATCCCTATCCAGCAATTCCCCTCTCTCCCTTCCATGACCCCCCTCGCATCCATGCTCCTCTCTCTCCCATGTCCCAGCCTGGCCCGCCCTCTTCCCCCCCCCCCCTTCGCATCCATGCTCTCGTTTCTCCCCTGCCCTCCCACTCCCATTGTTCAACTGCCCACTCTCTTCTCTTCCCCCAACATCCCTTTTCTTTTTTTTTTCCTTTTTAAATTTACCTCCGTGGCGGTTCTGGCAGCGCAGCGTCAGGGAAGGAGGCGGCACTCCCGACGTCTAGCCTTCCCTTCGTTGTGTTCCGCCTTCTTCTGACGTCACGTCAGAAGAAGGCGGAACACAGCGAAGGGAAGGCTAGAGACGTCAGGAGCGCCGCCTCCTTCCCTGACGCTGCGCTGCCGGAACCGCCACGGAGGTAAATTTTAAAAGAAAAAAAGAGAAAAGGGATGTTGCGGGAGGGCGAGCGAGGTGAGCATGGTGCGGCGGCGCCCCCCAGAGGGAAGCGCCCCCCTGCCATGCTTACCTCGCTTACCATGTTAGCACGGCCCTGCCTCTCAGCTATCCTCAGACCTACTCCCTGCTCTGTTACGAAAACCCATAATACCTGAAAGAGTCTGGTATCCCATTCTGGTTTCACTTTTAGGGGACAGGGAGGAGGCAGCAACCACTGGGGGATTAAAGAGATGTCTGTCATTCCTTAATCCCTCCAGTGAACAAGTGCTCAATCAGAACATCTTTCTGTAACCTGGACGTTCCTGAAACAGGTCTAAATAAAGATGTCCTTGTTTTTAGATATGAATGTTTCTTCCCCTTTGGTAATCGCTGTTCCTCTAGATTTCCGGCCCTCTCTAGCCCCACACAAAACACACCCAGAACAAGCCCCCTTGCTATTTAGACGTGCAGTAATGTTGGGCATCCCTTTTCTGCCTTTGGAAAATCGGGATTTGGGTGTTTTAGCATATGGACGTCCATGTTAGCCTTTTGAAACATCTATATACTTTGAAAATGAGCACCATAATGTTCTGTCCTGAGTTGATTTTATCAGGCAATAGAACAATCTCCAGCTAACTTTTAGAGTTAGTCAAGCAAATCATGACAGATGAAATTACTATCCTGTTCAAAGGGTAAGTTTTGCAGTAGGCAGCACTAGGGTCATGTTTTCACTATGGTCAATCACTGGGCAGAAGGACAACAGAATTCACATAGGTTCTTTATTCAAGCAGCTCGATATCATTCAGCTTCAGCCCTTTGCCTAACAGTTCACCACTCACGGCTCAATCACTGCATTACAAATCAATCTGTCTTACTTAACATCTATGCTAATCTTTAATCAATCCTAATCATAGTTAATAACCAGTTTTTCTTCCTTGCTTAATCACCACCTAGCCAGTGTGCAGATTAGGATACATGCGCTGCATTACCAGTTATGTTCTCTCCCAGTTTTGAAACCGAACGATGGCAGTATTAAAAATTAGGGGCGCTCTCCGCCGGTTCCAGTGGGTTCCAGAAAGGACCCAGCTGCAAGCAGTGCTCCAGAGAGGTTTTCCCCCTAATCTGTGAGAGGAGACTTATTTAGGAGGCTGAATATACTAACCATATCTTTTGATACCATTAGGGGAGTGAAAGAGTATTTTAGTGACCTGACCAGGGCTTCCAGAGGAATAAGAGACTGCTAAGAACCAGTGGAAATCCCAGTTTTCCTGCATGTGCTGATGTAGTTTAAAGAAACTTGTTTTGTCATTTTTGTCCTCTGAACTTCTGGAAAAAACAATTTTGCTTTTTTGTACTATCCAGGGGGGGAAAGTACTTATTAAGGTGCTGTAAAAATCATGCTTTTAGTACACTTTAATTTACTATAGGAGTGATTAACCTGCAAGTAGCTCAGTGTTGCAGGTTAGTCACACTCACTTGAAATCAACTTCTCAAGGCTCTTATGCAGCAGTTTGAATACCCCAATGATAACATCACGAGACTATTGCTAGGGGCTCTTGGCACCATTATGAAACCAGTATTAGCAAGGGCAGGGCCAACTGACAATCACTCCTGCCCCAACCCCACTAGACCCCATGGAACTTTCAAGGTAGACTGGGGGCAGGGGGGGGGGACTACACGACGGTCAGGGGCATTTGCTAATTGGGGCCTTTTAATGTTGAGCACCTGATTCGCAAAGTGGACATATTCCAAACACTATAATGAAAATAAAATGATTTTTTTCTACCTTTGTTGTCTGGTGACTTTTTTTCTGATCATGCTGGCCCAGTATCTGATTCTGCTGCTATCTATCCTCTTAACTCCGTTTTCAGGGCTTCCTTTCCATTTATTTCTTTACTTTCCACCTTTCTTCTTCATTTCTTGCCCTACATCCATAAGTAAAAGCTGGGTCCTACTCCGCAGACTTGACTGTCCAGTGGATCCAGCTTCTGCCTATTTTCTTCATCGATGTGCAGTTTTTCTCCTCTCTTCCTTTTCCCTCATCTCATCTCCTTCCTCACTCTTCCCTCCCCTCCATCCATGTCCAGCATTTCTTCTCTCTCCCTTCCCTCTCCTCCATCCATGTCCAGCAACCCTCCTCTCCCCTCCCCTCCACCCACCCATGTCCAGCAACCCTCCTCTCCCCCCTGCCCTCCCTTCTATCCACCCATGTCCAGCAACTCTCCTCTCCCCTGCCCTCCCTCCCTCCATCCATCCATAGCCAACAATTCTCTTCTCTCCCCTGCCCCCCTCCATCCATCCATACCCAGTGATTCTCTTCTCTCCCCTGCCCCCTCCATCCATCCATACCCAGCGATTTTCTTCTCTCCCCTGCCCCTCCATCCATCCATACCCAGTGATTTTCTTCTCTCCCCTGCCCCCCCTCTAGCCATCCATACCCAGCGATTCTATTCTCTCCCCTGTCCCCCCTCCAGCCATCCAGACCCAGCGATTCTCTTCTCCCCCCTGCCCCCAGCCATCCAGACCCAGCAATTCTCTTCTCTCCCCTGCCCCCTCCAGCCATCCAGACCCAGCGATTCTCTTCTCTCCCCTGCCCCCCCCCAGCCATCCATACTGAGCGATTCTCCTCTCTACCCTGATTACCTCCGTCTAAGCGGCCGCGTCATTGAAAGCCCTGCCTGTCTCTAGCCTTCCCTTCGTGAGTTCGTTCCCTCAGAGTCCCACCCTTGCGGGAAGAGGAAATGACATCAGAAGGCGGGACTCTGAGGGAACAAACTCATGAAGGGAAGGCTAAAGACAGGCAGGGCTTTCAATGGTGTGGCCACTTCAACGGAGGTAATAAAAATGATTTAACCCCCCCCCCCCAGGGTGGCGCAGGCAAACGAGGGCAATGATGGGAGGTGAGGTAAACGGGGTAAGCATGGCTTGTGGCGTCCTCCTGCCATGCTTACCTCGTTTACCAGAGCCGGCTTGATGTGCTGAACAACCGGCTCACAAGATCTTTAAAAAATTAACAACCGGCTCCAGCACACCACTGCGTCTAGGCCTCTTCAGCTTGGAGAAAAGACAGCTGAGGGGAAATATGATAGAGTTATATAAGATACTGAGTGGAATGGATTGGAATGGGTAGACGTGAATCGCTTGTTATAGTAGTAGTAGTAGTACTCTTTCCAAAAATACTAGGACTAGGAGGGGCACACAATGAAGCTACTAAGTAGTAAATTTAAAACAAACTGTAGAAAATATTTCTTCACTCAACATGTAACTAAACTCTGGAATTCATTGCCAGAGAATTTTCAAAAAGGTTTAGATAATATCCTAAAAGAAAAGTTCATAAGCCATTATTAAGATGGACTTGGGAAAATCCACTCTTATTTCTAGGATAAACAGCATAAAATGTATTGTACTGTTTTGGGATCTTGCCAGGTACTTGTGACCTGGATTGGCCACTGTTGGAAACAGGACACTGAGCTTGATGGACTTTCGGTCTTTCCCAGTATGGGAATGCTTATGTTCTTATGTCTAAGAACGGCATTACCCTCTTTGTATTCTCTTTTACAGGCTGTCTTTAATTGTAAGAAATCAGCAGGGCATTTGTTTCAATGGCGTGAAGTGACCACCTTTTCCTCTCCCTATTCTAGTTCGTCCTTTTAGTCCTTCCAGACCAATCATGGCAGCTTCTCTCTGCAGACTCTAAAAAAGATTTTTTGGGGTTTTGTTTCCTGAGATATTCTTATAGCAGCAGAATTAGATACAGTAAAAGGAAATAGCATATCACTGCCCAGCTCCCATGACTTTTCATGAGAGGAAAAGAAAATAGAAACTACACTTTCCTCCCATAGGAAATAACGAGAGTTACTGTACACAGGCAGAAGGGAGGCTGCCTGGACTTTAATCTTTCTATGAGAAAAAGTAAATATATTCAGGGGAGAGGTGCTGCGGAGACTAATAAAAGTCCTGTATCTGGGTGGCATGAATAAACCTTTGAGGGCAGGAGTGGAGGCGGATAGGAGCCTGATAGTGGAAAGCTTAAGCAGGCTGCTCCTTCTGTTCAAGGGACCGGAAAATGGGCATGCAGCAAAAAAAAAAAAAAAAAAACCAGCGTGCTTCCATTTTTGGCCAGAGACCTTACCGCCACCCATTGACTTAGCGGTAAGGTCTTACGCGCTACCCAGGCGGTAGGCATGCAGTGCGTGCCCGCTGCCATTTATCGCCAGGTAAGCGCCATGTGGTAAAAAATTCAGAATTACCACCCAGGGCACATGGTAGCCGGGCAGTAATGCTGATTTGGCACACGCTGGGCACACGTAGGCCCTTACACGCCTTTGTAAAAGGGCCCCTTAGCTTTTCGCTTTTCTTCTTCTTTCTGCAATCTCTTGTAGCTTTATGAAGGTTAAATTTTCCTTACCTTTTTAGCTACTACTTTGTTTTTGAAAACCGAAGTGGCCTTTTTTTCCTCTTGTTTTTATTTATTTTCCTTACAAAAAGGTTTGTTGCCCTTAAAATGGCTCCTTTCAATTCTGCCCACTGCTTTCAAACTTCCTCCAGATGTTCCCATCCGGACAATAACTCCTTGAGGTAATCCTGCATCTGAACAAAGTTAGATTTTTTGAAGTCTAGAACATTCACTTTTTAATTAACCCTCTCCACACCTGTCTTAATATACAATGGAATCTGAGTGCCCAGACATTGTTACAGAACAGTTACTCCTCGCGTTGCATCAGGGCATCTATGTCTATGAGCCCCTTTATAGAATTGTCCCCTTGCTGTCAGTGTATGAGCCAAATTTTAATGCATGTTCTTCTGGCACTAACAGTACAGGTGTTCCTTTTATATCTCCAGCTCAGCTTTTTCTGACAAAAGGCTCTGTGTTTTCTGTTGCAGGACCACTTCAGTGTTTGTAGCAGTGCCTAGCTATGGGGTGCCACGGGGGCCCCCCAATTGGCTCTGGGGCCCGTGGTTTGGCTGGCAGGGGTATTCAACCCTTGCCAGCTAAAGCATTTGTCCAGCACTGGTCTACGGCTCTCTGCTGCATTGCCTACCCTGCTCTTCCCCTCACGTCGTGTACAAAGTTGTTTTAATTAACTTGAACATGTGCGACACTTTATGCATGCTCAAATTCATTAAAACAAGTATGTTTGACGTGAGAGGAAGAGCTTGGCAGGCAATACGGTGGAGAACAGCGCTGGACAAATGGTTGGAGACCCCTGCCAGCCAAGATATGTGAGGTGGAGGCGGCAGCAACATCAAGGGGGGAAGCAGTGGGGAAGTGAGCCAAAATGTACCCCCCCCCCCCACACACACACACTTTTGGCTCTGGACCCCCCCCCCCCCCCCCCCCCACACACACACACACACATCTTGGTCTACACCACTGGTTTGTGGTTCTTATAAAAGATATTCCGGCCGATATTCAGCGCTATTTAACCAACCAGGAATGGCTCCTGACCAGTTAAATTGCATTAAACGGCTAAGCACTAATATTCAGTGTGAGATAGCCACTTATCTCTGCTGAATATTTGTGTTTAGAGCATAGCAGCTAACCAGCTATATCACATGATATAACCGACTAGCCACGAATATTCAATGCTTCACTGGCTAAGTTTAGTGGCCAAAGTGGACTACCATAAATAGCAGTCTTATCTTTGGCTGTTATAAACTTAACCGGACAGTGCTGAATGTGGACATAGCTGGTTAAGTTTAAGCCAGCCAAAAAAACCCGGAAATTCAATGTTGGTCACCAGAAACAGGTCAGCATTAAATATCCAGGCTCAGCAGCCATCACGGCACTTAGTCGGCCTGCCTCCTGAGGAGTGAATATCGGTCCCCTTGACTTTAGAAAACAACTAGAAGCTTTTCGGTTTACTTAAGCTTTTGGGCTAGGATAGTCATTTTAATTAATTAATTTTTATTAGTATCTTGTTACTTACTGTGCGATTACTTTGCATTGTCTGTATATTTACTGTATTTGTAACTTTTACAAACGTTTATTTTGTAATCCATCTTACTAAGATGAAAAGTGTACTCTATCAGTGAGGCAATGGTGCATTTCCCTTTTCCTCCATTTGAAGACTCGGGCATGTCAGCAGGGGGACTCAGAGGAAACTGCCGTGGTAGTGTGTCTCAGCAATGGGCCATGGTAGCTCTTCCACGGCATTGTAAAAGGGCCCTTAAGTCCTTAATATCCCACACATCTTAAGAAATATCTTATGAAGTGTGTGTTGTGTATATATACTGTGAGTTATTTCCCCTGGGCAATTGTAAAGGGAGAAAAAAGTGATTTCCTTTTGTAAAGTGTTGCATAATTTGCAAGTAAAAGTATACACAGACTTTGCTTCAAAATGCATAGTAATGAAAACTGCCCTCGGAGTGTTCAAGGAAAAAAATGGTCACTAACAAAGGCAAAGAGTATAACCTGCATGAAATGGAGTTTACAACCCTAACTAGATTGGCCATTCTGGTGTCACCCTTGCCAGGCAAGTGAAAAGGAGGAGCAAACCTCACATTAACGTGAGCAACAGACAAAACAGTGAGGTGGATGCAAGGAGGATATCCAGTGGTCTTTATTGGAAAACAGCTAAAAGATGACCCAACATGGCCATGTTTCGACCCAAAGGGCCTGCCTCAGGGGTCTGGTGAATCTCTGATGCTATGGCAAAAATGCTTAATGGCGAGATTGTTGACAAAGTCTTAGCTATAAAATCCTTTGTTCTGTTCAATATATTTGTGAGTGACATTGCCGAAGGGTTAGAAGGTAAAGTTTGTCTTTTTGCAGATGATACTAAGATTTGTAACAGAGTGGACACCCCAGAGGGAGTGAAAAACATGAAAAAGGATCTGCAGAAGCTAGAAGAATGGTCTAAGGTTTGGCAATTAAAATTCAATGCAAAGAAATTCAAAGTGATGTACTTAGGGAGTAGAAATCCATGGGAGACGTATGTGTTAGGCGGTGAGAGTCTGATATGTACAGACGGGGAGAGGGATCTTGGGGTGATAGTATCTGAGGATCTGAAGGCGACGAAACAGTGTGACAAGGCGGTGGCCATAGCTAGAAGGTTGCTAGGCTGTATAGAGAGAGATGTGACCAGCAGAAGAAAAGAGGTTTTAATGCCCCTGTATAAGTCGTTGGTGAGGCCCCGCCTGGAGTATTGTGTTCAGTTTTGGAGGCCATATCTTGCTAAGGATGTAAAAAGAATTGAAGCGGTGCAAAGAAAAGCTACCTTACTCCCCTTACTCCCCCAGTGGTCACTAACCCCCTCCCACCTTCAAAAAACATCTTTAAAATTATGTTGTGCCACCCTCAGATGTCATACTCAGGTCCATGACAGTGCATGCAGGTCCCTGGAGCAGTTTTAGTGGGTATTGCAGTGCACTTCAGACAGGCGGACCCAGGCCCATACTCCCCCTACCTGTTACATTTGTGGAGGAAACAGCGAGACCTCCAAAACCCACCACAATCCCACTGTACCCTCATCTAGGTGCCCCCTTCACCTGTAAGGGCTATGGTAGTGGTGTACAGTTGGGGGCAGTGGGTTTTGGGGGGGGGGGGGTTGGGGGGCTCAGCACACAAGGTAAGGGAGCTATGTACCTGGGAGCAATTTATGAAGTCCACTGCAGTGCCCCCAGGGTGCCCGGTTGGTGTCCTGGCTTGTCAGGGGGACCAGTGCACTACAAATGCTGGCTCCTCCCACGACCAAATGGCTTGCATTTGGCCGTGTTTGGCATGAACGTCTTTGGTTTCGAAAATTGCCAAAAGTCAGAAGCATCCATGTCTAAGGACGATCAAATCTAGGGACATCCAAATTTAAGGATTTGGACGTCTCTGACGGTATTTTCAAAATGAAAGGTGGACGTCCATCTTGTTTTGAAAATACGGGTTTCCCCACCCCTGGATTTCACCGTTTTGCAAGGACGTCCAAATTGCAACTTGGTCGTCCCTTTCGAAAATGCCCTTCCACGTGTCCCAGACTACTTACATGTTCCCGGAGTTTTATGGATCACACATTATGTACGGAGCAGGGATCGATGGTTTGTTAGAAAAGCACTACCATTTCTGAGAAGGGGCATTGTGATTGTTAAACCAGATGTGAAAAGCACAGCCAAAAACATAGCCAAAGATATAGTGGGTCACGTCACCACAGCCAATCTGAATAACACGAATAACAACGTGGAGCAGACTGGATTGGGACTAGCGGTCATGCAAAAAGCCCTTAAATCATAGAGAGGTGGGTAGACATTTTTAGAAGGACCACCCAAGCCCCTTCAAAGAAAGAAACCCAACTGTGTAGCTTCTTCGAAGCCTAAGCACAAGACTAAGAAAAGAGTGGATGCTACAGAGCCGGAAGATATATTTTGAGAAAAAACTCATGGCTTTTGTGCACAATGGCTCAGAAGAATGCGTTAAATCAGACTGGACCTTTATCAATTGTCACCCACTCAAACCAGTAATGAAAAAAGCTTTATTGATTATTACATAGCCTGTCACGGGGAAGATAATTTGGATTTGAACAATACGCTGTTGTACCTGACCTATAAGATTGTGAAAGAAGATGGAACAGACATCGCAGGGGCAGCCAAAGTGGTGCTAGTAAATTGTCCAATAGCCTCCCTCTTCAGCCAACTGGACGTCATGATCGGATCCTTAGCTCATCAATCAAAGCAACAACTGCTACTCTTATAGAGCCATCATAGAACTGCTTCTCAATTACAGCGAGGACCCCCTCAAAACACAGTTTACGAGTGGTCTGTTTTATAAAGACTCAGGCAGGTTTCAATGAAAGGGCTCACTTTGTTGCCGCTAGCTAGAAGGTAGAATTATTGGGCCATTTACACAGTGATCTGTTTGTCCAAGAAAAATTTCTGATCAATAGGGTAGATGTTAAGATAAAGCTGACAAGATGCCTTCTGTTTAATGAGTGGGGACGCTGATGAAGACTACAAAGTACAGATCCTGTCTGCATTGTTGCTCATAAAGAGAGTAAAAGTGTCACCGGGAGTAAGGTTGGCTCACGCTGAAGTGTTGTTGAAGTCCAACGTTAAGTATGCCATGGATCTCATGGGGTTGAAGGTGTTTAGCATACCTGCCAGAGCTCGCATTACTGACCAGGAAAACCTCTTTCTGGGACAGTTGACCAAACTCAACACCCTGGGGTTTGTGGACAACGATGATTACAGCGGGTCCTATGGTAAAAAAAACCCTTTAATTTTAAACATTACGATATCAACTTTGCTGCTCTGTACATGGATGGTGAACAAGTACCAGGAAAACATCTTCAACTGGACTTTGAACATGGTCATTGTGTGAGAGAAAATACAAGAGAATACATGCTGCTGGTACAAGCAAACAGTAAACATATGAAAGATAGAGCATTCATGATCAACTATACGGAGTTTTACAGAGGTTACACTTTGCTGACTTTTGATCTGTCACCTGACCAGGAATGCACAGATCACTGTTCCTTGATCAAAACAGTAATCTACGTGCTGAAATCAGCTTTGCAAATGCTTTGCCCCATAACGTAAACATGGTTGTCTACAGGTTGTTTGACAATGTAATATAAGTTAACCAACAAAGGAACGTCCTGTTTGACTACATGTAAACAATGAACACTATACAGATTTATCATTTGTTGAAGGCGGACCCGTACACCACAGAATTGTTTTTTGATGTTTTACCCAGCAATTGATTAGTCAGTACGCATGTGCTGTGGAGACCATTAGTGTAAATGGTAAATATCCACCCACACGACCTACCTGGCGAGCACTGGTTAGCCATCTACCTGTGTCAGAATGGCATTGGTGAGTTTTTGACATACCCCCTGATAGTTTGTTTCCTAGCAATATTATGGTCCTTTTACAGAAGCACTGTGAAACTATCATGTACCACAACAGTCTGAGAAGGTGCTTGAATGATGTTGGATTTGAAAGTGAAAGGAACTGAACAAAAAAAAGAGATCCAGAATTGTTTCTTTAATGAAGTTGCTTGTTTCTTGTAACTCTGTGGTCCTATTTTATCGACACTGTCTCTTTTATTTCCATCATTTTATTTTGGTACACAGTTGCTCACCACTGGAGTGCTCATTAACCGGAGTTTTATTTTGAAAGCCAAAGATTGCCTCCAGTTCCCTTTTTGGCCTGTTTTCTTTATTGTGCCTAATTATTATTCCATCTAAAAAGCTCTCTAGAGGGGAACCTTTTACAGTTTGTGTGTCGTGAGACAGAAATTTGGGAGAATGGGAGTGTAAATTTAGCTACCTGCCTCTGGGGTAATCATCAGTCCCAATACACGAGGGGGCCGCTACAAAGAGAAAATAACATATAAATGAAAGCTGCACAGTCCAGCCAGTCTGCCCAACAAAGCAAAGTTATACCTGCCACTCTATGCAGGTTATGGCCATTTATGATTAAATGCTGGTTGGCAATTTGCCATCATGCCAACCACATATAAGCAGTTAAATAAGATTCAGTCTTTGAACTAAAATTTGCTAAAATCAAAAGTATTACTAAAGTGTAAGAGAGGGGATTAAGGACTATATGTGCCTTGAGTTATACTTTGTTCTCTGTTTTTGTTTTTGTTGCCAGTCTGTCCCTTTTGATTGAAAACAAATTGTTTTTTGGTCTTTTTTTTAAAGAAAACTTTTGATTCAGAACTCAAATTCCGGCCTGGACAGAGCTGAGTGCTTGTGGAGAGTGGGGATTAAGTTGCCAGAGGCCCCTCAGTTATACTGGTCCTGACCTAGACCCAAGTGCGGTATCTAGTGGGAATAATCCTGCAAGTCAGTGTTACCTTCCTGAAGGTGTGTCCCAGTCTGCCAGGACCATTCTGGACTGGCAAGAGTGACCAACAGACAAAACAGTGAGGTGGATGCAAGGAGGATATCCAGTGGTCTTTATTGGAAAACAGCTAAAAGACGACCCGACATGGCCGTGTTTCGGCCCAAAGGGCCTGCCTCAGGGGTCTGGTGAATCTCTGATGTTATGGCAAAAAAGCTTAACGGTGAGATTGTTGACAAAGTCCTGGCTGTAAAATCTTTGTGATGTCCTCAAAGGGACAAAAGCTTTTCTTTTTCGCAACATTTGCAGAACTGACTCTCGCCGGTTTGACGACCATTGTTCTCTAGAGCTTCTGTCCAATTGAGGACATAGTAACATGGAGGGGCATAATCGAACAGGGCCGCCCATCTATAAGGGCGGCCATCTCCGGGGCCGGCCCCGGGAAGGGGCGGAGCCATCTGTATTATTGAACAAGATGGGCAGCCATGTTTCGTTTCGATAATACGGTTGGAGCCGGCCAAATCTCAACATTTAGGTCAACCTTAGAGATGGTTGACCTAAATGTTGAGATCGCCGGCCTTAGAGATGGGCGACTTCGGTTTTCGCCGATAATGGAAACCGAGGCGGGTCATCTCAAAACCGGCGAAATCCAAGGTATTTGGTCGTGGGAGGAGCCAGCATTTGTAGCGCACTGGTCCCCCTGACATGCCAGGACACCAACTGGGCACCCTAGGGGGCACTGCAGTAGACTTTATTAATTGATCCCAGGTACATAGCTCTCTTCTCTTGGGTGCTGAGCCCCCCAAATCCCCCCCAAAACCCACTACCCATAATTGTAAACCACTATCGTAGCCCTTATGGGTGTAGGGGGCACCTACATGTGAGCACAGTGAGTTTTTTTTGGGGGGGGGTTGGAGGGCTCAACACTTACCACCACAAGTGTAACAGGTAGGGGGGGATGGGCCTGGGTCTGCCTGCGTGAAGTGCACTGCAGTCACTAAAACTGCTCCAGGGACCTGCATAGTGCTGTCATAGAGCTGGGTATGACATTTCAAGCTGGCATACAGGCTGGCAAAAAAATGTTTTTACATTTTTTTTAGGGTGGGAGGGGGTTGGTGACCACTGGGGGAGTACAGGAAGGTCATCCCTGATTCCCTCCGGTGGTCATCTGGTCAGTTTGCACACTTTTTTGAAGCATGGTCCTGAAAATAAATGGACCAAGTAAAGTCGGCCAAATGCTCATCAGGGCCGCCCTTCTTTTTTCCATTATCGACTGAGGGCAGCCAAGTGTTAACCACGCCCCCGTCCTATGTTCGCTGCACCTCTGACATGCCCCCTTAAACTTTCGCCAACCCTGCGACGGACTGCAGTTGAGGGCGACCAAAATCGGCTTTCGATTATGCAGATTTGGCCGCACCTGGGGAAGGGCGGCCATCTCCCGATTTGTGTCGGAAGATGGCCGCCCTTCTCCTTCGAAAATAAGTAGAATAGTAACACAGTAGATGATGGCAGAAAAAGACCTGCACGGTCTATCCAGTCTGCTCAACAAGATAAACTCATATGTGCTACTTTTTGTGTATACCTTACCTTGATTTGTATCTGCCATTTTCAGGGCACAGACCGTAGAAGTCTGCCCAGCACTAGCCCCGCCTCCTACCACTAGCCTCTAGTTCTACCACCTTCCCATCTACGGAAAAGGTTCGTTTGCGGATTAATACCTTTCAAATATTTGAACGTCTGTATCATATCACCCCTGTTTCTCCTTTCCTCCAGGGTATACATGTTCAGGTCAGCAAGTCTCTCCTCATACGTCTTGTAACGCAAATCCCATACCATTCTTGTAGCTTATCTTTGCACTGCTTCAATTCTTTTTATGTCCTTAGCAAGATACGGCCTCCAAAACTGAACACAATATTCCAGGCGGGGCCTCACCAATGACTTATACAGGGGCATTAAAACCTCTTTTCTTCTGCTGGTCACACCTCTCTCTATACAGCCTAGGAACCTTCTAGCTATGGCCACCGCCTTGTCACACTGTTTCGTCGCCTTCAGATCCTCAGATACTATCACCCCAAGATCCCTCTCTCCGTCTGTACATATCAGACTCTCACCACCTAACACATACGTCTCCCGTGGATTTCTACTCCCTAAGTGCATCACTTTGCATTTCTTTGCATTGAATTTTAATTGCCAAACCTTAGACCATTTTTCTAGCTTCTGCAGATCCTTTTTCATGTTTTCCACTCCCTCCGGGGTGTCCACTCTGTTACAAATCTTAGTATCATCCGCAAAAAGGCAAACTTTACCTTCTAACCCTTCGGCAATGTCACTCACAAATATATTGAACAGAATCGGCCCCAGCACTGATCCCTGAGGCACTCCACTACTCACATTTCCCTCATCCGAGCGAATTCCATTAACCACCACCCTCTGTCGTCTGTCCATCAACCAGTTCCTAATCCAGTTCACCACATCGGGTCCTACCTTAAGCCTGTCAAGTTTATTCAAGAGCCTCCTTTGGGGAACCGTGTCAAAAGCATTGCTGAAATCTAAATAGATTATGTCTATAATCCATGATTCAATTCTCCGGTCACCCAGTCAAAGAATTCAATGAGGTTTGTTTGGCACGATTTCCCTTTGGTAAAACCATGTTGTCTCTGATCTTGCAAATTATTGGCTTCCAAGGAATTCACTATCCTTTCCTTCAGCATCGCTTCCATTACTTTTCCAATAACCGAAGTGAGGCTTACCGGCCTGTAGTTTCCAGCTTCTTCCCTATCACCACTTTTGTGAAGAGGGACCATATCCGCCGTTCTTCAATCCCATGGAACCTCGCCCGTGTCCAAGGATTTATTAAACAAATCTTTAAGAGGACCCGCCAGAACCTCTCTGAGCTCCCTCAGTATCCTGGTCCCATGGCTTTGTCCACCTTTAGGTTTTCAAGTTGTTCCTGACCCCTGAGGCAGGCCTTTGTGCCAAAACATGGCCGTATCAGGTAGTCTTTCAGTTGTTACCAATAAAGACTATCTGATATCCTCCTTGGTTCTACCTCACTATTTTGATCATCACTCACTGTTACGTGAGGTTTGCTCCTGCTTTTCACTTGTCATATTTCTAACTGTTCCAGGATCAGAAGGGGTGGGATCACATCCAGGTATGAGATGAGTGTGGTGTATCCAAGCAGATCTGTTAGTGACCTTGATGGCAGAATAAGTCGTCAGTAGCACCTGGAATGAGCTTCCAAACCTTGACCCAAGCCCAGTCTGTAGGAGTGCAGCACACAGTTCAGCGGTTTTGTACATAAGACACATCATCATTATTTATATAACTTCTATGTGATCATCTCAATTCATTTCTGAGCAGACCCCCCCCCCCCCCTTATATGTCTAGCATGATCTTAGATATGGAACACTGAATATTTGCTACTGTACCCCACATTCCTTCACTGACTGTACAACTCATAATAGCAGAAAACATAGGCCTATGATTTCCTTCAGTAACCAGAGATTAAATTTTTGTACCTGGGGCTCCCAAGACTGGAAGAGGCTCCTGGGTGTAGTGCAGGAGCAGAGCTAGAGCTTGCATTTAATTAAAATAGTTCAGAGTCAATTAAATAATTCTAAAGAGATTAAATTGAGGACATTTTTGCATACAAGTAAAGTTTAGTGTTTACTATTATGTATGACTGAGGTTTAAAGCCAAAACTAATTTGTTTAATATTATTTATTTATTTATTTATTTATTTGTTGCATTTGTATCCCACATTTTCCCACCTATTTGCAGGCTCAATGTGGCTTACAATATTCTGCCCTGGCTATTGCCATAGCTGAGTAAAGATACAATTAATAATTACAAGAATATTAGTAACATACAGGGCCATAATCGAACGTCACCGGCGAAATAGTTTGCTGGTGATCTATTTTGGCGGCAGCGCAACAGCTGGCCAGAACCGTATTATCGAAAAAGATGGCTGGCCATCTTTTTTTCCAATAGTACGGTTTAGCCCGGCCAAATGCCAGAGTTCGCCGGGTTTTAGATCGCCGGTTTTGTTTTTCAGCGATAATGGAAAAAAATGCCAGACATCTCAAACCCGGCGAAATCCAAATCATTTGGTCATGGAAGGAGCCAGCATTTGTAGTGCACTGGTCCCCCTGACATGCCAGGACACCAACCGGGCACCCTAGGGGGCACTTCTAAAAAAATTTTTTTAATACAAAAAAAGCTCCCAGGTGCATAGCTCCCTTACCTTGGGAGCTGAGCCCCCCCAAATCCCCCCCCCCCACACCCACTCCCCACAACTCTACACCATTACCATAGCCCTTATGGGTGAAGGGGGGCACCTACTTGTGGGTACAGTGGGTTTTGGGGGGGGGGGGTTGGAGGGCTTAACATTTACCACCACAAGTGTAACAGGTAGGGGGGTATGGACGTGGGTCTGCCTGCCTGAAGTGCACTGCGCCCATTAAAAACTGCTCCAGGGATTTGCGTACCGCTGTCAGGGAGTTGGGAATGACATTTGAGACTGGCATACAGGCTGGTAAAAAAAGGTTTTGATTTGTATTTTTTTAGTGTGGGAGGGGGTTGGTGACCACTTGGGGAGTAAGGGGAAGTCATCCCCCATTCCCTCCAGTGGTCATCTGGTCAGTTGGGGCACCTTTTTGAGGCTTGGTCATGAAAATAAAAGGACCAAGTAAACCTGGTGAAATACTGCTTAAGGTAAAATTATGTATCATACCTGATAATTTTCTTTCCATTAATCATAGCTGATCAATCCATAGACTGGTGGGTTGTGTCCATCTACCAGCAGATGGAGATAGAGAGCAATCCTTTTGCCTCTCTATATGTGGTCATGTGCTGCCGGAAACTCCTCAGTATGTTCTCTAACTCCACCTGCTGGTAGATGGACACAACCCACCAGTCTATGGATTGATCAGCATGATGATATGGAACGCCGCTTTATTTCCATTATCCGCGAATGCCTGCCATCTGCTAGCCACGCCAATGCCTGCCCATGTCCCGCCTTCACCACGCCGCCGACACGCCCCCTTGAACTTTCGCCGGTGAGGCGACAGGAAAGCGGCAATGCTGTCAAAAAATCCGCTTTCGATTATACCGATTTTGCCGCTTTTGAGAGATCACCGGCCATCTCCCAATTTATGTCGGGAAATGGCCGGCGATCACTTTTAAAAATAAGCCTGATAGTGAGATAAAGCATTGGGTATAACAAATCAATAGTGAAATAACAATTAAAACAGTATTGCACTAAAGTTAAAGTGAAGGGTCATTGTGATATGTTCTACTGAAGAGACAGGCCTTCAGTGATTTCCGGAAGTTGATTAGGTCGCTTATTTTTTTCACATCAAGTGGTAATGCATTCCAAAGCTGCGTTCCTATATAAGAAAAACTGGATGAATGTGTTAATTTATATTTTAGTCCTTTGCAGCTAGGGAATTGAAGATTTAGGAATGTGCATGAAGATCTTTTAGTGTTCCTGGGTGGTAAGTCAATAAGGTCTAACATGTAGACCGGAGCATCTTCATAAATAACTTTATGAATCAGGGTGCAAACCTTGAACGTGATACGTTCCCTAAGTGGAAGCCAATGTAGTTTTTCTCTTAAGGGCGTGGCACTTTCAAATTTTGTTTTACCAATTATTTTAAACCTGTATTAAAATAGGGAAGGGTAGTGATGCCTGAGGCTATGAGAGGTAGATGCTGAATGGCTGCTGAAAATCGTGAGAGCTGGAAGCTGATAGGCTGCACTGGTCTCCTATTTATAGCAACATCACAGGTGATGTGGGAGGAGAAGCAACTGAGAGAACTGAAGAAGCAGGAGGTGTTTCTGTGAGAGAATATGTGTGAGTTATAAATGTTTACAGAAGTAAGAGAATTTGCTTGACTTTTATTAAGGAACAGTTTCATATGAGTGAGTCAACTGTACCGAAGTGTTTGGAAGTATTTTGAGAAAAAGAAGTATTTGTTTCTCAGATGTGATCTGAAGGCTGAGTGTTGCTTGAGTGAATTGAATACTCTGAAAGAAGTTTACTGAATAATTAAAAAGGATTTATTGCTCCAGCAGGAGTTAAAAGTTTGTTTCACAACAAATTCTGATATTATTTCATAGGACTGTTTGTTTGTTTTGTTACATTTGTACCCGGTGCTTTCCCACTCATGGCAGGCTCAATGTGGCAATGGAGGGTTAAGTGACTTGCCCAGAGTCACAAGGAGCTGCTGGTGCCTGAAGTGGGAATTGAACTCAGTTCCTCAGTTCTACAGTCCACCACCCTAACCACTAGGCCACTCCTCCACTGGCAAAATAGTTTATGAAGTAGCACAGACTTAAGGACTTGATTTTATATCAAGGGAAAATAATATTGCTAGAAAGAATTATAATTTTGCAGTGAAAACTTAGAAAACAGATTTTAAACCTGTAATTCTGGTACAGTGATTTTAATTTTGTGCACTTAAGAAGTGCTGCTAAACAGAAACAAATGATGGCTGGTTAACTCTGAAAAGAGGACCAAGACCTGTTCTGTGAGGACTGAAAAGACAAAACAATCCTATATAAAGAAATTACTTTGAGCGAGTGTGAAGTCTGAATGCTGGTATGATAAAGCCGCAGACCTTGCCAAAAGCTCTCCCTATTAGACAGAGCAAGGAAAAGTGAAATAGAGATGATTCGATAGAAAAGGAATTATGATTATATCTTGATTTTCTTTAGTTATATCCTCAGTTCTAAGAGTCTAATAGGCAGGAACACCAGAATAATTGCACACATGGAGGATAGTTTTTTCTTCCTTTTATTTTATATTAAAGCTACAACGGGTACAAGAAGACCAAACTCAAAGAAAGAAGAACTTCAGAGCCAAGACAGTTGACAAAAAAGAAGATAAACAAGAAAGCTGGAAAAAGATAAAATGGAAACCACAGCACATACATGGACATTCATTTCTTCTTTAAAAAAAAAAAATAATAATGCTGAGCTCAGAACACACACAAACCTGCAAGACAGTAATACTTATCTGATTGGTTCTTACAGGGACCTGAAAGAAAGAGGACAAGTTTAAAACAAAATAATTTTACTTAACTCTTATAGATATTAAAAAATAAAGGTTATCATAAAATAAATATAGAAATTGATACTTATCTGTGTTAAGTTTCTTTAAGGAAAGTCGAGGAGTACAAATATAATTTTTGATGTAAGAAAGGAAATAGAAGTTTATTGGAAGTAAACTGGATCCAGTACTAGATAGCTAAAGCCATCTTAAATTTCATTTTCAAATCTGTGAATACTCTTAGGGGCCCTTTTACTAAGTGGCGGTAATCACTAATGCTTGCTTACCACACGTTAAATGGAACTACTGCGGGACATGCTTAGGCGTTCCGTGCTAGTTCCCAGATTAGTGCGCACATTTTTGTAGTTTGGGGGTATGTTTTGGGGAGGAGAGTAGGCATGCCTTGTGCCGATCAGCAAATCACTGCACACTGTCAATTAGCGTGTGTTTAGCACTGGAGCCCTTACCGCCTAGTACAGTGTTTCCCAAGTCCGGTCCTAGAGTACCCCTTGCCAGTCAGGTTTTCAAGCTATCCACAATGAATATGCATGAAAGAGATTTGCATATAATGGAGGCAGTATATGCAAATCAAGTAGGTACTTCAACAACTGGTTCCCAAAATTTGGGCTCATTATGCCTCCTCTTGGTGTCCTCCTTCCTTACAGCTTGCTCAGGCATCTCTCCCCTCCGCTCAGCCCCACCTGATGCAGCATCTCTTCTTCTTGCAACGATTAACTTTTTTTAAAGCAGTGCCAGGCCGGCACGGTCAGAAAAAGCAGGCTGCTTCAGCCAATCCCAGGGGCTTTTCCTCACCCCCGAGGGCAGGACAAGCTGAAGGAAAGCCCCCAGGATTGGTGAAGCAGCCTGCTTTTTGTGACAGTGCTGGGTGCCGGGTGCCGTCCCAGCCGACACTTCTTTAAAAAAGTTAATCGCGGTAAGAAGAAGAGGTGCTCCATTGCGTGGGGAGCAAGGATATTGGATAAAAACAGGAGACGGGGTTCCATTAAAAAGTTGAAGCCATAGCGGTCACCTGATGAGCTGAGGGAGGAAGTCGCAGCTTTCATCTCTCTAGGGTTTCCCCTCTGCTTTTGCGCCGCTAACAGCTAATTGCAGCAGCGAAATCGCCCCAAAATCGGTGTGCTAACTAGGAGCAGCCTATGGATACATTTGTGACCCGAGAAACGAGAGCAACCCCAGCAAAAATGGCGAAAAAAGGAGCAGACAAACCGCGAGGCTCGGGAGATTCCAAGATGGCGTCGAGCGCGGCAACGGACCCACCTCCGCAGTTCCACCCGATGCAGCTACAACAAATCACAGAAGCGGTCAAGTCGGCACTTGAGCCACAGCTTACCAAAATCTCCGAACGACTTGAGGGAGTCGAAATGCTGTTAGGAGAGACAACACGTCGCACGGGGGAGCTGGAGGTACGGGTGTCCGAATTGGAAGACACAGCTCAGGGCAGAGAGGGCCTACTCACAGAGCTCCAAAACCAACTAAAGCAACAGGCGCAGCACCTGGATGACTTGGAGAACAGATCAAGGCAGGCCAACCTACGCCTGATCGGCATCCCGGAGTCGGTGCAGGACCGGCAATTGCCTGCACAATTGGAGCGCTAGCTAAAGCAGGAGTTCACTTTATCTGATAGTATTGGACCCTTGTGCTTGGAAAGAGCGCATAGATTGGGATGCAGGGTCACCGGCAACAGGCCTCGAGCTGTGATCATAAAGGTCCATAATTTTCTCCACAAGGAAGAAATACTGAGAGGAGCGAGGGCGAAATGGGACACTCTAACATTTGATGGAGTGGGAGTTAAAATCTTTCAGGATTATTCTGTTGCCCTACAAGCACGCAGGAAGGCTTATGGGCCATTGTGTCGACACTTGGTTGAGAAAAACCAGAGATTTATGCTACTTTATCCGGCACAGTTGAAAGTCTTAATGGAGGGTGGATGGAAAACATTCCAATCTCCTGAAGAAGCAAAAAAGATGTTGCAGGATTCTCCAGTACCAAGCCCTGGACAACCGGACTGAGGAGTGATGATAACATGCCAACAATTAGAAGTTGAGCTTTGTTAAGGCTATGTAACATTTTCTGTGGAGGGCAGAATGTACACGGTTGAATGTAAGTATGACTTGATTGACCATGTGTGTATGGGGCAAGAATGAGTAGGCGTGGAGGGCGGGGGGGCCCCTTATCACTAGTGACCTGTACTCTCCATGCAGCAGAAGCTGTGTTGGGAGACTGAGTGGTTAAAGGGGGAGGGGGAGGAGGAGGGGGAGGGGGGAGGGAGGGAGGTTGGAGGGGTCAAATGGGTGGAAATAGTGGAAGGAAGTATGGAAGTGGGAGAAGAACTTATGGGAGATTGAAGAGTGCAGAAAGGGAGGCTCAGAGGAACAACGTATGGGTGAGGATGCTTCGAGGAGAGGCTGGGCCCTCGGAGCTACATAATGAACGAATGAAGTGGGCATGGGAACTTATGGCAACAAACAAAGATTGGGAAATCAACTCTTAAAAATATTATCAATGTGGGGATAATATTTTAAATGTGGCGGGGATAACGTCGCCAATCAGGCGCTATAAGATCTTGTCACAGTTGAGGGTGCATGGAGCTACCATCGCTTGTTTCCAAGAGACCAAGCTCTCAGATAGTGAGCATGCGAAATTGTGCCAAAGGTGGGTGGGGGAATGTCATTATTCTTCTTCCGGGAAACGTAGGAATGGGGTGGTTGTCCTCATAAAAAAGGGAGTGTCCTGCCAGATGGGCGAGTGGTGTTACTTCATGTAAATTACCAGGGAACAAAATTTTACTTATGCACAGTATATGGGCCCAATACATTCTCTCCCCCCTTTTTTTCAACAATTGGTGGCATTGGGCTTGCAACACACGGACGCCCCGTGGGTGTGGGCCGGGGATTTTAATCAAGTAATGGACCCTGCATTGGATAGATCCTCACCCCAAGCAAGTCTAGTTTAATGGCATTCTTTTGTTGTAGGATCAATCTTATAAACATGGTGTTACTCATAGATAACTCAATAGAACAGATACTCACCATGAACCCAACAATAAGAACAGCATAACAGTTCAGGCTGAGGTACATCAGAATATAGAAGGGTCTTCTAGATCAGTCGATAGAGGAAGGAGTCGTAGGGTCGTAATAAATTATTTTGGTTTCCAACATTTGTGGCTTCAGTCTGGTCCCTCTGGATAGCTTCCGCTCGTTTTGTTTTGTTTTATTACCTATAAGAGCACAGGAGCTCCAAAAGGCCATAAAATCCCTTCCGCTTCGGTCGGCCCCTGGCCCGGATGGGTTCTCGGGCGAGTACTACAAAATGTTGGGCTTGGAAGTGATGGGGCCCCTTGTGTTGTACTATGAGGCGGTGGTAGATCGTGGTTTCTTTTCCCCGGGGGAGAACGAGGCTTTAATCACCCTCATCCCGAAGCCTGGCAAGCCTCAGGACCAAGTAGAATCTTACAGGCCAATCTCATTGCTCAATGTTGATATTAAACTTTTAGCAAAAGTATTGGCTGAGAGATTGGCGCAGCATTTGCCGTCCTTAATTGGTGAACACCAAGTGGGCTTTGTCCGAGGGCGCCAGGCAACGGTCAATGTGCGTAAAGTCCTTTTATCCATGGCACATGGTCACAACACTAAGACACAGCTATTATTGTTGAGTTTGGATGCTGAAAAAGCGTTTGATAAAGTGCAGTGGAGCTACCTTTTTAAAGTGCTACAATGGGTAGGGCTGGAGGGCTGGTTTATGGAAGCGATTGCGGCCTTGTATGCCAGCCCCTCAGCACGCATAGTGACGAACGGAACTGTATGTGCAACATTCCGGTTGCAGAGAGGGACAAGACAGGGTTGCCCACTCTCCCCGCTGTTGTTTTTGCTGTACCTAGAGCCTTTGCTCCGCACACTTATGAAAGATCCAGACGTTGCGGGGATCACCATGCCGACACAGGAGGTTAAAGTACTAGCATTTGCGGACGATATCCTCTTGACTTTGACACAACCTGAGAAATCGGTGCAGCACTTATTGGCGATCTTAGATGAATTTAGTTTTCTCACAGGCTTTTCCCTCAACTTTCAAAAATCTGTTGCTCTTCCACTACAAGCTGAGATCCGGGCGGGGTGGGCGGGCCAGTTCCCCTTTCAGTGGGAGCAATCCCAGATTAAGTATTTGGGGGTTTATATCCCCATAAACCTGTCAGAGATATATACACAAAACATTGTACCGTTAAAACAGCAGTCCACGAAACTTCTGCAGAGATGGCAGGCACTCCCGATTACTATGCTGGGCCGCATAGCTCTTTATAATATGGTTTTGTTTCCTAAATGGACCTATGTGTTGCAGATGCTCCCCCTTTTATTACGACTTAAGGAGGGAAAGTGGCTGCGGAAAAAATTGAATCACTTCATATGGCAGGGGAAGAGGGCCCGCTTACCACTCTCCAAAGTTATGATGCCCCGAGCGAAGGGGGGGTTAGGATTATTGGACCTTAGACTTTTTTCCATGGCTAGCAGTATGAGGCATTTATCAGATTGGTTTCGCAATACCCACTACTTATCTTGCACCACTGCAGAAACCAAGCTTTTGGGGGAAATTCACTTTTCATACTGGTTACATGCGCCCTCAATAGACATGACACAACTGGGACCACTCAAGTGTATATTGGGCCTGCTACTTACTACCTGGAAGAGGCTTGGTCATTTAAAATTGCTGGACTCCTCTGTCTCGGTGCTTTTGCTGCTCCAGGGAAATGTAGCCTTCCCGGTGGGGAGTTCATCACTTAACTTCTGGAGGTGGGCCGTAGCGGGAATCAAGTATTTGTTCCATGTGGTTACTGAACAAGGGAATTTGAAACCATTTGAAGTTTTGAAAGAGGAGTATGGGCTGAATGGGAATGACTGGTTTGCATATGTACAGTTGAAACATTATGTAAGTTCATTGCCCTCAGCTTCCCTGACTGCTGAATCTTTGGAAAGACTCAATGAACTATTGGGATTAGATGCGCAATTAAGAGTTCCGTTGAGCTATTTCCATCGCCATCTGAGAGAAGCACTTGAGCCTCTGGATCATCGAGTAGTAACCCAGGCTTGGAATAAGGAACTACAGCTGCACCTCCAGCCAGAACATATAGGAGCATGCCTTAAAACGCTGTATACAATCACAGACAATGCGGCCTGGTGGGAATTACAATATAAGTTTTTACTTCGGTTACACATTTCACCTCACAGAGCGTATAGAGCAACGCTCCGGAAGTCAGACTCTTGCCCAAAATGCGGAGGAGCCAATGCGCATTTGGGACACATGTACTGGAGCTGTCCCAGAGTCAAAATGTTTTGGACTGAATTAAACAACCACATGTCTCAGCTCTGGAACACGACGTGGAAATCTTCTCCGAGGCAGCTGTTTGATTTATTTGGAATACAAAGCCCAGCTCCAACAGGATTTAAAAGTTTTTTGAAGCGTACAATGGTGATGGCAAAGCGAGTCATTTTGCAATTATGGTTAGCGGCGGACCGCCCGACCATATCCCACTGGAGATCAGCTATGATTCAAGCCTGTGCACTTGAGAAGACAAGAATCCCGGACTTGGCCTCTAAAAGAGGCGAACAGTTCTGTAATATTTGGTCTCCCTTTTGGGACTCTCTCACTCCGGTAGCACGAAGCAAGATATTGAATTGTTAACATAGATAGGATACTGCCTGATAAGGAATAGGTAGGGGGGGAAGGTAAGGGAGGGGTTGGGGGGGGGGGAGGATAGGGGATAGGGGAGGGGGAGATAAGCTGGGATAAACTTTAAAAGCATGCAAGCCAGACACTGTCTTTCTTTTGTATTGCATTGTTTCATCTTGATTGTAAATTGACTAAGTTTGGATTGCAATAAATAAGATTTAAAAAAAAAAAAAAAAGTTGAAGCCAATTAGGTAAGTCTCTGTTTCACCTTCTCTGTGTAGCTGTCGTTCTGGGTACACTCAAAGCTAACAAACCTATGAGTTGTTGTTCTTTATTGTTGGTGGCATTATTATTTAATCTCACTTATATTTTCAAACATGCCAGCTTGTGGAGCATATGGATATACATAACATAAGAACATAAGAGTAGCCATAATAACAGAATAACTTTTCATAGGTAGAGTAGAACGTTGTTATAAATCGTAATCAGTGTGTCATTTGGAAGGGCTGGTTATAGGGACACCCCAGCACTGTTATATTTATGCAGAGATTTTTTTTTTCTCCTAGTAAAAGGGCCACTAAAATAGACATTATGTTATAAAAATCAAGTGCTCAATATTCAGAGTTATTTATTTACTTATTTATGACATGTTTATATCCCACATTTAAATGAATTAGGTTGAAACCTGGGAGCATTTAAAATCTTTTTTTCCAGTGCCTACATCAAAAGCAAAAGATGTTATGTGGGAACTTGCTCTTTTTGTTTTGTGGATTGCAGTGGTATATTATAAAAATGCACTTTCCTTTTTTATTACTACTATTTCACAGAGAGGTATTGAATAATGAAGGAAGGGCTTCCTTCATGCAGAATTTCTGTCCAACGTCAGTCTAAATGTGCCAACATTGTCCAGTTCGGCACACTATTAGCCGCCAAGTTCATACAAAATTAATTATGTTCAGTGGAAAATAAATCTGTTGGCTTGGGCTGCCTGCTATGTGAATATTCTATCATTGTTTCATTATTGCTACACCACTTATTACATATTATGGGCATTTGCTTTAAACTTTCATTGTTTTAATTTGTTCATCCAGATCTTACATGCACATGGTTTTGCTTTTTAAACCAAAAGGTGAATCCTAAGGGTGGTTGAACAATTAGGTATAAACTGTATTGTTTCTGATTTTACTTATTTTGGAGTGATTTGGGTCCTGCTGATCTGTACATCTGCTGTCTGAAATTTTGCAAGATGGGAATTAGAAATTAAAAATAAAATTTTGGATGTACTCTGTAGAAGTTGTTTACTTTTGAAATGCGTGTATCACTGGAGTCATGTGATGTACTGCATGATTTGTGCTTAAAAGACTGCAGGAAGTTTAGGGGATTAGAAGGCTTGTTGAAGTACAGTATTTGTGATACTTAATTGTGCTTTTGGAGGGCAATTTGCCAGCAGTCTGCACTGGTGCAAAACCAGTGGGTGCTTGTTAGCTGTAGTTCTTAAAATAGTTTTCAAATGGAAAATACTTTGAAGCAGTGGCGTAGCCACAGGTGGGCCTGGGTGGGCCGGGGCCCACCCACTTAGGGCTCAGGCCCACCCAGAGTAGCACATGTTTAGCGGTAGCTGGTGGGGATCCCAATCTCTGCCAGCTAATGCTAACGAAAACGCTGTTCTCCATGATAATGGCACCTGCACATTCTCAGTTTTTAGTGCATGCTTGCTACAGACTGCCAAGGTGGAAAGAAATGTTATCCCACCAGCTGAGATATTTTTTTTTTTTGGTGGTGGTGGGGGAGAACACTTGGTGCCCACCCACTTCTTGCCTAGGCCCACCCAAAATCTGTTGTCTGGCTACGCCCCTGCTTTGAAGATTGCCCAAAGAGGTAGTGTCCAAAGAAGCAGTACCCACTAGGGCTGTACTGAATATTTGCAAGAAGTCCCAGCATGCTGCTCAGAGCCAGAAACAAGCAGTGGGGAGTGACAGTGCCATTTATTTGGCAGGTGGGGCTCGGCATCCCTGCCAGCAAAGGTATGCCTAGTGTGCCCGAATGGGGGGGGGGGGGGAGAGGGAGAGAGGAATGCACTCTCCCTCTGCCCCCCCCCCCCCAAAAAAAAAACTGCAGGGCTGCCTTTACCCAGAGAGAGAGAGCCTGTTGTTAAAAATTTTCCAGCACACCACTGAGCACAGGCCACTTTTTACCTCAGCGAAAAGGCCCCTAAGTGCATCCAAGCTAATTGCAAACAGGTATATACATGCTGGTGCAGTTTTAAGTATGGTAATTGTAGAGCACATGCTGAACAGGCTCCCAACAATTACTGCACAGCCTTTGCACTTTTCTAATTCTCCATCCTTATAGGACCACAAAAGGAAACTTCGCTTTCAAATGGGAAAAAAATAGATCTGTATATGTTTTTTCCATTCTGATGACAAGCCTTCACTTCACAAAAAAAAAATCTCACACAGCTGTTGGGAACATGACCAAAAAGAAAGCAATGAGTTAGGAAAAGAAAAAGACTAAGATGGTCTGGAGGAAGTGATGGACTTTGCATTTGTGTGAGAAACATGACCCTGTAAAACACAAACCGTGCCCTCTGCCCGTGTTGAGCAGCAAGGTTGAGTGCTGACGTCAATCCTAGTAGCCTCTTGGCTACTTTCTCTATTCCCTTGTGCCTTCCATGCCTATGTCACCTCCTTTCTTTCCATGAGTCCTTTACAGACTTAACATTTGGCAGAAATCAGAGCGCACTATCCCCTGGATAGGAGTAGCCTAGTGGTTAGTGCAGCGGACATTGATCCTGGGGAACTGGGGTTGACTCCCACTGCAGTTCCTTGTGACTTTGGGCAAGTCACTTAACCCTCCATTGCCCCGTGAAAGCCGCATTGAGCCTGCCATGAGTGGGAAAGCGCGGGGTACAAATGTAACAAATAAATAAATAAATACAATTTTGAGTCGTTCAGTGGAATTAAACTTATTAACTGCCCTTTGAAACTGACACCAGCAGGATTTGACATCGGAAGAAAATGAGCCAGTGACCTATGTATATACCACTGCAGCTCATTGGAAACAGACTGAGATCTCACACATTGGGTATGTCTATAGTATGGTGTGACATATTTATTGCATGACAAAACTCTTAGCTTTGAAAAAATATTGAAAAATTGCCTATGTTTGGCAACTCTGGATACATTGGTCTGGAGAAGACTAGATGATGATCTTCACTACTAAGCTTGTATGGTATGGAGAATATTTGGTTTTGGGAGGGGGTGAGGGAAGGGATTGTCTATGAGAGAAAACTGCTGATATATATTAGATGTTACTACTAGCGGACACAGAAGAAACAACAGTCCTACATGAATTATTTTTATAAAGACAACATGGAAAATAAAGAATTATGGAGAATAAAGAAATCTAGTCTGCTGTTTATTAGGAAGTCGTTTTACTCCAGTGTGTAGCCAGACTTTGGCGGGAGGGGGGTCCAAAGCCCGAGGTGAGGGGGCACATTTTAGCCCTCCCCCGGCGCCGCCGACCCCCCTGTCATTGCCGACCCCCCCCCCCCGCCACCACCACCAACTTTGACCCCCCCCCACTGATGACCCTCTCAACCCCCCTCCCGCCGCCAACCCTCCCCCGCCGTCGCCGTCACCAACCTTTGCTGGCGTCAGACTCAGAAACTGAATGAAGCCTTGCGCCGGAAGAAGAGGACCTCGGCTGGCGGGGGTTGGGGTCCCTACAGCAATGGCGACGGCGGGTTGGCGGCGGGAGGGGGGTCGAGAGTGTCATCAGCAGGGGGATCCAGGGCCAAATCAACGGGGGCCCAGGCCCCTGTGGCCCCATGTAGCTACGCCACTGGTTTTACTAAAGGGTAGCCGCGTGGCAATCCAGTATTACAACCAGTGGTAGGTCCGTCCCTGGTGTGCGGCATTTCTATCACTGCCGGAATTTTAAAAAAATGATCACCGCAAGGGGTTCCCTGGCGGTAATTGGACAGCATCATGCACTGCCTGGTTACCACTGGGTTAATGCGGGAAACCCTACTGCCACCTCAGTGGGTGGAAGTAAGTGCTCCCCTCAAAATGGCCGCATGGCAAGTGCGAACTTACCACATGACCATTTCTTTTTTTCCACCTTTTAAATCCACTGCGGTAGAAGCGGACTCTACATGGCAAAAACTCGCACTGCCACTAGGGCAGGGCCCCTTTTACCACAGCTTAGTAAAAGAGGCCCTAAGACTTTTTTGTAAGTTTAATCTCTTGTCTTTTTTTTTTTTGATGAGGCAGTTAAAGGCAGGGGATGGTTGGCACTTTTGGATTTTCCCAACATGTGTTTTTTCTGCCTGTGCCATTTGAAATGGGAGGAGTCTGATGGTTTAAAATGAAGATTTGGTTCAATGTATTTCATGAGTGTCTTGTCTCCATAAAATACATTGCAAGGGATTGAAGCAAAGATTTTGCTATGATACAACCAGAAAGAGTGATTAATCCAGTGCATTTTTTCTAGCAAAAAAGGTGCTGGTATTCAAATGCTAGACCACCCTTAAGGGGTCAGGTGACCACTGAGGGACCCACCCCACAATAACCAGGCCCCCTGCAACCAGTCACAGAAACTATGACAAGGCAGAATTGGTGCGTAGAGCCTGAGCTCTTTCATTAAAACTTGGGGTCCATGGATCAATTTTAGCAGAGAATGGAAAGGGTGCTTGTACTCAGTACCCCCTCAAAAAAAGCCCTGGATTAATCAGAAGTCAGTGTGGCACATGGACCCATGAATCAAGGTGCTGTGTCAGAACAAATATTTAGGTGGTGGTGCAAATGATGAGTTTCATAGCATGACTTTATCCAATAAATCTATGAGCATTAGGGTAGATTCAAGAAAGGGCGCCAAAAGATAGGCACAAAAAACATAAGCGCTAAGCAAGTATTTTATAACGGCAAATTTGGGTGCTGAAGCCATAATAGAATTCAAGCATAAGTTGGTATTTGAGTGCCTAACTTTAGGTGCAAGAATTTATGCCATGTCAAAGGCTGGTGTAAATATTCTCGCCTAAATACTATCAGTTGTGTGCAGTGGTAGCCCTACCATTAGGCAACCTGAGGCGGGGGCCTCAGGCGGCACTCTTCCTTGGAACGGCATCTGCCCCCTCCTTCGTCCACCCACTTCCCCGAGTTTACCTTCTTTTTCTAAAAGGCGCTGGCCTCTTCTCTTTACTGTGGCCCGCCTTTCTGATGTAACTTCCTGTTTCTTCAGAGGCGGGCTGCAGTAGAGGAGAGGCTGGTGCCGACAGCAGGACAGCGCAGGGGAACTGCTGCCACTGCCGCCTTTTGGAAAATGGAAAAAGAAGGTAAACTCGGGGAAGGGGGTGAAAGAAGGAAGGGGAAAGATGCCAGAACGTTGTCGGGGGCAGCATCTCGCCTTGGCCCACCCCTGGTTGTGCATATAACTGACAGCATTCTATAAACTTAGGGGTCCTTTTACTAGGATGTGTTCTGTTAAAATGAAATTGCAGAAGGTTGGCAGCTCATGTTGATTCTGCCCACAGGCAAGTAAGGAGTGCCCCATTATCACTGCATGATTGCGGTCCTTTTTAAAATTTTGAGATCGTGATGACCCCTGATGCAGGTTGTGGTCAGAATATGGCCGTCGGGTCTTTCTTCAATAAAATTGGATGTGTAACTACTCTGGAGGCTCCTCCTTACTTAGCCTACCTACTTTGGTGCTGGTTGTTTACATTATTGTGGAGGTTTTCCTCTCTTTCTCTTCCATGCACTGTCATGTCACCACACATACTTTGTGGAAGGAAGGAAGTTTATGGTGGTGGAATTCCCCACACAACCCAAACAAATATTTAAATATGTCCAAAAATATATTTTATGCAGCACAGCTATCCCAATGTTCAGTGATTCTAAAAGTGGTATATTCCTTTATACCCTTACTGTTGAAAAGGGTGGACTGATAGTGGTCTGGGACCCCAGGCAGTAAAGGTATTTGGGATCCCCCCCGGCCACTGCCTGCTGCCCCACCACGGCACACTGCCCTACCGCTGCATCAACACCCCCCTCAAGCACACTACAGCCCCCCCCCCCCCCCCACTGCCATAGTTGCCACCCCCCCTCTCACATACCCTGAGCCAAAGTGGGCCCTCCCTGGTCCTACCTTGAAGGGCCCTGGTGGTCTAGTGACTTCATGGAGGGCAGGAAAGAACCCCCCCTCTTTCCTGCCTGCTATCGCTACTATGTCTGGTGCCTCCACGTTTTCAAAATGGCTGCCGAGAGTTAGTAGTGTTGCAGGTCTCGGTAGTCTCGTTTTCAGCAGCTGGCAGGAAAGAGTGGGATTCTTTCTTGCCCCAGCAAAGGCCACTAGACTACCAGAGTCCTTCTAGGTAGGACTGGGGAGGGCTGTAATATGAAATGGCGGTGGACAACTGGGCAGAGTCTCTGGTCCCTCGAGCACTGTCCAGTTGCCCGAATGGTCAGTCTGCCCCTGCCATTGAACCTGGAGACCCTGGTATGTAAGCATGAGGTGAAGCCTTTAGGAGTTGTATCATCTTTTACTGTAACAGATCTGCAGAGCTGAAGAATCAGCAGCACCTGGGGCTTGATGTTCAATACTATCACCAGTGTTAATATACAGTTAACTTAGGGTTTGCGCACATGTTATTGTATAGGGAATGCACAAATGGTTTCAGCGTGGGTGTTGAAACCATTACTGAAGACTGCATTTAAATGCATGTTAATGCAGTCATTATGCACCCCACAGCCATGCATAAAAAGAAAAAAAAAGTTTCTTTCACATATTTAGCATGGGAAACTTTACATCACGTCCAGGCTAGCATTGAAGTGTTGGTTGAGAGGAGCAGGTGTCTAGCAGCACCCCTTCTCTCTCTCCAAACTGACTACCTGGCCCCGGACTGCTTTCTGGCCCTCCCCCCCAGCCAAGACCTGACCCAATGCAGCCTAACCCCCTTCCACTGACCCACTCACTCACCCACACACAGAAATCTCTGGTAGTGTAGTGGTCTCCCTACCCCCACCTCCCTACCCCCAATCCTGTACCTAAAAGAGACAGGAGTGATGCCCACTCACTTCTGCCTTTTGGTGCCATCATCTTCTAAATGGTGTCGAGATAGACTGGGCAGGACCTATCTACCATATAAAGGAGTACTGTGCAATTTTGAAGACGATGGTGCCCAGAGACAGGAGCGAGTGGGCATTGCTCCTGCCTCTTTCAGGTAAGGAGTTGAGGAGGTCTTGTGTTGAGGTCATGGGGTGGGATGACAGTAGACTACAAGGGAGGATTTTTTCTATGAGACTGAGGGAGAGGGAGACCACTAACAGGGATTTCTATGTGTGGGTGGGAAAGGGGGCCTGGGGGCCATAGAGCGAGTGGGCATTGCTCCTGCCTCTTTCAGGTAAGGAGTTGAGGAGGTCTTGGGTTGAGGTCATGGGGTGGAATGACAGTAGACTATAAGGGAGGTTTTTTTCTATGGGACTGAGGGGGAGGGAGACCACTAAACTAACAGGGATTTCTATGTGTGGGTGGGAAAGGGGGCCAGGGGGCCATTAGACCACCAAGGAATATTTTTTATTTAATATCAGGAGGGAGAGGGGAGCCAGGCTGGTCATGTTTTGTTTTGTTTTTTTGTCAACTTTCCTATCAGTGCCTGAACCAATCACGACTCAGGCCCCGACTTGAAATTGACATTTAGCTCTAAACCACAGATTACTGCCACAGTTTTAACATGCAACATAAGGACTCAAAGTAGAAACATTTGCACATATACCATAATTAATATACCATAATTAATAATGATATTGGGGAAGTCTCATATAGTCACTTCAGGCTTGCTCACTGGCATATTTCTTCTGCCTGATTCTTGTGACGTAATTTAATCATTGACAACCCCCTACCATCCGTATTTTATTGATTAATTTCACTTTCAATGCCTTGTGATTAAGTGCAGTGTGCAAAAATATGTGGATGATATCAATTAAAAAATTCTGTTGTAGCCCGAAATTTGAGAGTTACAACACTTATCTGTTATCTGTTCATGTAGATATAATAGATGTAGTAGAGCGTCCAGGAGCCTTAATGTCCCGACAGGGCCTGTTTCGCACTATTGCTTTTTCAAGGGACGATCGGCTTTTTCTTCCTGGGATGCTTCCTGCTCGTGAGTAATTTGCATGCTCATTAGTTTGAGCATACTGCAGCTATTTATTTTGCACTGTGTGCGGTAGAGTGGGGACTCTACTGTGAACCTTTGAGCATCATCCCCCCTCCCCTCCCCCCTATTTTGCTGTGCTCCTTGTCCTTATGGAGTGTATTAAACTCATTTCCAACTCTTAGGTTCTGGACCCACTACAACAGCCACTAGGACAGGATTATGCAGAACAGCCCTCTGAGAGATTCTTCTGGTCTTTTAGAAGGTGTCACCATACTCTACATAAAGGACTGAGATGGCCTTTTTTTACTAAGTTGCTTTAATGTGCTTTATTGCCAATTAACACATGTTGATTTTTATTAATACACATTAATCTACATGAACATAACTTTTATCATTGAGAAATCATACAGAGCATTTCACTATTATGCAAGTGCAAGCAGCATTATTGAATGAAAATTAACTTCAGCTGTACAGGTATAATTCACTTTCCTCCAGGAGCAGGGCCGGTCTTAGCAATTGCGGGACCTTGTGCAAACCAGTTTGGTGGGGCCCCTTGTCTGGATCTCTGCCCCCTGTCTAGCTCTGCCTCTTGTTGACAAGATTTATTTTTTTTACATGTCTTATTTATGAAATTTCAAATAAAGATGAATCAACCAAACTTATACAGAAAAACTGATTCAAATAAGCACAATGCTATCATAGGAAACCTAGTATTAAGTAATGAAAATAACCAGAAATTATTCAATTCAAGTCCACTGCAATTAGGAGTTCCAATTCTCATAACATAGAGGTGAATAAAGGAAAAATATTAATTAACTAAAATAAGATCCAGGTATGTGGACAGAGTACTTTCAAATCCCCCCATTACTGTAACCCAGTGGCGTTCCTAGGCTGGCTGTTCCGCACAGAGGGAGCAGCAGGGAGGGAACGAGCGGACTCGGAGCCAACAGGCGCGCGGCACCCCCCCAGCGGCGTGCACCCGGGGCGGACCGCCCCCCCCCCCCCCTTGGTACTCCACTGCTGTAACCCACCAATCCGGAGAGGCAACACTGGAGATCCCTTAGTAGCCAAAAAAGATGTCACATGTGCAGGTTCCCAAAAAGACATATTTTACTAAAAACAAAATCACAATGCATTTACAGGTAGCAAAATTTTCCGTAAATCAGCTACAGCAAGCCAAAGAGTTTCTAGGGAAACCTCAGCAGGTAGGATTGCCAACTTTTTGTCAGAGAAAAATCCGACACTTGTCCTGCTCCATGCCCCGCCCCAAGTCCCTTGTCATACTTACTATTGCACCCTTTCCTCACCCTATTCCTCTGCATCCAAATGTCCACACTATTGTTGCCATCTCAGAAGAAAAATATTGACACATGTATGTACGTTCAATGATTATTTCACAAATCCTGTCTGATGTTATGACAAACTAAAATTAAAGTTTTGAAGTCACTTCAGTAAGGCCAACACAATCCCTCCACTGTGAGCACAAACACATGGAAAAACATACTCAGAACTTTACTGTACTGGAGTGGAGGAGTAACCTAGTGGTTAGAGCACCAGCCTTCACATCCAGAGGTGCCCGTTCAAATTCCACTGCTGCTCCTTGTGATTTTGGGCAAGTCACTTAACCTTCCATTGCCTCCGGTACAAAAAAAAATTAGATTGTGAGCCCTCCAGGGACAAAATACCCAGTGTACCTGAATGTAACTCACCTTGAGATACTACTGAAAAAGAGGTGAGCAAAATCCAAATAAATAAAAAAATAAAATAACACATAAAGCCCCCAGGAATCAAGCAGAAACATCCTTGTCTATGAAAAGGCAGCACTGTAAATATTACACCAGATCTTAAAACCCCAATACATTATCTAGAGAGAAAACCCAACATGATAGTAGAATAATGCACCCCCTTTTCAGCATTGCCCTGTGTCCCTGTCTCTATTCATTCTCCATGTCCAGCATCTCTTGTCTGTGCTCTATTAATCCCCTCTCTCTTAACTTCCTCCCACACTCCAGGTCCAGCATTTCTCCCTCTCTATCCCCTGCCCCCCTCCATGGTCTGTGTAGAAAGAGTGGGAAGTGGGCCAATGACTCCAGGGAGAAGGGATACAAGATTTTGTTGAGAATTCAGGGGTCCCAAGCCCCCTCCCCAAGAAGGCTAGGGTGACCTTAATCTGACTCCATCCCTAAATAGCCCTAGAACTGGGGCAATCAGGGGGTTGTGAAGTTCTAAGAGGAGTTGCTACTGAGAGAGACACTAGAGCTAAGGAAAAGGTACCAGCCTTATGACAAACTGGAACCAGATTACAAGTTATACAATGCAGTGAGAGATAGCTGCTGGATGCAACAAAAGCATTTATACTTACAGCCTTTCATCATTAAGTTAAGCCCACAAATCATCATTTGGAATAAGGATTTTATTTGCACAACAGACTTTAATCAGGTACATTCAGCAGACAGATTCTGGGTACAACCGGACAGAGCTTCGCCGTCTGAGATAAGCGTTGGGGAGGAGTCCAAAGCTATGGCAAATTGTCCCTTCTTTTATACACAAACCTCTCCATAGAAGTCTATGGTGAGATACCTAGCTCTCAATTTCTGAGATGATACTTTCCCATGCAGTCTTATCAGCATGTTTTGGGAAGCGTTGAGATAACAGTTCCACATCTGTCTGTGTCGCAATACTTTTAAGAACTCTGTATAACCTCTGTAGCCTTCTATACAAAACTAATAGACTCCATTTCGTTCATCTGATTTAAAGTGACAGTTGTACCAGTTTGTGTCAGGACTCATTGTTCAGACCTGTTTTTTACAGATTCTGAAATATTAAATCATGTACTTGTTATTTGGCCTAGTCGGTACTTCTTCATTTATTGTAGGCTTCCTAGCCTTGGCCCTCACTATTCCAGTGGTAGATCCAAAGCTAGGCCATATATTAACAATTTCTAAGTACCACTTTATTCAATGACTCGACACAGAAAATGTGTTTCGGCCACAGGCCTGCCTCGGGAGTCTAAAACAATAAATAAAAATATTTAAAAACAAATATGAAGACAACATAAAAATGTACATAAAAATATCAATTTCCAACAACATATATATTATAAACAAATACAAATATATGGACTTCAAATTTACTGAATGTATGCATGTGAATAATAAACAGTATATATATATATATATATATATATATATATATATATATATATATATATATATATATATATATTCTTCTGTATATAGGAACTCTATGATATCCATGATATATTCAAATAATCGAATTGTACATTAAGGAGTGAGTATATACAGAGTAAAAATTAGATTCAAATAATGGTACTTATATAAAACATATAAAAATATGCGTGAAATAGGAAAATATATCTAACTCAAAAGAAATCTAGATGTATATATTTTACATACATTTAAAAAAATTTAAAAAACTATAAAACATACATGTTCTGAAGATGTGGAAAAACTACATACACAAGGTATACATAAAGAGTGTTTACCAGAAGAATGATGATTTACCATGAAAAGAGATATTATTGTAATTAGGAACAAAGCAGCTATATTAATAAATACATTTATAAAAATTACATGTATGAAAAAATAAATTGTTAGAATGAAATACATATTAAAATAAAGATTAGCATTATGACAACCTTTGGACTTCTAAGGTAAATCTCTTAAAGATAGTAAAAGTGAAAACCAACATGTATATAATTACACAAACAAAAAGAAAAAGTCATCAGATATCATAATGAACTGGGATCATATTTAGTATATACATCCAAATGGATTGGGATCCTTTTTGTATACGTATTATACAAATACAGGATGCACATGTAATCAAAGCAAAAAAACAAAAGGGGAAATACATATTCAGAAAAAGAAACAATGAGAAAAAAATATATAAAAAAATAAATGAATATACAAAACTATATGGATGTAAAAATTTTTTGAGCTATAGACCTAATGACAAACCTTAAAAGATCCTTGCAATACAAAAAGAATCTTGAAGCAGAATAATCTGAAAGGAAAACGTCGTCATGAGTACCAGAAAAATATGCAATAAAATGAACTAAACTGTATGTAAATTTATATATACGAAATAGAACTATACACAAACCATATTATAGAAGCATGTCAGATTTTTAACACACCTTAGATGATCCTTATGATTCAAAAATGGATCTTGAAAGCGAATGGTCTGCAAAAAAGGAAGCGTTCATCATGAGCACAAAATAGATGTAATACCGTTTGAAAATATGTCTGATAAAGCTGGTGGAAATGTAATGTCCTCTGAATTGTGTCTGCAGGACCCTATCTGTAAATTAAAAGTAAGCGGGTTATGACCCTGAAAAACGGAGATTGAGACTGGTGAGTGAGCAGTGTAAAACGCTTATAAGAATAAAAAATGCTAAAAGACTTAGAGAATTATATGTAAAAAAAGGGGATAAATAAGAAGCGCATATGAGATTAAATCGGTGCTGAAAAAGACACCATATGCGCACACATGATGGAAATGATGAACTAATGTAAATTTTTGACAGCGTACTGACAGCATTGAAATATGCGCTTGCTTGTGCAATCATTAGTGTCTCCTACAATCAAATAAACCAAATAAAGGAAAAAAGTTTTGTATACCTTGATAAAGACCTTTATGAATCTCGGCTGGCGTAGTGTCTCAATACAGTCTGCAAGGTTAGTATAAGACAAAACAGCATGTGATTTTGTAAAAGATGTTTAAATATCGTGTTTTGGCGCCAAAAAAAACCGGAAGACTAAGTGAACAAACGTGCTGATTGGGAGAATCAAAATCGTGTGATGATGAGTGCTATAGATCGACATATATTCTACCCAATCAAAAAATCAGCTGTAGGTACCAAAGATTGTTCTCATTACCTATCCAATCACAAAACAGGTACTCAAGATTGGCATATTCTATATCGAACGGAAAAGCGCTGCAATAGTCATCATTATGTATCCAATTGCTGCCTTTTTTTTTACATTACAGTAGCTGGAGCACCATGTACCCAGACCGGGAGGGTTCCAAGCTGCTCTCTGATAGTGAGGAAAACATGTAGCAATACTGTTGCAGTGTCGCTTATCTCTTCCTCTCCAAGACTCCCCCAGTCTTTTCTAGTCAACTCAAGAACTGCCGGTCTCCCTGGCTTTGGAGAAACCCCCAGCCTGTCCTCCAGCCCTGCTCCTGCTGCGCTTCCTCTATAACAAACTTATGAGCTGAAAATATCACTCTGTTCGTATATCTCTTATGTCAAACAATATTCAGTATACTCAAATTACTCTGAGTCTGTAATCATGAATGGAGGAAAAAGACCTCAAATGTCCCAGCTTGGCAGCAAGTTAAATATATATGAGCTGGCACGAAGATATTTAACTTGCTGCCAAGCTGGGACATTTGAGGTCTTTTTCCTCCATTCATGATTACAGACTCAGAGTAATTTGAGTATACTGAATATTGTTTGACATAAGAGATATACGAATAAAGTGATATTTTCAGCTCATAAGTTTGTTGTATATTGATTTTTTCCTGAAATTGTGTCTAGAGATTGGTTTGCACTTCCTCTATAGCCACTAGACTGACCGCCATCTCCAGTTCTCCCTCGGGGTCCTCTTCCGAGGCCTCCTCCGCCGGTGAAACCCTGGCCAGCCACTCTCGTATTTTGGCCCACATGTCACTCTTGTCCTCCTGGATCCACTCCCTCTCCTCCTACCTTGCTGGAACAGGGTTTGCAATACTAGACAACACCCTGCTCCCAACTCTTACGTAAAACCCAGTTCCACAAGCTGGGCAGCATAGCTTTACCGGGACGGGTTCACACTTATAGGGGCATCCCGCGCAGACCACTCGCCCCACTGCCACTTCATCCTCCACTCTCAGTTCCACTACCACAAAAAGCCAGTGAGCTATCTCCTTCTTCATCAGTAATACTCTCAATAACAATCTCAAACTCCTCTATACTGTCCATGTGCGCCTCAAATCCATGTGCACATCCTATACCCTCCAGCATGACATGTGATGTCAGCAGTCCTAAATGTCCAATAGCAATTCGCTCCCAGTATTCCAAGCAACATGCTATTATCAAGAGCGCTTTGCCCTTCCCCCACCCCACCAGCAAAGGAAAGGCCACCATGATAACTCAACAATTTCTCCCTTTCCCAGGTACTCACTGTTCGGAAGTTATCTCTCAGGTCCATTTGCATGGGTTTATTTTGGGCAGGAGAATTCAAACTTTTACCAGGTCTGTTCCAACAGACACTGTCCCAGTTTAAACAGTATTTGTGAATCCCAGATCTGTATCCACGGTCTCTCCTGGTCAGTCTCTTTGTCCCTACTTATTTTTCACAGTCACAGAGCAAACAACTTTGTAATCCACAAGGCAACAAACATTTGTAATCCACAAATAGCAGTTCTCTTTTTTTTACTCCCAATGCCCCACATTGGGCACCAGTTGTGTGTAACACGAGTCTCGCAGTCCTCGCTAGCTCAGGTCCCACATGGGCCACAAAGCACAATTCTCTTCTCACCACCAGATGTGTCAGGCGACCATACATACCACACTCAGAGTTCCAGTTCACCCACGTTCAAGCTTGGGAGTGGGTCAATGGTCCGGAATAGTGATCTGGAGTGTTGGGAGTTTTTAAGAGCCCTTTATAGTGATACCTTATGTAGTCCAGAAGCAAATATGTTCACTCTCTCTCCAAAAAAACCCATGCTGCACTCTAGGAGTTTGTAGAATGCAAAATAACTTTACTGAAACTTCTGCAACCAGTAGTCAACACTTCAAACTCACAGTTCTATTCAAGATCAGTTGGGGCAATCTTGACCTCTCTTCCTCCCTCTCCAAGTAATTCACAGCTGTACATATTTTTTTTTGTTACATTTGTACCCTGCACTTTCCCACTCATGGCAGGCTCAATGCGGCAGGCAATGGAGGGTTAAGTGACTTGCCCAGAGTCACAAGGAGCTGCCTGTGCTGGGAATCAAACTCAGTTCCTCAGGACCAAAGTCCACCACCCTAACCACTAGGCCACTCCTCCATTCCTGCCTGTCCTTTACCCATCCTGTTGTGGCAGGAATAAATCCAAGGCTGTTTCCACTTCTTCTGGTTTCCAGTCCAAATCTTGAAGGCACAGACCCTTTAGGCTGTCCTCCTTCCAACAGTGCATCTCTCAGGGCTACCCTCCAGCCTTGGTCAGGCTTCTCCTGTCCTAATCCCGCTGCCAGGCTGGACTCCCCCTGTCTACCTGAAGTTCATTCTCCTTCTCTGTTGCCACTTAGGGGGCAGCAACGTCTCTTCTAATAAGCCTGTATTTATTTCTTGCACTCCAGGAACCCCCAATACTACCAAGAGGGGCATAATCGAAAGAGACGTCCAAGTTTCGTTGAGGACATCCTCGCAAAACGTCCCAATGGAGGGGCGGGAAAACTCGTATTATCGAAATAAGATGGACGTCCATCTTTCGTTTCGATAATACGGTTGGGAACGCCCAAATCTTGAAATTTTGGTCGTCCTTAGAGATGGTCGTTCCTAGACTTGGTCGTTTTTGATTTTCGGCGATAATGGAAACCAAGGACGCCCATCTCAGAAACGACCAAATGCAAACCATTTGGTCATGGGAGGAGCCAGAATTTGTAGTGCACTGGTCCCCCTGACATGCCAGGACACCAACCGGGCACCCTAGGGGGCACTGCAGTGGATTTCATAAAATGCTGCCAGGAACATAGTTCCCTTACCTTGTGTGCTGAGCCCCCCAACCCCCCCCCTAAAACCCACTACCCACAACTGTACACTACTACCATAGGCCTTATGGGTGAAGGGGGGCACCTGGATGTGGGTACAGTGGGTTTGTGGTGGGTTCTGGAGGGCTCGCTGTTTCCTCCACAAATGTAACAGGTAGGGAGGGGGATGGGCCTGGGTCCGTCTGCCTGAAGTGCACTGCACCCACTAAAACTGCTCCAGGGACCTGCATACTGCTGTCATGGAGCTGAGTATGACATCTGAGGCTGGCATAGAGGCTGGCAAAAAATATTTTTAAAGATATTTTTGAGGGTGGGAGGGGGTTAGTGGCCACTGGGGGAGTAAGAGGAGGTCATCCCCAATTCTCTCCGGTGGTCATCTGGTCAATTCGGGCACCTTTTTGTGCCTTGGTCATAAGAAAAACACGACCAGGTAAAGTCGTCCAAGTGCTCGTCAGGGACGCCCTTTTTTTTCCATTGTGGGTCGAGGATGTCCATGTGTTAGGCACGCCCAAGTCCCGCCTTCGCTACGTCTCCGATATGCCCCCTTGAACTTTGGCCATCCCTGTGATGGAAAGCAGTTGGGTACATCCAAAATCAGCTTTCGATTATACCGATTTGGACGACCCTGGGAGATGGACGCCCATCTTCCGATTTGTGTCAAAAGATGGGCGTCCTTCTCTTTCGAAAATGAGCCTGCAAGGGTCCTAGTGGGGGTACAGGCAACCAAAGACCTCGTGTACCTCCTTACAACTCCTTTTAATAAACTCCACTCCTGCTGTCACTCTCTACAGGAAAACACTTTCTCTCTGCAACCTATTTCAACACCACTCCCTTGGATTGGGTTTCCTCCCACCTAGAGTCATCCCAACTCTCCAACCCACTGGCAGGGACTTAAAAAAACTCCAACACTATAGGCTCTAGTAAAACCCATATCATGGGGTATTTCATAAATAAATGCCAGTCTGACACTCAGCTTGACCCTATCAGCAATGTGCTATTTTTGTGGGATGACATTTGTTTGCTTGATGGCAGAGATTTTCCAGAAGTGACAGTGATTCTGAAGTGATCCTTCTGCCCAACATAAATATTTCATCTTAGCAGTTTGCAGAATTTCTGCCACGTTCCGGCACAGCAGGATACCTTCCCTTCCATTTCGTAAATATTAAGAAAAGAACGTCTTTAGCTGTGTGTTTATATAAACAGAGTGTCTTTGATGCCTTTTGTTTTTGCTGTTTGAATGAGGACAGTAATAAGATGGGCTGTTTAGGGGTATTTTTTTGAAACCACGCAATGAAGTCTTCATATTAATTCTCATGTCTCCACCTTCTCAGATGCAACATGTATTTCTCACTGGGGCACTCAGGAAACAGAAGACGCTCTTGGACGCCCTATGCTGATATCAGCAGCTGGCATGTTCTCAGCTGCACCTCTCTGCTCTTATTCCCAATATGCGCAATGTCATTCATGGGAGCACTGAGTGACTCAGTGCAGTCTCTCTTTGTTTTCACTAAGTCCCATATTGCATTCGGCTGTACAGAGTACATGGCCCAGTCTGGAATGCCATGCAAACCCCATATAAATATACCGGGGGGAAATGCCACACTTACTTTTGATGGTCCAACACAAATTATTAGTTCATCGGGCTACTGAATAGCACCGGAGCGGGTAAGGGTTATGTTGCTACACAAACCAATTCTAGTTCTGCTCCTCTGCATTTGTAGACCTGCCTTTCACTGTAGAAATTAAACTGCAAGTCTGTAGACAACATGGGGACACTGGGGCTGACCTGCTGAGTTGGAGCTGAGTCAGGTGGAGGGTTATTTTCGAAAGGAACGTCCAAGTTCCAATTTGGACATCTTTTCATTTCGAAAATGCCGTAAGGGACATCCAAATCCTTAAATTTGGATGTCCCTAGACATGGACGTTTCTGACTTTTGGCGATTTTCGAAACCAAAGACGTCCATATCAAAAACGTCCTAATGCAAGCCATTTGGGCATGGGAAGAGCCAGCATTTGTAGTGCACTGGTTCCCCTGACATGCCAGGACACCAACTGGGCACCCTAGGGGGCACTGCAGTGGACTTCATAAAATGCTTCCCGGAACATAGCTCCCTTACCTTGTGTGCTGAGCCCCCTAATCCCCCCAAAACCCACTACCCACAACTATACACCACTACCATAGCCCTTACGGGTGAAGGGGGGCACCTAGATGTGGGTACAGTGGGTTTCTGGTGGGTTTTGGAGGGCTCGCTGTTTCCTCCATAAATGTAACAGGTAGGGGAGGTATGGGCCTGGGTCTGCCTGTCTGAAGTGCACTGCACCTACTACAAAACTACTGTAGGGACCTGCATGCGCTGTCATGGACCTGAGTATGACATCTGAGGCAGGCATACAAGCTGGCACGAAATATTTTGAAAGATGTTTTTTGAGGGTGGGAGGGGGTTAGTGACCACTGGAGGAGTAATGGGAGGTCATCCCCGATTCTCTCTGGTGGTCATCTGGTCATTTTGGGCACCTTTTTGTGCCTTAGTCGTATGAAAAACAGGTCCGGGTGAAAACGTCCAAGTGTTCGTCAGGGATGTCTTTGTTTTTTTCGATTATGGGTCAAGGACGTCCAAGCGTTAGGCACACCCATGTCCCGCCTTTGCTACGCCTCTGCCACACCCCCTTGAATTTTGGACGTCCTTGCAACAGAGTGCAGTTGGAGACGTCCTAAATCGGGTTTTGATTATACCGATTTGGACGTCCCTGGGAGAAGGATGTCCATCCTCCGATTTATGTCGAAAGATGGACGTCCTTCTCTTTCGAAAATGAGCCCAATAGTAACCCTAAAGTCAGTTTGTGACTTTTCATACACTTTTGAATCAGGTAGAACCGAGTTCATAAATAATTACCACATCCACATCCAGTTAGACAGCCAAGACCTGTCGCTTCTTTCTCTTTAACATCAGTAAAATTCGCCCGTTTCTCTCCGAGCACACCGCCCGAACTCTCATCCACTCTCTCGTTACCTCTCGCCTTGACTACTGCAACCTACTACTCACTGGCCTCCCACTTAACCATCTATCCCCCCTTCAATCCGTCCAGAACTCCGCCGCACGTCTTATCTTCCGCCTGGACCGATATACTCACATCACCCCTCTCCTCAAGTCACTTCACTGGCTCCCGATCAGATACCGCATACAGTTCAAGCTTCTACTAACCTACAAATGCACTCAATCTGCAGCCCCTCATTACCTCTCTACCCTCATCTCCCCGTACGTTCCTACCCGTAACCTCTGCTCACAGGACAAATCCCTCCTATCAGTACCCTTCTCCACCACTGCCAACTCCAGGCTCCGCACTTTCTGCCTTGACTCACCCTAAGCTTGGAATACATTTCTTGAGCCCATACACCAAGCCCCCTCCCTGCCCATCTTCAAATCCCTACTCAAAGCCCACCTCTTCACTGTAGCTTTCGGCACATAACCATTTACCTCTATTCAAGAAACCTAGACTGCCCCAATTGATTGACTACATACTTGTCCTTTAGATTGTAAGCTCCTTTGAGCAGGGACTGTCCTTCTTTGTTTAAAATTGTGCAGCACTGCGTGACCCTGGTAGCACTTTAGAAATGTTAAGTAGTAGTAAGTAGTAGACAGCAGTGTGAGGTTTACACTTAGCTAGGCTCTGGATCAGAGCTTCCTAAACTGGCCTGTTGGCCCCCTCAGCCAATCTGATTTTTGAGCTATCCCTAAAGAATAGATGTCTAATATGTTCAAATATATCTCATGCATATGTATTGTGGATAGCCTGGAAACCCAATGGTTGTGGGATCAGCAGTACAGCTTTGGGAAGTCCTGCTCTGGGAACTGTTCTAGCCATCTGTTCTGATAGAAGACATCTCTTTGGGGGGGGGGGGGGGGGGATTTTCTTCTTTTCTTTGTAGCAATATGGCAATGCTTCCTGTTCTTTCTGGCAAGCTGACAGTGTTTATATATCTTTATAAAATACTAGTACAGGGAGACTTCTGGTTGGGCTATGCAGTAAACAGGCAGGAGGTCAAAAGACTCCAAATCCCCCATTGCTTATCTGCTAATACTTAGTGGCATTGGGCCCCAATTTTACAGACTATCGGGGTGGGAGGTTTTGCAGCACTGACACATTGTGTGTGGAGTTTGTATCAAGTGTCTATGGTGTCAAAAACAGCAAAAAAGGACCAAGAGAAAGGCCGACCGGGTGAATCTATGATGGACAACAAGAGTGCACCTCTGTCACCATCCCTAATTTCTGACAGGGCAGCGGAAATCACCACTGAGGTCAGTGTTGCCATAGAGCAAACAGTGGGTGAGAAGTTGCAATTAATAATTGATAAGCTGGACACAATGGAACAATGATTTCATACCCTTACCAGAGATCTTCAGGAAGTGCAGCAGAGGGTCGGGGAAGTGGAGGATCTGGTACATGTGTTGAAAACAGATAAGCCTCAGGTTATGAATCGGTTGCAAAGTATGGAACATAAGCTCGATGAGCTGGAGAATAGATCCTGGAGGAATAATCTCCGTTTAGTGGGCTTGCCCAGTTCCCTACAAGACCAGAATTTGTGCTGCTTTTGGAGAACTGACTGATAGAGTCTTCGCAACTCCCACTACAAGCTGGCACTTTGAAAATTGAACGCGCTCACAGCTTTGGTCCCCGGAGGGATAATGCACAGCAACCTAGAATGGTCATTTTCAAGTTGTTGAACTATGTCCACAAACAAAATACTTTATTTGCTATTTGGCAGGGGAATAAACTAACGTATGATGATGGAACACTGATCCTCTGCTTTCAGGATTACTCCGCGGTGGTTTCATCTGCAAGAAAATAACTTTCTACACTTTGCATGAAGATGGTGCAACATCAGATCCACTTCAATTTAGCCTACCCAGCTAAGCTCTACATAATACACTACTAAATACATAGTACATAATAGCACTACTAAAAGTTTTGATTCCACAACGGAGGCCTCTAAATTCATGGACCAGCTGCTTATTCAGAGTCTAGATCGACTTTTTGTTTTGTAATACTTGCTGGTATTTGGTATTGTTTTACTAATGCTCTTCAAAGATTGTGATTTGGACTACAGAATGACAAGGGGACAAAGTTTGTCCCCGCCCCGTCCCCGTGGGTTCTGTCTCCATCCCCACAGGTTCTGTCTCCGTCCCCGTGGGCCCTGTCTCCATCCCCGCCTCGTCCCCGCAGGTTCTGTCCCCATCCCTGCCCCGTCACTGTTGGCTCTGTCCTCATCTGCAGAAGCCTCGAACATTTATGATTTTATATTTAAACTAGCCGTTGAGCCCGTGAAAACGGGCTACTTTTGGAATGTGGGGGGGTTCCAACACCCCCCACCCCCCAGAGTTGCCGCCGCCGCCCCTCCACCCAGCCCGAGCAGCACTGTAAACTTACATCAGCACGCAGCAGCAGGCACATCAGCAAAGCTGCCATCGGGGCGGGCTTCCTTCTCTGCCTGTGTCCTGCCCTCGTGTGACGTAACGTCGGCGAGGGCGGGACAAAGGCAGAGAAAGAAGCCCGACGGCAGCTTTGCTGATGTGCCTGCTGCTGCTTGGTGATGTAAGTTCACAGTGCTCGGGCCAGATGGAGGGGCGGCAGCGACTCCGGGGGAGGGGGAGCAGTTCCGACGTCTGGAGCATGCCAGTAGAGACTTCCCTCTCTGTCCCGCCCCCATCACACGTATTGAAGCGGGGGCGGGGCAGAGAGGGAAGTCTCTAATGCGCATTTGCGAGTGAGTACGGTCACTCGCCGTTTATATGTTTGATCTTTTTATTGAAGTATGGAAAGGAACAATATGCTGTGCAGCTGTTGTTTATAAATCACAAATAGAAGACAATAATAAAAATGAGTAACTTGTCTTCTTAGAAGATGTGCCAGTAGCAGGAATGTACAGGATCTCCCATGCAAATTTTGCAAGTTGTGGCTAGCATGTTTGCTTGTTTTTTTCCAAAAAAAATCAAAATATTGTCATCTGCATCACTCAAATATAAATAAAAATCCAGTTCATTAACAGGCTTCAAAGTAGAAAATGACATGGGGACAAGGCTTGTCCCTGTCCTCATGGGCTCTGTCCCCATCCCTGCCCCATCCCCGTGAGATCTATCCCCGTCCCATCCCATCCCCGCAGGTTCTGTCCCCGCCCTGTCCCCATCCCCGTGGTTACCGCAAGTCCCCATCCCCATGTCATTCTCTAATTTGGACCTCATTGGATTAGAGGGATCCTTTTGATAACAACATTGCTGCTACTTCAAAGCAAGTTTCCATCCTCCTGAGTTTTGGTTATCTACAGTAAAATTAGTATAGTTTTTGGTTGACCTTTCAAGTTTTCTGCAACATGGAGTTCATTGTTGGGACAGGAACTTTCTAGTATGCAGTTTTAGGATATTACTTTGTTTGGGAATTTATTTCTTTCCCTAAGCCGGTCGGGCAGCACAGTTAGTCCAGAGTTTTAAAGGGAATGGAGAACTGCATTGATCATGCAATCTTTTTTTTTTTTTTTTTGCCTGTCTTGAGCAGTGAAGCTGACTGACCACCCAGGACATCAATGTGACTGGCATGTCTAAGATTCTGGGAGTAAAATTAACTTTTAATTCTTTAGGAGGGTTCTATTTCTAAGGGGCATCTGGGCCTGTGGATTGAACACCAATAAGTTGGTTCAAGTAGATATAGAGGGGGTTTAGAGGGTTTGGGGATAGTGGACAGGTTGGGGTTTCTTTTTGTATGGGGAGGCTGGAGGGTTCTGGTTCTGGGGGCGATGGGTGGATGGAAATATGGCTATGAAGGTTCTTCTGCTAGGCTGCAGGAGTGGGGGGGGGGGGAATTGGATATATTTTGGTAAAATGAAGATCATGTCTATCCTGATTAGGGGGGGGGGGGGGTGGCTGGGACACCTTGCAGACTGTGTTGATATATCCTGATACTTTTTTCCTTTAAGTCCCCTGATTTAGATGGTTTTGAAAATATGCACTTGGAAAGTGGGGACATACATTCCCCAGTTAAATGGCAGAAAATTCTTCAGAATTTGCATCAACGAGGAATGTTTATAGCCTTCTTACAAGAAACACATCTTACAGAGTTGGAGCATGAGAAGCTTTCTAAATGGTGGGTTGGAGAATGTTTCCAAGGTCCTGCTGTGTGCAAAAAGGCAGGAGTGATTATCCTTATCTGTATAGGCATTCATGTACATCCTATATAATAAAACGCACCTCCAACATTCTGAAGCTGACTGCATGGCTGAGGCATTCCTGCTCTCTGTATCCATCTCCTGAATTGACATCACGTACTTCTGAGTTCGTCACAAGCAGAAGTGACCAACCACACGAGGTTTCTCGGCTTCAGAATGTTGGAGGTGCATTCTATTAAATAGGATTGGTCAGTTCCTTGAAGCACAGCCAGAGCTCAGCGTCCTGCACAGTAAAGCTCAGACACCAGAGAGAGAGGGGGGCTGACACCAGAGAGGGGGGGAGGTATCTCTGTCACAAACACTCTCTCTCTCTCTCTCACAATCTCTTTCTCTCTCTCTCACTCTCACACACTCTATGTCTCACACTGTATCACATTCACTCTCTATGTGTCACACAGTCACTCACACACTCTCTTGATCTCATACACTCAGTCTCACAGACAGTCTGTCTCACACACACTCTCTCTTTCGCACCCACTGTATCTGTGTGAAACACTCTCTCTCTCTCACTGTGTCTCACATACGCACTTGCACACACTCTCATTCTCACACACACACTCTCTCTCTCACAGACACAATCGCACCCACTCACTCTCTCTCTCACACACACACACTCGCACATTCACTCTCTCACACACAGTCACTCTCGCATACACTCTCTCAAACATAGATACTCCGAGGAAAACCTTGCTAGCGACCGTTTCATTTGTGTCAGAAACGGTCCTTTTTTACTAGTAAGTACATAAGTACATAAGTAATGCCACACTGGGAAAGACCAAGGGTCCATCGAGCCCAGCATCCTGTCCACGACAGCAGCCAATCCAGGCCAAGGGCACCTGGCAAGCTTCCCAAACGTAAAACATTCTATACATGCTATTCCCGGAATTGTGGATTTTTCCCAAGTCCATTTAGTAGCGGTTTATGGACTTGTCCTTTAGGAAACCGTCTAACCCCTTTTTAAACTCTGCCAAGCTAACCGCTTTCACCACGTTCTCCGGCAACGAATTCCAGAGTTTAATTACGCATTGGGTGAAGAAAAATTTTCTCTGATTTGTTTTAAATTTACTACACTGTAGTTTCATCACATGCCCCCTAGTGATCACCCATAATATTTGTGCAGACCCTAAAGGGTGTTTTGTCATTGCACAGGTGACTCTTGATCAAGTAAAATGTGTCTTATGTACAGTTTATGCACCCAATATCTATGATAAGAATTTTTACGCATCTTTGCTGAAAGAACATTATGATGAGTTTCCTATTATCCTGGGGAGGGGGAGGGGGAGGGAGGATTTTAGTGAAGTGCTTGATCCCAGTGTGGATCGATCGCATGGGAGGCATAGGGCTTCTCCAGGTATACAAGGGGGAATTTCACCATGGATCTGGTGAACGTGTGGAGATCACTTTATCCAAATAAACAAGATTATACTCATCTATCCCCATGGACTGCACCATGTCCAGAATAGATTATCTCTTGATTTTCAGAGATTTATTTGCAATGGTGTAATCAGCTGCCATCGAGATTTCTGATCATGCTTGGGTAGAGTTGAGGATTGGACTCTCAGTGGGCCCTGGGAGGCTACCCCAGTGGTAATATTCTACCAAACTATATAGAGATCCTCTCTTCCTGGAGTATATTGTAGACAAGTGGAGACTCTATGAACAAGCTAATCAGGCTCACGTCAATGATCCCGTTCTTTATTGTGAGGCAGCAATGACTGTCTTAAGAGGGTATATAACAGCATATTCTAGTTTTCAAAAAAATACCCAAAATAGAGAATTGTTGCATTTGGAGGAAAGAGTCACCCATTTCAGAAAATTATTTGGGCAACATCACACGATTCATTATAAAGAATTGCTTTTGGAGGTACAACAGGCGTTAAATTCTTTTATTTACCAAACCACCCAAACATTATAAATATTGTTTATATAAACATGCAAATAAAAGTGGACATTTGATGGCAAAATTTGTGAAATGTTCCAGAGGTCCTACCCGAATATTGGCTCTCAGGGACCGAAACAGAGATCTAATACACTTGGATGAAGATATAGCTAATCTCTTTCAAACTTTTTTTGCTGAGCTATATTCTACTCCTACTGAATCTCATTTGAATAGTGACATTTATCTATCTAGCCTCAAATTACTACAGATTTCCTCTGAACATTTGGAGAGACTCAGTGCATGGATTCAGGTGGAGGAGGTGGAATGGGCCATCACTCAGAGTCCGTTGAACAGGGTGCCTGGCCCAGATGGGTTTTGAGGAGAATTTTAAGTAGAGGAGTGTGGTAGCCGTGTTAGTCCACTCTTAAGGTTATCAATAGAAATCAAACAAAATAAAACATGGAAAAGAAAATAAGATGATACCTTTTTTATTGGACATAACTTAATACATTTCTTGATTAGCTTTCGAAGGTTGCCCTTATTTCCGATTTGAGGAGAATTTTATAAATTGCTTAGGGACACAGTGGCTCCTGTCCTAGCTGCAGCTTTTAATGCATACATAGCTAAGGGCTCCTTACCAGACTTACTTCAAATGACTCAGCTTATAGTTCTTTTAAAGCCAGGTAGAGAACCGGAGAGACCTGAGTTGTATTGCCCTATTTCATTATTAAACTTTGAGGCGAAGTTGTTTGCTAAACTGCTGGTGAACAGACTGTCTCAAGTGTTGTCGAATCTGGTTGCAGACCCTCAAGCAGGTTTTGTCCATGATAGGACAATAACCAAGAATGTCCAAGATCCTGGCTGCTTTGGAGCAAGCACACCATGAGGGGATTCCCTTGCTACTCATTCGTTTTGATGCAGAGAAAGTGTTTGATCATGGTGTATTGGAGGCTTAGGGGATACGGGGATTGTTTGTGCAAACTATTCAGGCCTTATATTTCAGACCTCAGGCAAAGGTATAGGTGAATAATTTGCCTTCTGAAGCATTTGAAGTTCAGAGAAGTACCAGACAGGGGTGCCCGTTTTCCCCGTTGCTTTTTGTTCTTACACTTGATCTATTAATCAGAGAGATACACAGAAACCCGGAGACAGTAGGTTTGAAACTGGGGGAGAGTAATTTCATAGAGGTTCACTTTAGGGATCTAGAGGAAAAGGGGAGAGAATATTTTTGAGGAACATCTATATACTAGGGAAGACACGTATCCTAAATCATTGGTTGCAAAAGGTGCCTCCTACATTTTGGTATTGGTGCAATAAATTGCATGCTCTAATGGTTTGGGAATCTTGGACAGCTCATCCTCACCCTAAGAGGCAGAGCAATTTTCTCCGGGTTTGGGACCTTTATTTATCAACAATTTCACTGACTGCTAGAGGTCAAGTTCTTAATAGGTTTTGAGGTTTCCCCCAGAATCCCTCGTAGCTATAGAGGTGGGGGGGACAGTTCTGGGACTACTGTGGGGAGGGGAGGAACCATATCTTTGGTTATGGTCTGAGGTCATAAGAATCCAGACCTCGACCCATGTTTGAACGTATCATGCTCGGATTTTGTATCTGACATTTGTTTAGGGAGGAGGGTGGGGTGAGGTACTTTGTTGGTTCTTGGCCCAGTTGCAGAAGGTGCTGTGAGTTTTCTATTTTCCTTTTTTATTGTGATCTGTATCTTGTTGATGTATATATCTGAATATTAATAAAAAGATTCTTTAACAATACAGTACTAGTACAAAATTCTGCAGACATGAACATTTACACCTGCTGAGGATCAGGCATAAATATTAGCACATACAGTACACATGTACACATATAGTTTATAAAATGTATATGTTAATCATGTCTTTCTTGTGTTCCACCCAAACTTCTCCTCTGAGCATGTCTACTCTACAAGCACAGGCTTACTTGTACCAAACCTACATTTAAGTGTGAACTTTTACAAGTGCAAATCAGCAATTTATGCGGGAAAAAGATTTATAAAGTTACCCTCATGGTGCTGAGGGCAGATTGTGGGTGTTCCACCCAATTATATGCAAAGCTGGTGACATTCAGCCATCGTACATATAACTGAATGGTTTAATTTAAAGCACCAAAACAGTTGCCTTAAATTGAACTGCTTAGCTGTACGGAGTGGCTTTATGCCATTCTCTGGTTATAATCAAAGTGTTCTAAACATATTATATACACAGTCGGGTACTTTTTTTCTGTCTATAGTGGTCTCATATCTTTTTTTGGACCTGGAGCAATGGAAAGTTAAGTGACTTGTCACAAGGAGCTATAGTGGGATTTGAACTTTGTTCTTTGGCCACTGCACTAATCGTTATGCTACTCCTTCACTGTACTCTTTCTGCATCTATGCAATCTATACATGTATATGCTGCTATTTACACATGGAGCTGCTTGTAAACTAAGGGTGCTTAGGTATTATTGTTCCCTGCAGCAGAAAGAAGAGTGAAAGATAAGACAATATCTGCTAAAGGCTACCAGTGAGATCTTTGCATTAAAAAAAAACATTGTAGTGACCCTTATAAGCTTTATGGCAAGGTGAGGTTTTAATTGGAGGTGATAAAAAGCAGCTTCCAAATCACCTCAGAGACAAGGAGAGCAGAGATGAGGAAGCAGAAGAGAGAAAGCTGGAGAGAGAGAACAAGACTAAAAGAAAATGAATGTGAGATGAGAAAGCCTTGAAAAAGACAAAGGAAGAGAGAGCAGAATGATTGAAAAGCTTTGAAAGAGCAAGGAAGGAAGGGGGGAAAAAGACTAAAGCATTGAAAGGCTTGGGGTGGGAGTAAAACAGAAAACTAGGTGGAAAAGAAAATGGACCGAGAGAATAAGTGGAAACTGTGAAAAGGAAGAAGACAGGCTGGTGATAGATGAGGGAGAAGACAAGGAGGAAAGAAAGAGGAGAGTAAAAAGCAACACCAGGGCTGGCTTTGGAGGCTCAGGGGTCCTTTTACTAAGGTGTGCCAAAAAATGGCCTGCACTGGTGTAGATGCGTGTATTGGATGCGCACAGGTCCATATTTCAGCACACCTGCAAAAAAGGCCTTTTGGGGGGGGGGGGGGCCGAAAATGGACGTGAGGCAAAATGAAAATTGATTTGTGTCCATTTTGGGCCTGAGACCTTACCGCCACCTATTGATTTAGTGGTAAGGTCTCACGTGTTAATCAGGCGGTAATCATCAGCGCACATACAATGCCAATTACTGCCCAGTTAGCGCTGTGCGCCAGAAAAGTTTCCGCCGCACGTAGCGGGTGTACGTAAAAAATGAAATTACCACCCGGGCCACGTGATAGCCAGGTGGTAGTTTAAAATTGATGAGCATAAGACACACGTACATGCCTACGCGGCTTAGGAAAATGGCCCCATGGAGGAGTGGCCTAGTGGTTAGAGCACCGGTCTTGCATTCCAGAGGTGGCCAGCTCAAATCCCACTGCTGCTCCTTGTGATCTTGGGCAATTCACTTAACCCTCCATTGCCTCAGGTACAAACTTAGATTGTGAGCCCTCCTGGGACAGAGAAATATCCAGTGTACCTGAATGTAACTCACCTTGAGCTACTACTGAAAAAGGTGGGAGCAAAATCTAAATAAATATAATAAAAATATTTTGCTGCATACTGCCGGGCAGAGGGACCTGGGTTCAATTTATGGGCAGGTTATCTACAGCCTGGACCAGCCAGCATTAGGGATGCTGTGGAGACAGCGTTTGCAGCCGCGGGGAGGGGGGGGGGTGGAGATCTTGGCCATCAGTCAGTGGTAACATGTACCAGCCCAACATAGGTTGCATGCAATCTAGAGGGAGCCACAGTCCATGGTTCATGATTAAGAACCAACCTGCAAGGGCTGAATGAGGTGGGGGTGATAAAAATAGTGAGAAAAGGCCTGGGTAGTTGAAAATGAAGAGTTATGCTGCAGAAGCTCAACAGAGTCTGGTTTCATTTGAGTTGGATGTCCAATGGAGTAGAAGAAACCTGCCAGGCCAAAAAAATGACAAAAAAAAAAGTAATAATGTATTTCCATAGTAACAGACTGCACATAAAAGCAGTACTGTCAGGCACAGCAGCAAAGTTAATACAGAGAGAGGTGACGTCAAGAGACAACCTTTCAACTCTTGCTGTCAGCTTAATGCCTTAATTACCATCTCATATTTTCACAGAATCATGCAACCATGAGAGAAGTAACAGATACACTGAGTTCCCTGCCACACTTAAGAGGGACAGACAGGTGAAATTCAGTGTGGACAAATGGAAGGTGATGCACATAGGGAAGAGTAACTCAAATTATAGCTGCATGATGCAAGGTTCCACGTTAGGAGTCGCCACCCAGGTAAAGGATCTAGGTGTCATCTTGGACATAATGTTGGAATCTGCTCAGTGTACTGTAGCAGCCAAAAAAGCAGATAGAATGTTAGAAATAATTTATTTTATTTATTTATTTTATTTGTTACATTTGTATCCCACATTTTCCTACCTATTTGTAGGCTCAATGTGGCTTACATAGTACCGTAAAGGCGTTCGCCAATTCCGGTATGAACAAATACAGTAATGTGGTAGAATAAGGTTTGTGTGTACAGACACATTAGGGAATCATAGAGAGGAAGAGAATCGTAGAGAGAAAGAGTTATTATATGTCCATTACGAGCTTTGGTTTCATTGTGTTGCAGGGTACAGGCATTTAAGTTGGGTTGGTAGGGTATGCCTTTTTTGAACAGGTTAGTTTTTAGTGATTTCCGGAAGTTTAGGTGGTCATATGTTGTTTTCACGGCTTTTGGTAATGCGTTCCATAGTTGTGTGCTTATGTAGGAAAAGCTGGATGCATAGGTTGATTTGTATTTGAGTCCTTTGCAGCTTGGGTAGTGGAGATTTAGGTATGTTCGTGTTGATCCTGTTGTGTTTCTGATTGGTAGGTCAATGAGGTCTGTCATGTATCCCGAGGTTTCGCCGTAGATAATTTTATGAACCAGGGTGCAGATTTCAAAAGCAATACGTTCTTTGATTGGGAGCCAGTGCAGTTTTTCTCGGAGGGGTTTGGCGCTTTCGCATTGCGTTTTTCCAAATATAAGCCTGGCTGTCGTGTTTTGAGCGGTCTGAAGTTTCTTTATAATTTGTTCTTTGCATCCCGCATAAATTCCATTGCAGTAGTCTACATGGCTTAGTACCATTGATTGTATCAAGCTGCTAAATGTTTCCCTCGAGAAGAATGGTTTCACGCGTTTGAGTTTCCACATTGAGTGGAACATTTTCTTTGTTGTAGATTTCACTTGGTTCTCTAGTGTGAGGTTACGGTCGATTGTAACACCGAGAATTTTCAGGCTGTCTGAGATAGGGAGGGTATAATCTGGGGTGTTTATGTTTGTGGGTTTGTTTGTATTGTATTGAGATGAGAGGATGAGACAGAGTGCTTTTTCTGTGTTGAGTTTTAGTTGAAATGCATTTGCCCATGAGTCCATGATATTCAAGCTGAGCTTGATTTCGTTGGTGATTTCTGTCAGATCATGTTTGTAAGGAATGTATATTGTGACATCGTCTGCATAGATGAAAGGGTTAAGGCCTTGGTTGGATAAGGATTTGGCTAGTGGGGTCATCATTAGGTTGAAAAGGATCGGTGATAGTGGTGATCCTTGAGGTACTCCGCATTCTGCTTTCCACGGTGGTGATATGTTTGAGCTTGATTTCACTTGATATGTTCTAGTGGTTAGGAAACCCTTGATCCAACTAAGTATGTGTCTGCCAATCCCAAAGTAATCAAGGAGTCTTAGTAGTATTTTATGGTTTACCATGTCGAACGCACTGGAAATAAAAAATACAACAAAAAAATACCTCTCTATCTCTCCTCGGTGAGATCTCATCTTGAGTACTATGCACAATTCTGATCACTGCATCTCAAAAAAAGACATAGCAGAATAAGAAACAGAGCAGAAAAGGATGATGAAAATGATTAAGGGGATGGAACAATTCTAAAACAAGGAAAGGCTAAAGAGGTTAGGGCTCTTCAGCTTGGAGAAGAGACAGCAGGGCAGTGGGGGATGGGGTGGAGTGGGGAGGATATGATAGAGATAAACTCCTGAATGAAATGGAATAAGTAAAGATGAATTGATTGTTCATTCTTTCAAAAAGTACAAAGAGTAGTGGCATACCACTGAGGGGTCGATGATCAAAACTTGGCGTGATTCTGGATAGCGTTCTAGAAATACCACCATTCCACTGCCATACTAGCCCAGAACAGCAACACATGCACTAATTTGGCATGCTAAAAACAAGCCAGGTATAACGCGCATGTGCAAAGGTGTGGCGTCCACTAAACATTCAAAAAGGGTTGGGAATAATAAATCACTAAAATATAAATCAAAACAAAATCCCATATATAGAGAGGATAGACCCTAGCCTGGAGTCTGTGTGGACACTCTCTGACCCTGTAGGTCTCCGACTTGGAAGGAAAAAGGCCTCAAAGAGCTCTGGGATATACCATATCTATAGAGCTAAACAGATCAATTCAATCCTCTCTTCATCATCGGCCAGAAAAAACCTTCCAGTACTAGACAGCATCAAGCACCTTCCATTGTATTCTTTATATTATATATTTTAATTGTTATATCTAAATCTTGTCAATTAACTTGTGTTGGAGAATTTAAATAAACTGTAGTCCTACAAGGTACGTTTACTCTCCTATTTCAATACTTCCAGGCTCGTCTATCCAACGGTGCGCTATAATAGTGAAAAGGACACTTATCTTTTCCATGTGCCTGTTCTTAGTCGTCGGCGTTAAGACTCTTCTGCTGCTAATTTTATCTCATCAACACCTCGAAACTCTCGTGTTGTAACTTGCTGTCTTCAACCCTCTGCCCCAAGCCAACGGTGGCCAGCGTTTTGCATTGCTGCTTCAGGGTCTTGGCGGCAGGGTTACCACTGCAAGCGAGAAAGAAAAAGTCATACTTACTGTCTGTTTCTATTTTACTTTTTTACTGCTCACTGAACTCAACAATTGTAGCAACGGCACGTTTTTACAGACTTCAAATGCTTAGTGGAGAGGAGTGGCCTAGTGGTTAGGGTGGTGGACTTTGGTCCTGAGGAACTGAGTTCAATTCCCACTTCAGGCACAGCCAGCTCCTTGTGACTCTGGGCAAGTCACTTAACCCTCCATTGCCCCAGGTACAAATAAGTACCTGTATACAATATGTAAGATGCATTGAGCCTGCCATGAGTGGGAAAGCACAGGGTTCAAATGTAACAAAAATTAAAAATAATTAGTATTGCAAGGGGTATTTTGCTCCACCAGAGGAGGAGATCAGCGCTGCATTTTACTCCAGCAGGAGCAGAAATGGATATATAGATTATGCTCCTTGGAACCTATAGGCTTAAATTTGCGTATTGAATGGAGCCAATTTTTCTAATAGTGAAGGCACCTCTTGTGATTGGCTATGAGTCTGATAGCGTCTGACATCATAACCAGTATATATAGCAAGGGTGACTGAGGGCGTCGGATGTCGTGCGCAATGCCATACGGTGAGCACCTGTGGCTGTCCCGAGTAATGTAGTGGCAATTGTTGAGTTCAGTGAGCAGTAAAAAATAGAAACAGACAGTAAGTACGACTTTTTCTTTCTCGCTTGCAGTGGTAACCCTGCCGCCAAGACCCTGAAGCAGCAGCGAGAAACACTGGCCACCACTGGCTTGGGGCAGAGGGATGAAGACAGCAAGTTACAACACGAGAATTTCGAGGTGTTGATGAGATAAAATTAGCAGCAGAAGAGTCTAACGCCGACGACTAAGAACAGGCACATGGAAAAGATAAGTGTCCTTTTCACTATTATAGCTCACCGTTGGATAGACGAGCCTGGAAGTATTGAAATAGGAGAGTAAACGTACCTTGTAGGACTACAGTTTATTTAAATTCTCCAAGACAAGTTAATTGACAAGAATTAGATATAACAATTAAAATATATAATATAAAGAATACAATGGAAGGTGCTTGATGCTGTCTAGTACTGGAAGGTTTTTTCTGGCCGATGATGAAGAGAGGATCAAATTGATCTGTTTAGCTCTATAGATATGGTATATCCCAGAGCTCTTTGAGGCCTTTTTCCTTCCAAGTCAGAGACATAGGTGTGGCGTGCCATCATGTATGTCCTTGCATAGTACAGCTCACCGGTGTTCTGTACAGTGCGCCAAGCCGTAAAGTGCGTAAAAAAGATGCAGCCTAAAAAAATGCCATAAAAACATAGACTTGTCTGTAATTCTGTATGCAGGCTAGTCTTTGCATTGGCTTTGTACGTGGTTTGATTGTGCATGTAGTGCTGTCCCTTGTGCTTCTTTGTCGCATCACAGACCAGATTGAGGTGAGTGAATAGATGTGTATATTTGTGAGAAAAACCCATCGTTTGTGTTGAAGGCTTAAAAGCAATACTTTTTTTGTTTTCTTTTTACAGGTTCCCTTCCTTTGTCGTACTGGCATTCCCCTTGGCATTCCTGTGCTGCTTTCAGACTTGTAGATGTCGGTGTTGATGGTGCTCAACTTACAAGAGATTTACTGTAAACCTTTGGGGGGGTGAATTTTATATTACCAGTCCTGTCTTTCTTTTTTTAAGGATTCATAGCCAACTTGCATAGGCGGTTGTTGGTTCCTCCTATAGCCCATGTGTTTTCAACCTTGTACAGGTAAGCATGAGTGTTTGGCTTCCACAAAAGCCCCCCCCCCCCCCCCAAAAAAAAAAAAAACAGTTGGGGGGAGGTCATGGTTCAGCAATGCTTAGAAAATGTTTCATATTGTAGCCACTGTTTTTTCTCTGTCTCTACCACAGCGTCTGTCAGCCATTTTTTCTTCCTCCTCCTGCTCCAGTATCAGCAACTAGCTGGTATGTACAATGGCAGGATTTTTATTGTTTTTCTTTTTCTGTGTGTGTTTTCATAACCTGTCTCTTTGCTTATATCTAAGTAGGCATGTATGTCTCCAGCCAGCAGGAGACCGTGCCACTCTCCAGTGAGCGCAGCAAAAAATGCGGGCTTGTCACTTCACGAAAGAAGAAAATGACCTGCTCCCTTCCGAATCCGTAAACATTGCCCCTAGTCACAAACACTGTAAAAGTATACATCGACAGCATATAAACCAACACAGATTTTTCTTCATTTGTTTCCTTTTTTCAAAATTTCAAGGATTTACACTGTTATGTGTTTGAATACTGTTGCAACTACCCCTAGTATTCAGGTGCACCTGTTATAGGTGTACCATGTTTTATTGATACTAGTGGTGGTTGTGGAGTAAATGTTTTGAACCACCCAGGTCAAACACAAGGAGGTTAAATTGAGAACGGGAGACAGTACGAGGCAAAGTAGCACATTATATGGGTTGAAGGTTTTTAATTTATTTGAAAGCTTCTGATATATAAATAGAAATATAACGAAATCAAAACCGATTATCACTAAAACAGCTTCAAAAATTATTGTAGCTGGTGGAAACAGCATATTTTTCTATACCGTTTTATATAATACAGTAATAAATGGGCAAATTTTAATGAGGATATCCTGTTTACTGATGGGTTCATCTTAACTGTTGTTCTGATCTGCCGTGGGAGGCATGGTGTTGTAAAGATTGCAAGTAAAATTAAACTCTCTTTTCATTGGGTCACATGGAATCATCTCTTTACCTCATCTCTTTTGTAGAAATGGATTATTCTGTATTGAACATGTTTCAGGGACAAGTGGTTTTCATAAGTCTTAATAATACAAATATATATTGTCTTTCATGCAGATCTCTCCTTTGTTAAAAACTGACTATAGGCTATAATCCCCTAATGCAGTGCATTGATTTTCTTATATTTTGTCCTTGTGATGACCTTGTACTGTGCCAGAAATGGAAAAACAAAGACAGAATAAAAGAATTCAGTAACATCCAAAACGTAACTAACATTATAGTTTTGTTCGCATTTGGGTAATAACAGAGAAAACGCTGTTGAAAAATTACTTGAAGAATAAAAGTAAATATATTTAACAGAACTGGAAAATGTTGGCAATTTTGTTATATACCACTGCATACCACAAAACAAAAGGAGCAAGTTCCCACAAACCATCATTCTCTTTTGATCTAGCAACAGGAAATAAAAGATTTTAAATGCTCTCGGGTTTCAACTAGTTAATGTGTAATGTGGGATATAAATGTCATGAATACATGAATAAATTGATAGGAACTTTTGAGCACCTGATTATCATAACACGATATCTGTTTTAGTGGCCCTTTACCAGGAGGAAAAAATCTCTGCACGAATATAACAGTGCTAGGGAGTCCCTATTACCAGCTCTGCCTAATAACACGCTGATTATGATTTATAAGAAATTACTACTCTACCTAAGAAATTATACTTCCTCTGTGTACATTCCTATGCTGCACAAGCCTCCATGTTTGAAAATATAAGTGGAATAAAATAAAAATGCTACCAACAATAAAGAATGACAACATGGGCGCAGTAGCTCATAGGTTTATTTACTTTGTTTTGAGTGTTCGGCTATGACGGTTGCACGGGGAACTTTCTGACATCATCCTATCTCCTGTTTTCTTCACTCTCCTTGTTTTACCTCTATGCCCTGCAAATGAAAGGCATGTGCCAACTGACTTGAGACTGGGTGAAAAGGTATGAGAAGGTTTTTGTTGGCGGAGAATGATGGGAGGCCATGCCGGCCATGTGTAGGGCCGCCCATGCATAAAGACATGGCACGTGCGTGGTTCCCTCCACCCAGCAATCGCTTCGCAGATGGTAGAGACAGAATCAAAATGTAAGGCTCTGTAGCAGGGGCATAGCCAGACCTTATGGTGGGAGGGGGCCAGAGCCCGAGGTTGGGGGCACATTTTGAGTGCTGCCCCGTCGCCCCCCTCCACTGCCATGCCTCGCTTCGCTTCACCTCACCTCCCCCCCCACCGCCTCGCCTCACACCTCCTCGCACCCCCCTCACCTTGCAAACAAATACCTTTGCTGGCTGGGGTCCCCAACCCCCGCGAGCTGAAGCCTTCTTCAGCGCAGCCACGTTCCTGCCCTCCTCTTCTTTCTTCTTGCTCCTCCTGTCCTGTTCACGCTGACGCTCCTTCTCAGTTTCACATAAAGGAACCTCAGTGTGCACAGGTCAGGAGGAGCAAGAAGAAAGAAAAGCAGGGCAGGAACGTGGCTGCACCGGAGACCGGCGCTGAAGAGGGCTTTGGCTGGCTGGGGTTGGAGACCCCCACCAGCCAAACCAGGGGCCTGGATGAAATTTGCGGGGGCACAGGCCCCCGTAGCTATGCCCCTACTCTGTAGATAGTGGTGTATGTAAAAATAAATTGTGCTAAATGTAGGTGAGGCCTACTTAGGGCTCGACCTTTAATTTGTATGTGGAAGCTGACAACTTGTTTTTGTTTGTAGACCACTGTTCTATAACTCACCAGTAACATGGATGACTTGCATGTCCATTTAATTTCCTTTTCCTTTAATTATCAGTTTCCAAAGTAGCATGTAATATTTTTTGTGACAAAACTATAAAAAATGGTAATCTGGAGAGCTCTACAATGCTGAACGGAATAGCGTTCCTGCTACTCAACTTATGGTGGTGCCATCTTTGTGTGGGTGTGGCCAGAAGAAAACTTGAATCCATTTAGCGTGAGAGTTTCAGACATGTGTGACTCCAAACAAGCATGGACTGTGTGCTTTTGATCTTTGAAATCACTTGGCAGTAGTTACATCGTACAGAATTCCTTGCTACTAAAACACAATTTTTTGCAGTGTGCAATCCCTCAAAAGACCACCATTTCAAAACTATACAATATGCACCCCACCCTGCATAGACTGTGTGCCCTCTAGTTCTCCTGGCAATGCATACTGTATTTGTAACCCGGTCTTGTAATTCGGGGTTAGAAGGGGCTCGAGAGGCACTGCAAATTTTTATTACTACTCACTCTGGTCCTGTCAGCTCTTCCATTAAGGAACCACACGACACTCAGAGGATTAAAAGAACTGGAACATTTATTAACTTCTTAATTGATGGTTTCCACTGCATTGGTCTTCATACAATCAATTATACTTCATATTGCTTTCCAGGTGATCATAAGCAACCATACATTTCTGGGCTAATACACATGCTTAACCCTCATGCCTGTCCTGCAGCTCAGTCAGAACCCAGAGCGGATTTCACACTCCCAATGTACTTCAATACCATCCAGGCTGGACTTCCAGTAACTGCGTACTCCCTTCAAGCTGCCACCCCGAAGGTCTAGCTATCAGCCAGGGGTAGACTGCAATTCTACCCGAGCCCCGGTTACGACTGGACTCCCCAATCCACCAAGTTACTGGCTCCTCTAATGGCTGATGCAATATAACAACTTACTTTCCACGTAACCAATCCACTGGTTACAGTGCTACAGGTAGGGTTGCCATTGGGCTCATTTTCGTAAGAGAAGGACACCCATCTTTCGACATAAATCAGAAGATGGACGTCCTTCTCCCAGGGTCGTCCAAATCGGTATAATCGAAAGCTGATTTTGGACGTCCTCAACTGCTTTCCATCGCAGAGATGGCCAAAGTTCAAGGGGGCGTATCGGGGGCGTAGCAAAGGCAGAACTTGGGCGTGCCTAACACTTGGACGTTCTCAACCCATAATTGAAAGAAACAAAGACGTCCCTGACGAACACTTGGACGACTTTACCTGGTCGTGTTTTTCTTATGACCAGATTACCACCGGATAGAATCGGGGACGACCTCCCCTTACTCCCCAAGTGGTTACTAACCCCCTCCCACCCTCAAAAAACATCTTTCAAAATATTTTGTGCCAGCCTCTATGCCAGCCTCAGATGTCATACTCAGGTCTATCACAGCAATATGCAGGTACATGGAGCAGTTTTAGTGGGTGCAGTGCACTTTAGGCAGGCGGACCCAGGCCCATCCCCCCTACCTGTTAAGTTTGTGGTGGAAACAGCGAGCCCTCCAAAACCCACCAGAAACCCACTGTACCCACATCTAGGTGCCTCCCCTTCACCCGTAAGGGCTATTGTAGTGGTGTACAGTTGTGGGGGTGGGTTTTGGGGGGTGGAGTTTGGGGGGCTCAGCAGACAAGGTAAGGGAGCTATGTACCTGGGAGCAATTTATGAAGTCCACTGCAGTGCCCCCTAGGGTGCCCGGTTGATGTCCTGGCATGTCAGAGGGACCAGTGTGCTACAAATGCTGGCTCCTCCCATGACCAAATGGCTTGCATTTATTCATTTCTGACATGGACGTCCTTGGTTTCCGTTATCACCAAAAATCAGAAACGACCAAGTCTAGGGACAACCATCTCTAAGGATGACCAAATTTCAGGATTTGGGCGTCCTTGACCGTATTATCAAAACGAAAGATGGACGTCCATCTTGTTTTGAAAATATGGGTTTCCCCGCCCCTGGATGGGGACGTTTTGCGAAGACATCCAAATCGAAACAAGGACATCCCTTTCAATTATGCCCCTCCATATGTCCGGTTTTACCCGGACATGTGCTCTTTTTGAGGACATGGCCAGGTAACCGCCTGGTTTTGCCAGCCTGCCCATTTGTCCGAATTTGTGCCTCCAATGCAATCTTTTCAAAGTCCTTCTTTGCCTTCCTTATCAGCGCTTTGCATTTCACTTGCCATTCCTTATGCTGTTTCTTATTATTTTCAGTCAGATCCTTCTTCCATATTCTGAAGAATTTTCTTTTAGCTCTAATAGCTTCCTTCACCTCACTTTTTAACCATTCCGGCTGTTGTTTGGCCTTTCTTCCTCCTTTTTTTTTTTTATTATTATTGTTTATTAATTTCAAATTATACACCAAGTATTACACTGGTAAAGAAAAGGTACATTTGTCCATAATTTTAAAAAGCAATATTCAAAAAAATAATGAATCCTGACTAAGTCCACACTAGTCCTCAAAATTAGATCCAAGATTTAACAATAACCGGAGAATATAGTAACAATTTTTAAAAAAACAAAAACCGGTCAGGGTTTTTTTTCTTTTTCTATTCAAGCATGTTCTTTTCACTTTAAAGATCTTTTAGCAGTTATAAATTCACTGAGTTGTACAGATTCAGAAAAAACATATTTGACCGATCGATAGCAGACAATGCACTTACAAGGGTAACGTAAGAAAAATGTTGCACCTAGCTGGAGAATTCCTGGTTTCAATAATAAAAACTGTCTGCGTCTTTTTTGAGTCTCCTTAGAGACATCAGGAAATATACATATCTTAAAGCCCATAAATTCTTTTTCTCTATTTTTAAAGTATTTCTTCATAACCATAATTTTATCAATAGGAATAGCTAGGGTTACTAACAATGTAGCCGCGGCTACTAAGTCCTCTGTTGGTGTCTCCAAAATCACTGATACGTCAAGTGGTTCCTCTTGTTGTTGTATAGAGGGCCTAGATTTCGATTGTGGTAAATAATAAACTTGACTCATAGGTGGAAAATTTTCATCTGTGAATCCTAAAATTTCTTTCATATATCTGGCTAGCATCTCTCTTGGAGGAATAGTTACAGCTCTCGGAAAATTCAAAAGTCTTAAATTGTTTACTCTTTGAGAGTTTTCCAGGTTTTCGATTTTTTTCCTCATGTTAGTAAAGTCTCTTATCATATTAATTTGTACCTCCTGCGTTTTTTCCACTTGTTGTACCGAGGTCTTAGATTTTCCCATTAACTCTTTATTCTCTCTTTCTATTGATTCAACATTTTTTTCTAAGTTTTTAACTCGTGACTCCAAGTCCAATATTTGTGGGCACAGTACTTTCCCCAAATTAGCAATCAAGCCCCATAAACTTTCCAGGGTAATCTCCGCTGGTTTATCTTGAAGGAAAATCAAAGTACCTTGTCTTTGTGTCTCCTCGGCCAATGTCTTCTCCGCTTCTGTATTAGCAATAACCGCCAGTCTTCCTCCTGCAAGCTGAACACTATTTTCCAGGCTTGAACGAGGGCTCTCAAATCCTTCCGCCCCTCGGCTCTCCGTCGATAGGTCATTTCCCCCCAGAGGCTCCGCCGTTAACCCAATTCCTGGGTACTTCGGAGACGACGCCAAGACCGGAGAGAGAACAGCCTGGGGTTGCGGAGGGGGTGCTCGTTGGTCGGGGCTAAGGGTGACATCATGCACAGATGGCGTCTCAGTTCCTCCGTTTGTCCCGGACGCTGCCAGCGTGCTGCACTCCAACCTTCCAAAAACCTCCGGTCTCCGCAGATATGCATCGAGAGGGCCGATCTGTGAGGAGGTAAGTCGACCTGGGGGAACAGTGGCTGTTGACCTGCCTCTGTGCTTCGGCATTTCGCAAGAAAAAAATCGGAGCGTGGAGACCTACGACCGGTTCAGGCAGCCATCTTGGATCAAAGGGGTTCTTCCTCCTTTTTTAACATATGGAATATATTTGAATAGCTTCCATGCCTGATTTAAATTTTTGACCTTCACAGCTTCTCCTCTAGGTGTCATTGTAGATAATATGCTGAAATCTTCTGCTCAGTATGCAGCAGTGGCCAAAAAAAGCAAACAGGATGCTAGTAATTATTAGGAAAGGGATGGTGAATAAGACCAAAAATAATATAATGTCTCTGTATCACTTCATGGTGTGACCTCACCTTGAGTATTGTGTTCAGTTCTGGTCTTCATATCTCAAAAATGGTATAGCGGAATTAGAAAAGGTTCAAAGAAGAGCGACCACAATGATAAAGACGATGGAACTCCTCTTATATGAGGAAAGGCTAAAGAGGTTAGGGCTCTTCAGCTTGGAAAAGAGACAGATGAGGGGAGATAGGACTGAGGTCTACAAAATCCTGAGTGGTGTAGAATGAGTAGAAGTGAATCAATTTTTATTCATTACAAAAGTACAAAGACTAGGGGACACTCAAGGAACTTACATGTAAATACTTTTAAAACAAATAGGAGGAAATATTTTTTCACTCAATGAATAGTTACACTCTGGAACTCTTTGCTGGAGGATGTAGTAACAGTGCTTAGCCTATCTGGGTTTAAAAAAGGTTTTGACGAGGATCATATGATGCTGTGAGGAGCGTCAGACGTGTGGGTCTGGAGCTGCTTGGGGGTTTCGCTCCTCAATCCTTTTTCATCGGCGAATTAAACACTTAAACAACACACGCCTTCAGTAAGATAGAAAGCGCTAGCTTATATGGACAAATTTTTGACTTCCCCAGCCACAACGGCATCTACATCATCTAAGAAGGGACCGGAACACAATAAGAATGCTGACGACAAGATGGCGGAGTCCATACAGGCCCTGCACTTGGCCTGCACAGAGGCGGTGATTGCAGAGCTTACAGTATCGGTGGTTCAGGCTTTAGATTCGCGCCTTCAACAGCTGTCTGAGCAAATAGCAGGAATATTGCAACTTACCTCGGAGTTAGCTCGGAGAACGGATGAGCTGGAATGCAGAGTATCAGACTCATGGCGCGGAGCTCACACGGTTGACGAAGCTGGTCAATGCCCAACAGATTAAACTTGAGGACTTGGAGAACCGCGCACGCAGAGACAATTTGCAGTTTGTGGGAGTGCTGGAGTCGATTTCGGAGAAGGCTCTGCGCCAGGTGCTTGAACGGTGGCTTGGTGCCTTGCTAACTTCTGAGGATGGGTCTGCGCCGGTGCGGCTGGAAAGGGCACATAGACTGGGTTCCAGACAATCTGGAGAGTGGTGGCCCAGAGTTGTAATCGCCAAGTTTCATAACTCAGCACAGAAGGACTAATTTCTCCACTATTATCAAATACACAGAGAGGCGGTTTGGTATGAGGGTACACAGGTGCGTGTTTTCCAAGATTACTCTCAGCACTATCAGCACAGCGTAGAGTGTTTACTCCATTGTGTGCGCGGCTGGTGGAAAAAAATCATAAATTTCAGCTGAGGTACCCCGCAGTTCTGAGAATTTTCAGTAACGGACAATGGCGCTCGTATGACTCCCCAGAAAGCGCGTCTGGCTGGTTGAATGGGGTGTCCGTGAGCCAAATTTACATTGTGCTGGAGGATTTCTGCAGTTATGTTGGGAATTCTGCTGGCTGCCTGAGAGGCCGGCAGGCCACTTGGAATGGAGCTATAAACACTCGGGGTCTACAATTGATGCCTAGTACGGATACAAAGTGGCGGGGGGGGGGGGATAATTGTGTGAATGTGTGTAAAACACGATATGAGTGTGTGGAGAGGTGACGTGGAATAACTTCAATATATTCCTACTGCTGTATTCTGCTGTATCTCAAAAAAACTTTTTTTTTTAGGGGAAGAGAGTATAATTGGATAGGTAGGGGTAGCTTTGTGGCAGCATGGATCGTGAGTTATGCTATTGATATTTTGTATATTTTGTTGGTTGCTCAAGAGTTTTTCCATGTACCCCATAATACTAATTGTGACTATTCAACCTGTGCTAGTTGTGGGTATAGGGTGAATGATAGGCACTGGTTACCAAAATGTTAAATGAACTGTTAGGAACAGTGCCTAATTGGTGAAGTGGGGCGACTTGGATGTGATCTATGGGAGAGAAGGTGTCGCTGCTAGCTTGTACACTTTGTTAGCGGCTCGAGAGATTCCCCGATGTTTTGTAATATTCATTGAGCCCATCCAGTCTATGCTAAGTGTGGGTGCATGGTGAATGATGGGCATGGGTTACCACAATGTTCTATTGCCGAAAACACACTGCCATAATGCCAAACTGTAGATAATATATAATATGCACGTGTTTATAACCCCCCTTTTTTTCTTTCTCGCTCACATGAGAGGGGGTCCCCCAAAATATTATAACGTAATCACTTAACCCTTGGCATAGTAATCGGAGGGTTGGGTTATGTCAGTTGGGGAGGGGTGAGGGGGTTGGAGGTGAGAGGGAGGGTTACTTGGGGATGGGGTGGAGGGTGGAAAGGGGATGGGGGTGGGAGAAGCAGTTTGGGATGTTTGTTGTATGGATGTTGACATTTGTTGGGGGAGTTTTTGTGCCACACGAAGGTGGGACCATTGTGGGTCATGTTCCTATGTGTCACTGCGGTATACAAGGGGATTGGGGCTCCTGGATGAGGACTGGGCACCTGGGAGTCCTTTTGGCTTTACAAAGTTTGGTTTATACTATACTCTGGGATTGGGATCCTGGCTAAACCTAAGGCTCCTAGATTAATCTCTTGGAATGTATCAGGTATCACCTCCCCTGTAAAATGGACAAAAATCTTGTCTGCACTACAGTGTCACAAGGTTTCTCTTGCATGCCTTCAAGAGATGAAATTGTCGGATGCTGAACACCTGAAATTAAAGCACCGATGGGTGAGGGAGTGCTTTTTCTCTTCGGCGTAGGGAAGGAAAAGGGGAGTAGCTGTCCTCATTCATAAAAACCTGCAGTGTAAGGCGCGAGTAGTAGCTCAAGATGGAAATGGGTGGTATATCCTTTTACATTTGAATATTATGGGTCAGGAAGTTTTCTTACTTAACGTATATGGGCCTAATGTTTGTGATCACTCTTTTTCAACATTTGCTGCGCTGGGGTATTCAACGTTCTTCTGCCCCTTGGATTATTTTGGGAGATTTCAACTAAGTGATGGATGGTCATCAGGATCGGTCCTCCCCCTCGAAGGGGGTGGCGATGGGAGGTGGCAGAGGTTTGCCATATCTTTGTAAAGCTCTAAATTTGGTAGATCCTAGGTGCCTGGTCAATCCCAGTGTACGTGATTATACTCATCTTTCAAGAGCTCATGGCATCTGGTCACGGCTGGATTATATTCTTATAGATGCCACCCTTTTCCCACAGATTTTGCATGCGAAGATTGGGCCTCTGGAGATCTCAGATCATACTTTGATTTGGGTAGATATGGACTTGGGGCTGCAAGGCTTCGTGGTAGTCAGTGGAGATTTCCCTCATATCTAGCGGAAGATGTTCACTTTCAGGATTATATTTGCCGGAAGTGGTCGATGTTTGCGGAAGCTAATGCCTGTTATGAGTCGGAGTCTCAACTGTATTGGAAAACATCAAAGGTAGTCTTGAGGGGAGATATCATTTCCTATATGTGTGCGCACGCAAGGAGAATTGCTAGGGGGATAATCCAGTTGGAACATAAGTATAAGGTAGCAAAGTGTGCGTATCTGGTGACTTCGTCGTCTTCGACCCGGGACGCAATGTTTTCGACTCTTGCAGCCCTAAATTCTCTGATTCATGAGCGTACCAAGAAGCAACTTTTCCATTGCTCCTTTACTTTTCACATGTTTGGTAAGAAGTCTGGTAAATTGTTGGCAAGGATCACTAAGAGTTGGGGCAGCAATAGATTTATTCCTTCCTTGATAGCGTCGGATGGGATGAGGGAGAGTCAGTCAGTGGGCATTGCTCAGATTTTATATGACTATTACGCATCTTTGTATGCAGCACCTGAGCCCCAGCCTGAGCCTTCTGTGGCGGATTACTTAGAGGATTCGGAATTGCCGCGCTTGTCTTCGGAGGCTCTGGGTCTGTTGAACTCCCCTTTGAGAGCCAAGGAAATCCAGAGAGTGGTCAAATTCCTTAAGAGGGGCACTGCTCCGGGGCCAAATGGTTACACAGCCGAATACTACCATCTCATGTTGCCACAGATTTGTGGCCCACTATCTTCGTTTTTTGAAGTTTCGATTTCTGTGGGCTCTTTTCCTAGAGATTCCAATGAGGCGTTGATTACTCTAATACCTAAGCCGGGCAGGCCTCTGGATCGTCCGGAATCATATAGGCTGATTTCACTTATTAATGTGGACTTTAAGAACTTATCTAGGGTCCTAGCAGATCGACTGGCTCCACACATTTCTGCTTTAGTTGGAGAGGGACAGGTGGGGTTTGCACGAGGCCGCCATTCATCCATTAATGTCCACAAGGTTTGTTTGGCAATCGCGCACAGCTACAGCACCAAGGAGCCTTTGTTATTGGTTAGCTTAGATACGGAAAAGGCCTTTGATAAGGTGCACTGGGATTATCTCTTTGCGGTATCGGAATATGTGGGAATGGGTGGCTAGTTTTCACGGACAATCACGGCACTTTACTCCCAGTCAAGAGCATCTATCATGGTAAATGGACTGCATTCCTCCTCGTTTTCTATAGCTAGTGGAACGCAGCAGGGATGCCCGTTTTCTCCACTGCTATTTATTCTTTATTTGGAGCCCCTGTTGCATACCATCCAAATAGACCCTGAAATTTCAGGTATTACTCTACCCTCACTTCCGGTCAAGACAGTGGCATTTGCGGATGATAGTTTGGGACCCTGACGAACCCCCAGCAATCGTTAGGTAACTTACTTAATGCAATAGAGGAATTTAGTTATTTCTCGGGGTTTACCCTCAATTTACAGAAATCATTCACCTTTCCTATTCAAGCTCAGCTTAAGGAGACTTGGGAGGGAGAATTCCCCCTTTTATGGTCTTCTGGACCTTTGAAATATTTGGGGGTTTTCATTCCTTCTGATCTGTCACTTCTTTACGAGGTAAATATAGAGCCCTTATGAACATATACTAGACAAACATTGCAGAGTTGGCATTCGTTTCCTTTGTCCATTTTGGGCAGAATAGCTCTTTACAATATGATGTTGGTACCTAGGTGGACTTACGTATTACAAATGTTACCCATATTTCTTAAACATAGAGATGACCGGCTAGTGACTCGTCTAGTCACACGCTATTTATGGCAGGGCAGGAGACCTAGGTTACCTGCGTCCCAACTCTTTCTCCTCGCCTACAGGGGGGAATGGGGCTACTAAGTGTTAAGTTATATTCAGTGGCAAGTAATATGCGCCATCTTACTAATTGGTTTTGGGATTCCTCTTATTTTTCGTGCACCACAACGGAAATGGGTTTGTTTGCCCCTCTTCATTTCAGTGCCTGGTTACATGCATCGCTGGGGTCCTTCTGTGACTGTTCTCTTGTGCTTGACTGCTTAAATATTTTAAATTTAAATGCTTTACTTTTTGTCTATTAGATTGTAAGCTCTTTGAGCAGGGACTGTCTTTCTTCTGTGTTTGTACAGCGCTGCGTACACTTTGTAGCGCTCTAGAAATGTTAAATAGTAGTAGTAGTAGTAGTAGTCTGCGTACACCTGCGGCATTTGCACCATGTCTGCTACCCCTGAGGAAAATGTGGCGTTGGATCTGTCGCTTTTACGGTCTTTCAGCGGAGTCCTCTCCACTGTTGCCTTTACGGGGCAATGTAGACTTCACACAAGGATCTACCTCAGTGAATTTTGCAACTTGGGTGTCTAGGGGAATAATATACCTGCATCAGTTATACACAGAGGATGGAACTCTTAAGTCTCTAGAAGACATGCAAGTGGAGTACGGGTTGGAGGGGGGGTGTTTCTCTTTGTTTCAGCTATGTCACTACATAAGGTCTCTCCCTCCTGCTTCTCAAACGCCGAAGGCATGGGTAAAATTTCTTACTATTTTCGGGCTAGAAGCCCAACTGTCAATCCCTCTCAAATATTATCATTCTGTCCTGCGAGAACAATTGGGTGAATTTGATTATGGAAAATTAGAGTACATCTGGAATAGAAAATTATCAGTGAATCTTCAGGGGGATAAGTTGAAGACATGTTTCTTGGGCATTCAAAAGATAACTGAAAATGTGGCATTGCGAGAAACGCATTACAAATTTCTGATGCAGATGTATATATCCCCGCATAGGGCTTATCGGGCAACCATGAGGGCGGATGATGTCTGTGCGAAATGCGCTCACTGTCCGGCAGTTTTGGGACATATTTTTTGGACTTGCCTGCCGATATTAGAGTTTTGGAGGCATGTGTGTCAACATGTCTTTCATCTTTGGGGGGTTACTTGGCAACTGAACCCGTCCCAATTGATTGATACCTTTAGGGTTTCCCTGTTTTTGCCCAAGGGGTTGAAGTCATTTTTAAAAAGGCAATTCTTATTGGAAAGAAGTCCATTCTTCAGCACTCGATAACAGCGGAGCCTCAAACATTGCAGTAGTGGCGTTCCAAGATGATTTTTCTTTGTTCATTACAGCATAGAGGTGCAGGTGACCTATCTTCCCCTGGCCTAGGGGAGACCATTTTTGTCAGATGTGGTTCCCGTTTAGGAATCATTAACCGCAGTGGCACGTAGTAGAATATTGAATGCTTAGGATGGTGGAGTGTGACACATTGTTGGGAAGGGGGGTGGTTGGGTGGGTGGGAGTGGGGGGTAAGGGTAAGCTTTTCTCTAGGTAGGCAGCACCATTGTGTTAGCATCATGTAGATAATTAAGAATTTGTTACTTGAATGTCTTTAACAAATTTTGTTACATGCAACTTTGGTGGGTGTTTACCTGAAGTGGTGTTGTTCATAAATGAACATTTTTGTGTATTTGCTATGTTTTATATATATAATAAAAAGATTTAAACATAAAAAAGGTTTTGACAAGTTTCCAGAGGAAAAGTCCATAGTCTGCCATTGAGACAGACATAGGGAAGCTACTGCTTGCCCTGGAATTGGTAGCATGGAATGTTGCCACGATTTGGATTTCTGCCAGGTACTTGTGACCTGGTTTGGCCACTGTTGGAAACAGGATACTGGGCTAGATGGACTATTGATCTGACCCAGTATGGCTATTCTTATGTTCTTATGGCTTTGTGCCAAATTTCTTCCTTGACCTTGTTCAGAAAACAGTTGAAGGCTCTATTGTTTAGTAAGGTATTTTCTGATTTTTAGATGGGAGTTTGGGAACATAGGCTTTTTACTTGATAGGGTAGTTTATTGTTTTTAATTATGTTTGTGGTTATGATTATGTATGTTTTATTGTACTCTGCCCAAATGTTTGGATGTGTGTGCTATAAATGTTGTAAATAAATAAATAAATAAAATAAGAAATATTTAACGGATCAGAGAGCAGTTATATTACAAAATTTGACATATATGGTAACCCAGAGCTTCAAGGGGGTGCCAAATATGCACATAAATGGCCAGAATACTGGCATATATGTACCTATGTGTGCACATATGCACTTACGCGCCAACATTCTAGACATGCACTATTCTGTCATTGCATGCATATCGTTAAATGATGTAGGTTGCAGGTGTGCATTCATATGGTCAGTGTCTGGGCCTGACCTGAGTGGAACATGCTCTTATATGCGTAACTTATAGAATACTATAATTACACATGTATCTCCAAAGTCTAGATGCAAGCATTTACACCAGCTGTATGGCTGGCGTTTAAGTATTCGCACCTAAACACATACATGCATATATACCCAATTATACTAGTATTCTGTAAAGGAAAGTAGGCTATTAATTTCCTTTATAGAATTTGCCTCTATGTGCTATGCAATATGTTTTATTGAGCACATTTAAAAAATAATCTCAACAACAAGGGCACAGTATTACGATGGATACTAACACATAAAAAGTAAAACCTCCATGCTAACCAATGAAATCTGTACTAATCAGTCCAAAGGGAAAGGGCTGATTATCAGTGAGGATTTTATCCTCCTCCTCATCATTAAGACCAGAAACACCCCTCCCCCCCCCCCCCCCCCCCCCCCACACACACACACACTTGTGAGCATGCACAGTGCACACACATAGAACTCTCCTTGGCACATCATTTCCCTCCTCTGTACCTCAACCTCCCCCTTCCCCAGCACAACAATAACACTACCCTCTTCTCCACAGAACAAACATGGTCTATTCAGGAAGGCCAAGAGCATCTTATTCCCCAGCTTAAAACAAAACCCCAGTGGCTGAACCCAGAGTCTGTCAAAGTGCACTAAGGAATATCCACAAACAGCTCACCACCGTATTGTGGAACCTCACTAATTCACCACCAGTGACAGAGTAGGTGGGGGAGAGGGAACAGGGCAGATGAGGTAGTTATGCAAGGCCTAAGGTTAGAGACAGTTCATACAGGATAGCATTCAGAACCTAAGACCCCAAGCAGGTATCTGTCATTCCAAGGCACTATTATATCTTTATTGGAGAACTCTACCCCTTCTCTGGTTTGGGGCTCAGATTTTGAATATACCGGGGCGGGGGGGGGAGGGAGGCACCATTAAAAACCCAAGAAGTTCTTAATATCTTAATATGTCCCTGCTGCTGACTTCATGTATGTCATACACCATCTTTCTTCCACTGAATTTATCTGTTATGGCACTTTTCAAGGACAAATCTATTTAAGGAGCATGAGAGTACCAAACAGTGAAATGAGCACAGTAATACTGTATTTATTTTACTTGGTATAAAATGTCTTATTCTGTTTGCAAACACATTAACTTAAATGTTAAAGCACCTCATTGTCTTGGAAACCTTGTTTCCAAAGTGTGAATGCTCTTTTAGCTTTGGCACTGCTGACTTGACTGAGTAATGAATGTTTAATTTCTAGGGCACCAGTTTTGACTTTTTGATTATACACAGGATAGGCACAGAGGATCTTTAGCGGCAGGGTTTTGTAGTATTGTGAAAGAGGGAAGATGGGCACAGTAGTTGGGCTTTGCAGTTTCTGTCTTCTGTGCTATTTTCAGCCCCTTGAAAATTTGAAAAATTGGTTTCCATTGCCCCCTGCCTATGAATAGGCATAACATAAGAATAGCCATACTGGGTCAGACCAGTGGTCCATCCAGCCCAGTATCCTGTTTCCAACAGTGGCCAATCCAGGTCACAAGTACCTGGCAGAAACCCAGGCAAAGGGTGATTTTATTTCTTAGGCATGTTCCCATCAGGTGATAGAGCCTAGTGTTGAGGGTTAATCCATCTGTCTTGCCACCATCCACATATGTAGCTTTTTTTGTTCCCTATCCTTTACTTCACCAGCAACTCCATTACTTTTCCCACCACAGAGGTAAGGTTCACCTGAATAAAGTAGTGTGGTTCTCATAACATTACCCAATAAGGAGCTAAACCAATTCAATACCCAAAAAGAAGACTTGCCCACTTCTGTTTCTCCCTTCTGTTAGCACTTTGGTGAAGAGGGGCCATATAATCCTTTCTCCAATCCCAAGGAACCTCCCCCATCTCCAAGTATCTATTAAACACATACTTTAGAGGATTTGCCAGAATTTTTCAGAGCTCTCTCAGTATCCTGGGATGTATCTTATTTAGTCCATGGCTTTGCCCACTTTTAGTTTTGCAAGTTGTTCATATACACATATTTACTTCAGTCCCAGAAAAAGTACAGTGGGGGAAATAAGTATTTGATCCCTTGCTGATTTTGTAAGTTTGCCCACTGACAAAGACATGAGCAGCCCATAATTGAAGGGTAGGTTATTGGTAACAGTGAGAGATAGCACATCACAAATTAAATCCGGAAAATCACATTGTGGAAAGTATATGAATTTATTTGCATTCTGCAGAGGGAAATAAGTATTTAATCCCTCTGGCAAACAAGACCTAATACTTGGTGGCAAAACCCTTGTTGGCAAGCACAGCGGTCAGACGTCTTCTGTAGTTGATGATGAGGTTTGCACACATGTCAGGAGGAATTTTGGTCCACTCCTCTTTGCAGATCATCTCTAAATCATTAAGAGTTCTGGGCTGTCGCTTGGCAACTCGCAGCTTCAGCTCCCTCCATAAGTTTTCAATGGGATTAAGGTCTGGTGACTGGCTAGGCCACTCCATGACCCTAATGTGCTTCTTCCTGAGCCACTCCTTTGTTGCCTTGGCTGTATGTTTTGGGTCATTGTCGTGCTGGAAGACCCAGCCACGACCCATTTTTAAGGCCCTGGCGGAGGGAAGGAGGTTGTCACTCAGAATTGTACGGTACATGGCCCCATCCATTCTCCCATTGATGCGGTGAAGTAGTCCTGTGCCCTTAGCAGAGAAACACCCCCAAAACATAACATTTCCACCTCCATGCTTGACAGTGGGGACGGTGTTCTTTGGGTCATAGGCAGCATTTCTCTTCCTCCAAACACGGCGAGTTGAGTTCATGCCAAAGAGCTCAATTTTTGTCTCATCTGACCACAGCACCTTCTCCCAATCACTCTCGGCATCATCCAGGTGTTCACTGGCAAACTTCAGACGGGCCGTCACATGTGCCTTCCGGAGCAGGGGGACCTTGCGGGCACTGCAGGATTGCAATCCGTTATGTCGTAATGTGTTACCAATGGTTTTCGTGGTGACAGTGGTCCCAGCTGCCTTGAGATCATTGACAAGTTCCCCCCTTGTAGTTGTAGGCTGATTTCTAACCTTCCTCATGATCAAGGATACCCCACGAGGTGAGATTTTGCGTGGAGCCCCAGATCTTTGTCGATTGACAGTCATTTTGTACTTCTTCCATTTTCTTACTATGGCACCAACAGTTGTCTCCTTCTCGCCCAGCGTCTTACTGATGGTTTTGTAGCCCATTCCAGCCTTGTGCAGGTGTATGATCTTGTCCCTGACATCCTTAGACAGCTCCTTGCTCTTGGCCATTTTGTAGAGGTTAGAGTCTGACTGATTCACTGAGTCTGTGGACAGGTGTCTTTCATACAGGTGACCATTGCCGACAGCTGTCTGTCATGCAGGTAACGAGTTGATTTGGAGCATCTACCTGGTCTGTAGGGGCCAGATCTCTTACTGGTTGGTGGGGGATCAAATACTTATTTCCCTCTGCAGAATGCAAATAAATTCATATACTTTCCACAATGTGATTTTCCGGATTTAATTTGTGATGTGCTATCTCTCACTGTTACCAATAACCTACCCTTCAATTATGGGCTGCTCATGTCTTTGTCAGTGGGCAAACTTACAAAATCAGCAAGGGATCAAATACTTATTTCCCCCACTGTATATATGAACAATTTGTCCACATAATTTCATCTGCATTTAGACACCCAGTCTCTTAGTCTGTGGAGGAGTGGCCTAGTGGTTAGAGTGGTGGTCTTTGGTCCTGGGGAACTGGGTTTGATTCCCACTGCAGGCACAGGCAGCTCCTTGTGACTCTGGGCAAGTCACTTAACCCTCCATTGCCCCAGATACAAATAAGTACCTGTATATAATATGTAAGCCACATTGAACCTGCTATGAGTGGGAAAGCACAGGGTACAAATGTAAGAAAATTAAAAAAGATCATTTCACAAGCCTCACCTTTTTAACAACTTTGAATAATTTTGTGTCATCTACAGATTTGATCACCTCACACATCACACCTCCAGGACATTTATGAATATGTTAAATAGCAAAGGCCCAAAAGAGACCCTTAGGGCCAGGGCTTTTTTTGAGGGGGTACTTGGGGGTACTGAGTACCGGCACCTTTTCCATTGGCTGCTAGAAATGACCCATGGATCCCAAGTTTTAATGAAAGAGCTCAGGCTCTACACACCAATTCTGTCTTGTCATAGGTTCTGTGACTGGTTGCAGGGGGCCTGGCTATTGTGGGGAAGGTCCCTTAGTGATTACCCCCACCCCTGAAGGGTGGCCTAGCATTTGAGTACCGGCACCTTTTTCACTAGAAAAAGTGCACTGCTTAGGGCACTCCACCAATTAACCATTCCATCCTTCTCTCTCTTTTCTGTCTTTTAGCCAGCTCACAATCTACAAAAGGGCAGTGCCTCCTGTCCCATAACCCTCTCATGAGGGACTTTGTCAAATGCATTCTGAAAATCCAAATATACCAACTGGCTCACCATTATGCACTTATTTGTTTACTTAAAAAAAAAAATCGAATAAACTGGTAAGGTAAGACTTGCCTTTGCAGAGCTCATGCTGACTCATTCCCATTAAGCTATCTCTAAGATCAGTAATTTTGATTTTTAGTATGGCTTTTGCCTTTTTGCCCAGCACATCAGTTTCGCCGTGAAGCAAAAAAAAAAAAAAAAAAACCCTGATATTTTCTGCGACACTCCACTTGAGGATAAATTTCGTCTTGTTTCAAGACTTTGATAGACTACGAAGGCACACAGCCAAACGCTATCTACATACATCTATTTATTTATTTGTTACATTTGTATCCCACCTTTTCCCACTTATTAGTAGGCTAAAAGTGGCTTACATAGTTCAGGAGAGGTGGTTACAGACTCCAGTGTGAACAAATACAGTAAAGGGGTACTATTACAGTGACAAGTACAGTAAAGAAGTATTGGTAAATAGGTTGGGGTGATTCAGACAAAATGTTAGGGTGTGATCATGCTTCGGGGGTTGAAAACTGTCCATTTCCTGATTAAAATGCCATATTTCATTATTCAGTGTTTATGTCAGATACTGTGGGGTATGCCTTCTTGAACAGGTGAGTTTTTAGGTTTTTTCGGAATTCTAGATGATTATTCATAGATTTCAGGCGTTTTGGTAGAGAATTCCAGAGCTGTGTGCATATGTAAGAGAAAAATGACACATATTTTGATTTATACTTCAGGCTTTTACAACTGATCCTACGTTCTTTATGCCCCTGACACAGCCTGTTCTCTTGGCGAAACATGGCCATGTCGGGCATCTGACTGGGAGCTTTATTACGACTTCTTGAAGACTGCATTTTCTTCAGCAAGGTCTGCTTCTTGTCTTTTATTCCTACTTGCAAATAGGACACTCATTGCACATGCGTTCATAGGGCTAGATTCTATAAATGGTACCAAAAAGAACCACTTAAGCACCTAAAGTTCGATGTGGTTTATAGAATAACGCTTAAGCAAAGAGATCACGCGTAAACTTAGGCACCACAATTTGCACCAATGAAAATGTGATGCAAATGCCCACACCTAAATTTACACATGGAGCACCCATCCTATATAATAATTTGCACCTCCAACGTTCCATGTCTGGCTGCCTGGGTTCGTAACATCTCCTGACGTCAGCCAGCCTCTAGCATTCCATTCCCCCTCACTGTCCTGCCCTCATGTCAAGACGTAATGACATCAGAGGGCGGAACAGTAAGAGGGGAAGGGAACGCTGGAGGCGAGCTGAAGTCAGGAGGGATGTTACAAATGGAACGTAAGCCAGTGCCAGCCAGCCAGAGAACGTTCAGGTACAAATCGAGGGGAGGAGAGAATCGCGGGACATCGAGGGAGGAAGGGAAGGGGAGGGCAGGACAGAGGAGAATTGGTGGACATGGATGTGATGGGAGGACAGTAGAGGAGAAAATCGCGGGCACGGATGGGAGGGCAGGGAAGAGGAGAATCGCTGGACATGGAGGGGAGGGGAGGGAAGAATTGCTGGACATGGAGGGGAGGGCAGGGGAGAGAGACAAAAAAAGCTTACATGACAGCCTTCCTAGGGCCTGTTTCATTGTTGAGGAAACGGGCATGGTTCCACTAGTCTTCTATAATTGCGTGTGTAACTGAAAACCACACCCCCATTCTGCCCTGAAACGCCCATGATACTCCCATTTCCACACCCCCTTTTTTGGATTGCACGTAAATTTTAGGTGCGGACCCCGCATGTGCAAATCGGGAAGATGCCTAAATTTGTGTGTGCAATTTTTGGTGACCTTTATAGAATTAGGGGCCTAGTGCACACACTTTCAGAAAGAGTATGCACTCAGGGGCCCTTTTACAAAGGCGCATAATGCCTACACGTGTGCATTTTCTATTTTCTTCCGTGGGGGCATTCCCAGTGGTAATTGGCAGTTGGTACATGCTGGATGGTTACCGTACAGGTAACGCGTGAGCCCTTACCGCTAAGGCTATGGGTGACCTTAAGGGCTCAGGCCATACATAGATGCGCACTGGTTTTAACTTTGCCACAGTCTACTTCCCGGACCAAAGAAACCCACCTTTTTTCCAGATACGGTGGAGAAATGGTCCAACACGTCCAAAACACATGTCCACACTACCGCAGGCCACTTTTTGGCACACCTTTGTAAAAGGGCCTCTAAATTACTTTGCTCCCATAATGAAAAAATGGCCAAACACAAACAAATTCAGGAAACAATATGAAAAATGATGCACAAAGTGAATGTTTTCTGGCTGCCCCTCCCTAATGCACATGCCTGTACAATTTTAGAATTGCCATTTTCCGTGTGTAAAACAAGCTTCAGAAAATGGGAAAATTCTTTCAAAAATTACCAACTCAATTATGTCATTTTTATAGATATGAATGATCATTATTTTAAAAAATTACAAACTGAGAAAAGTGAATTGAGATCGTCTTCCTTGCTGGTGTCACTTAATTGCTCAGTTCCATCTTTAGCAGCGTGATACCACGTCTGCTGGAGTTCTCATAAAAAATGAACAGACTCCAACTGACCAGAGCAGGAATGTAAGATACAATTGACATTAAAACAAAACAAATGGCTAGAACGTTCAGACTTTTCTTGACTAATATCTCCTTTACACATAATAATAATTATACAGTCTCCAAGAGTACACTTAACCTTCAGCTCCCTCCATATCTCCTCCTTCCGGAACCCTGTGATAATTAACATAACTGTATCAATGAATATTACATGCTGAGATAAATGGCCTGGAAGAACATGTTTCAAAGTATTCATATATCTAAGACATGTAAGAGAATAACTAATGAGTCCTTAAGGTGCCATTTAAAAAAAATTAAACAATACTGCAAATTGTTTCCTTTACTGAAATTATACTTTTATAAAGCTTCAATGTCTATTGGGCTAATCTCTATTTCACACTTTCTTCGTTTAAATTCATACCTTCATCCTCACTGAGAACAAATACAAACCCCACAAGCTTTTCACTTCAAGGTTTTCCTCGCTCAGTTTTTCTTGCAGTATCAAATGCTTTCAAATGTCCCTCAATACTGCTAATGTAATCTAAGTACCTTCCCAGGGGTCTGTCTACTTTTGCTGATTACGCCCACTCTATCTTTTCTGCACGTTAAAAAAAAATGTGTTCCATTATGAAAAGAGTACGGTACTTATTCTGTATTCTTCATCTCTTCAGATATGATAAAAAGGGGTTCCATGTTTTTTTCACATAAAACCATTTTATCAAGTAGAACATGAGTTAATTTTTCTACCATTGTATCTGCTGTATCCTTCTTGAGTTGGTACTGCTTGATGCTTCTAAACTATGTATCTTAATTTTATATTATTGAAATACAGACTTTATATATGAATATATGAAAACCTTATTATATAATTGGATTTCTCTCTCTCTCTCTTACTCTCTGATTTTAAGGACAGCATGCAAGGCAACTAATGATTGATTTTGAAAGAAAAAAAAAATAACTAAAAATAAATATCTTTGAGAGTAGGGAAGGTTTTTATGACTGGTGATGGAAAAAGCCCAGCTCTATGATAGTCTAAATCATATGACTGTGCATCTTGAAGTCTTTTCCTCCTCCTCATAATTAGCTGAATAGGAATTATGAAATCTTTAAGTAAGACCTACAGCAAATTTTGTAATGTCCTTGAATCTACAGTCAGTAACTGAATTTATCGTTGTGACCAGCCTAACTGCCTTGCTATGTCACATTATAAGATATAGAAGCAATTATGTTAGACTCTCCACCTTTAATTCAAGATTAGAAATGAGTGCTGCATGGAGTCCACACAGTTTTCAAAGGCACTCTATACTGTCATTCCTGTGCCCTTCTCCTAAAAATCTCTGTTGTCATTGGAGTGCACTATGGGCTCTTTGCCAGCTAGGCTGACCACCAGGTGGCAGCACTGAAGGGGCAGTGGTGTGGTTCTGATGTGCGCAAGAGCCTTTCCCCCACTTATCTTCTTGCTACTGGGCCTGCTGTTGCCACTCCCCCTTCCCTATTTCCTCCCAGTCTAGGTGGAAGATTAAAGAAGCAACAGTGGTGTGTGAGCCCTGTATGCACAGACCCACGCTGGAATGCCACTTTGCCCCCCTCTCCCGGGGTGGGGGGAAGAGAAGGGGATATGATAAGCTGGGCAACTGTGGGTGGAGGAGGTTAGAGGGTAAGGGGAGATGGCTGACCCTGCTCTTTGTCAATAAATCCCTACACTCCAGTGCAAGGGCCAGTACAATCTTTTCTCTTCCCCCTCCCCCTTTAAACTAACAGCAATCCTCTCTGTTTCCTTTCCCTTTCCCTTTCCTCTTCTCCATCCCCTTTCAGTCCTCTCTTTCTCCTCTTCCACTCCCCCCAGGTTGCAGTCATCTCGTACAAACTTTACTTCCCTTCTCCATTTAGGCACACGTTTCTCTCTCCTCTCCACTTCCTCCATAGGGGGGGAAGTTGTCAAGGTGGGATACTCTTTAAAGTGGATTATTTTACTGTTAACCCGGGTTATTAGTATCTAGGTCTCAATGCATAAAATGGAACCTGTGCTAAAATAACACAAGCTGCGATATAATAACCTGTCTTAATGGTAGCCCACATTGATAGCTACGCCCCTTAGTCTCATCCTTTTTCTCCAACTTGCTGTGGTCCTCTCTCTTCTCTTGCATTCCTGTTGCTATTTCCCAGGTCCTGATCAATTCCAAAGAACATCCTCCTCCTTCTGAGGACACCACTGTCACTGTCTCTCAACAGGGTTTCTTCTCCTTTTCTTCAGCTGGCAGTGCCCACTATTTGGTTGGCAGTGCCTGGAGAAGCCTCACAGCCATGCTGCTACCCGTGCAAGCATCTCCAGCCTCTGTTTGGCTGGCAGGAACTGGAGAGTTCTGCTAGCCATGCTTTGTCTACCTGAACTTTTAATAGTTTACATCCCTTGATATACCACTCTTCAAGTAGACCAGAGTGGTTTACAATTTAAAATAAAAATAGAAAAGAATGTCAATCAGCAAAGGAAAATCTCACTCACATCATTCACACAGAACTAACTTACTCAACCCTAAATCTTTTCAGACAAACTAATAATCGTCCATCAGGTCATCTGCAATGTCCTTAGGTCAGCCCCGAATACCACAAGCTTGCATAAAAAAATAGGATTTCAGTTTTAATTTAAATCGACTCAAAGAAGTCTCCATCCTTAAAGAAAGCAATAAGTGGTTCCATAAATAAGGAGCACCCCAAAAATAAGCACTGCCTCATGTTATAGTGAGACATGCCTATTGTGTACTAGGCAGAGTCAGCAGAATGTAATGTTCAACGAGGATGATAAACTGAATTAAGGGAACTAGGTAAGCAGGTGCCTCCCAGTAAAGCACTTTATAACAGGGGCGTAGCCAGACTTTGGCAGGAGAGGGGGTCCAGAGCCCGAGGTGAGGGGGCACATTTTAGCCCCCCCCCCTAGTGCCGCTGACCACCCCGCCACTTTTGACCCCCCCCCCCGGCGCTGCTGCCCCTCCTCCATCCCTTTTGACCCCCCCCCTCCTGCCGCCGCCAACCCTCCCACATCACCACCAAGTACCTTTGCTGGCGGGGGTCCCCAACCCCCGCCAACCGAAGTCCCCTTTAGTGCCGGTCTCCGAGTCCGGTGTGTTCGCTGATCTGGATTCTATTTCTGTGAGTCCTGACGTCCAGAACGTCAGGACTCACAGAAACAGAATCCAGATCAGCAACGTGCCGGAAACCAGTGCTGAAGCGGACTTTGGCTGGCGGGGGTTGGGGACCCCCGCCAGCAAAGGTACCTGATGGTGGGGGGGGGGGATTGAAGGTGGTGGAGGAGGGTCGGTGGTGGGGGGGAGTGAAAGCAGGCGGCCTGGGCTAAATCTGCGGGGGCCCATGCCCCCGTGGCCCCACTTAGCTACGCCCCTGCTTTATAACAAAGTTTTATACAAGGGCCTGAACTCCACAGGGAGTCAATGGTATCATATAAATAAAAGGTATAACATGGTTTCTCAACCATATCCCTCCCAACAACCGAATACTGGCATTATGCAACATATGCAGCCTTTTTAATAGATAGCCAGCAATGCCCAAATAGACTATGGCCCTGATATTCAGAGTACGGGAGATAGCCAGGCTGTCTCTCGCGGTCAGTGCTAAACCTGGATATGCTGGTGACCGGAATTGAATATCTGGTTTAACTTTGGCTGGTCCGATTTAACCGGCCATGCTGATATTCAGTGCTGGCTGCTTAAAGTGAGACTGGCCAAAGTTATTCCGTCTATTGTGGCAGCCAAATATGGCCTATATGAGTATTTATTTACACTGGGTATACTTGGCTGCTCTCACTTTAAAAATCGGCGGATAGCCGGTTATATCACCCAATATAACCAGCTATCTTTAAGCCGCTAAGCGGTGATATTCAGTGCTGGAAAAGGGCCCCTAGGGGGTATTTTACTAATTGGCGGTAAGCCCAACGCGGGCTTACCACTCACTAAACCAGAAGTACCGCCGGGATACGGGATACCACAGCAGTCCAGCAGTAATCCCCCCCCCCCCTTGTGCACCATTTCCGTGTTTATCCAGCGGTAATCAGGCAGTGCCGTGCACTGTGTGGTGTACTAGGCTGCACATTTGGTTCACTATGCTCTAAACAACTTACGAATTTTATAAAATATTATAGAAAACAATTGTACAGGAATCAGAGAGAAAAGTCGTTTAATTACTCACCCACCAGCACAGCATCCGACATCAGTTTCAAGTTATAACAAACTTACAAAATCTAACATCAGTACCTCTGGTAATTATAAGTGATTAGACACTAATCATATAAAGAAGAGAAAAAGAAGGAAGAAGAGTTTGTTCCTCATACAAAGGTCACAGAACAGAGAGAAAGAAAGAATAAATGAAAGAAAGATTCTTAGATATAGAGAATTAGTTTCTACGGAGGGGGGAGAGCAACCCCTTCGGGAAAAACCATAGGCCATTGGACAGATCTGAAACTCTCTTTCCAAGCATGCCTGGTTTTTCAGAGTTTCTTTGTCTGTAGCGTGATTTTATAAGCTGTGGTGAGCATCCACCTCTCCTCTACCCTGGACCAATCATAGGTGCTGCATATGGGCCCTAGTGTCCTTGCCACACCTTTGCTCAGTAACAAACAGTTGGGATGTCATGACAAGGGGGGGGGGGGTCTGGTCAGTTTGTTTGTAACAAGACAAGTTGGTTGGGATGTCATGGCAATGGTCTTTGTCAGTTTGTGGTCAGCCAGAAATTCCTGTCTTGTAACCATCAGTGGAAACTCACAGGAACACAAACAGAAATATGCAGACCCAAAAGAAAAGTCCAGAAAATTCCAGAACACTGGTTACTGCCGGGTTAGTGCAGGAGCCCTTACCACCATCTCAGTGGGTGGCGGTAAGTGCTCCCCCCCCCCCCCCCGAAAAAATCCGCATGCATCAAAAACATGCGCTGATTCTAGCAGGTCCCCTTTTGCCACAGCTTAGTAAAAGGACCCCTTAATTCCTTACATTAATTCCTTCAAAAAAGCGGTAAATAAATCCTTATAAAATAAATTTAAAATTGATTTCCACTTGTAAAGATTTTTGGAAGGTAAGCAAAAATGTTTATGTGCAAAAGTTTGAGATGGACCAAACAAAATCCAAAAATTGTCCCACAAACAGCTGAGCACATACTGAAAGTTCCTGCATATGCGTTGATACATTTGGTATTCCTACAGTGCTTGCTTTAAGGAACAACTAAAAAATGAAGTGGTAAATAATCACCCAACCTCCATGCAGATCAGAGCAATAGTACAAGTGGTGAAAAGCATGTATAAAAACTTGCCAGTTTACAAATGACAACATTCAAAAGCTGATATAGAGATATACTGCATCTCCACAGCAGCCAAATGTTTCAATAAAACAATAATCTTAAATAAAAAGACTATTTAGATTGGAATTGATATTCAAAGCAATTTAACTGGCCAGGGATAGTCCCACAGAATATCAGCACTAACCCCCTGATTCTGTAAAGGTCACTGAAAATTGTGCACGCAAATTTAGACGCGGTCCCGATTTGCACGCATAATTTAATAAGGTAATGAGTCAATTAGTGCCAATAACTGGCTTTTTAACAAGAAATTATTGGCATTAATTAGATTTCATTGGGTGTTACGCGTGAACCAGTGGCGTAGCTATGTGGGGCCATGGGGGCTTGAGCCGCCATAGATTTGGCCCTGGACCCCCCTGCCGACGACCCTCGCAACCCCCCCCCCCCCCTCCTGCCGCCAACCCTCCCCCACCAGCCGAGGTCCTCTTCTTCCGGTGCAAGGCTTTGTTCTGTTTCTGTACAACGTGCAGGACGTCAGACTCACAGAAACAGAACGAAGCCTTGCGCCGGAAGAAGAGGACCTCAGCTGGCGGGAGTTGGGGTCCCCCGCCATCAAAGATAGGCGACGGTGGGGGAGGGTTGGCGGCGGGAATGGGGTCGAGAGCGTCGTTGGCGGGGGGGGGGTCCAAAGTTGTTGGTGGTTGGGCAGCCGGCCATACAAACCAGATATTTAGGGGCCCTTTTACTAAGCCGCATAGGTGCCTATGCAAGCCCAATTCATGCAAATTTAGAGTTACCGCCCGGCTACCACATGGCCCTTGCGGTAATTTCATTTTTGACACATGTCCACTACACGCATCCGAAAAATAATTTTTAGTTTCTGCCATGCGTCAGCTACGCGCATCAAGTGGCATTCTACATGCGTAGGTCATTACCACCCGGTTAATGAGTGAGACCTTACTGCTAAGTCAATGGCCAGCGGTAAGGTCTCAGACCCAAAATGGACGCACACCAATTTTGATTTTGCCGCACGTCCATTTTTGGCAAAAAGTTTAAAAAAGGCATTTTTTACAGGTGCGCTGAAAAATGGATCTGCGCAAGCCCAAAACCCGTGCCTACACTACCGCAGGCCATTTTTCAACGTACCTTAGTAAAAAGACCCCTTAATGCTGATGTCTGGACATACCCAGCACTGAGTATCTGGGGATAACACCAGCAGTAGCTAAAAACCACCAACCGCTGAATATTTACCCCATTTTATATTCTGTCATTAAATTCTGAGGCTCTGGTATCTATTTTCAGCCACTAATTTAATTTAAGTTAATTTGACACATTTATATTCCGCCTGAGCAACCAGTTCAGAGTAGATTGCAAGTATGTTCTTATAAAATACAATATAATAATACAATACAAAACTAAACAGATCATATAAATACATAATACAATATAATATTACAGATAAAAAAAAAGAAAAATATAATCTCAGTTTAAACCCACTACACACTCAAATTAAAAGAACCATCTATTAAACAGAACCAATCAAATATTTATTGAACAACCAAGTTTTTAAACTATGCCAGGATATCACATAGCTCTCAATACTCAAAATAAAATATTTGTTGTTCCATGGTTTTCAACATACAAAGTACTGTGGATCGATTAACCAATCTTATCTCTGTCACTGAACGGAGACATCTTGAGGGGGCATAAAAATGTCACTAAATCTGTAACTAGAACTGAGACCATAGAGAATTTAAAAAATAAAAACTAACATTTTAAACTCAATTCTAGCCCTTAAGGGCAGTCAATGTAACTGAATCAAATAAGGTGTCATTTGATCAAAACTCCTACTACCTAAACTAATTTTGCTGCGGCATTTTGAACTGCACGAAAAAAATACTTCATGTAGGAAAAAATTGTTTTTAATGAAATATTATGCTATGTGGGTCATGTAAAGCCCCCCTCTTGCCTCTAAAAGGGGAGCTAAACAACTTCAGAAGAGATTGAAAGCCCTTGTGGCACAGGAAAAACACTCCAGAGTTTAGTTTTTTTTCTTTTATAATAATGCTAAAATGTATTAGCGTAAATAAATGATTACAATAAAAATTATTTTATCCCAGTATTACAGAAAATTGAATTCTTATTTATATCAATCTAAATTTCAGTATAAGGAAAATAAAATCTCTCTCTGGTCTTTCTGTGTATTTCCCTGGAAGCTTAACAAATCTGACTGCCACAAGATGTGCTTGTCAGATTACTGAAGCTTAATTTTGTCCAATCACTTAATGCCTTATATTTTCTCTCTTACTTATCTGGTGTTCTTCAAATCTGACCTCTAAGGTCACCTTCACATAATTCTGCTTCTTTGGTATTTTTCCGAAATATCCATCATTTGCCCTTTGCAACCCCAAATCTCCCTGAATATCTAACACTCATATTTCCTTCACTGAAAGAGTGTCTCTGTATTCTGACCAGAGACCTGTTTGAAAAAAAACAGAGGCTTTAAAGTTTGTGGCCCATTATTTTAGGCCAAGCAAGCCTGTCTGTTAACTTGTCCCTGAAAAGACCAAGAAGACACAGGCTAGCTGTAGATCATATATAAGGCAATAAGTTATATACAGTGGGGGAAATAAGTATTTGATCCCTTGCTGATTTTGTAAGTTTGCCCACTGACAAAGACATGAGCAGCCCATAATTGAAGGGTAGGTTATTGGTAACAGTGAGAGATAGCACATCACAAATTAAATCCGGAAAATCACATTGTGGAAAGTATATGAATTTATTTGCATTCTGCAGAGGGAAATAAGTATTTGATCCCCCACCAACCAGTAAGAGATCTGGCCCCTACAGACCAGGTAGATGCTCCAAATCAACTCGTTACCTGCATGACAGACAGCTGTCGGCAATGGTCACCTGTATGAAAGACACCTGTCCACAGACTCAGTGAATCAGTCAGACTCTAACCTCTACAAAATGGCCAAGAGCAAGGAGCTGTCTAAGGATGTCAGGGACAAGATCATACACCTGCACAAGGCTGGAATGGGCTACAAAACCATCAGTAAGACGCTGGGCGAGAAGGAGACAACTGTTGGTGCCATAGTAAGAAAATGGAAGAAGTACAAAATGACTGTCAATCGACAAAGATCTGGGGCTCCACGCAAAATCTCACCTCGTGGGGTATCCTTGATCATGAGGAAGGTTAGAAATCAGCCTACAACTACAAGGGGAGAACTTGTCAATGATCTCAAGGCAGCTGGGACCACTGTCACCACGAAAACCATTGGTAACACATTACGACATAACGGATTGCAATCCTGCAGTGCCCGCAAGGTCCCCCTGCTCCGGAAGGCACATGTGACGGCCCGTCTGAAGTTTGCCAGTGAACACCTGGATGATGCCGAGAGTGATTGGGAGAAGGTGCTGTGGTCAGATGAGACAAAAATTGAGCTCTTTGGCATGAACTCAACTCGCCGTGTTTGGAGGAAGAGAAATGCTGCCTATGACCCAAAGAACACCGTCCCCACTGTCAAGCATGGAGGTGGAAATGTTATGTTTTGGGGGTGTTTCTCTGCTAAGGGCACAGGACTACTTCACCGCATCAATGGGAGAATGGATGGGGCCATGTATCGTACAATTCTGAGTGACAACCTCCTTCCCTCCGCCAGGGCCTTAAAAATGGGTCGTGGCTGGGTCTTCCAGCACGACAATGACCCAAAACATACAGCCAAGGCAACAAAGGAGTGGCTCAGGAAGAAGCACATTAGGGTCATGGAGTGGCCTAGCCAGTCACCAGACCTTAATCCCATTGAAAACTTATGGAGGGAGCTGAAGCTGCGAGTTGCCAAGCGACAGCCCAGAACTCTTAATGATTTAGAGATGATCTGCAAAGAGGAGTGGACCAAAATTCCTCCTGACATGTGTGCAAACCTCATCATCAACTACAGAAGACGTCTGACCGCTGTGCTTGCCAACAAGGGTTTTGCCACCAAGTATTAGGTCTTGTTTGCCAGAGGGATTAAATACTTATTTCCCTCTGCAGAATGCAAATAAATTCATATACTTTCCACAATGTGATTTTCCGGATTTAATTTGTGATGTGCTATCTCTCACTGTTACCAATAACCTACCCTTCAATTATGGGCTGCTCATGTCTTTGTCAGTGGGCAAACTTACAAAATCAGCAAGGGATCAAATACTTATTTCCCCCACTGTATACAAAGCTGGCTGATCTGCAAAACCAGACAGCTCTATACTAAACAGTCACAAAGTCAGAGAGAGTGAAAATATATTTGATGATGGAAGCTGCTGTATCCACAGCAACATACATCAGAAAAATACACTTGTAAGGTGCATGAAAATGGTAATAAAATGTAGAAAAAGCTCCCTGGTGTAAGAAAGATAACTGTTCCTGTATGCAACACACCATTGGGGGGGGGGGGGGGGGGGGGAGAGGGGCAAAGTAGTTCCCTGAAAAGCTCACACTGAAGCTAAAATTGTGCAGAATGGTAAAGGAAGGGCACTGTGGAGCTGAAGACATTTTCAAATTTGTGTAGTTTGTGCAGGCTACCTGTCCTTGTAGCCATAGAGATTCAGTCACAAACGACAGCCTGTCTGACTGATGAAATGTCAGGGTACAGAAAAACAATTTGACTACACACTCCACATCAGTCTAAGGTCAGATTGATTGAATCAAGACTGCAACAGCTTAATGCGCCTCAACATTGAAAAAAATGGAAATTGTAATATGAAAAACAATACATGAACAAATCCAGCATGAAATCATTATCTCAATGTAATAGAACCTAGCAGACCAGATAACACGAGATTGATTCTGCAAGCGATGGACACAGCAACTTAGAAAATGATGTTATTGTGTTACATTTATAGGCCTAATGATGGCAGATGAAGACTGAAGTGGCCCACCCCGATCTGCTCAGTTACGTGATTAGAAACGTAATTGCCTCTCTGCACAGGTCACACTCCCTCTCCCCCCCCCCCCTCCATATCGTCTAAGAATTGCAAAAAGCCATTTCTGCCACGGCCCGGGCCTTGCCCCATACCTCAACTCACCTGCAGGCCTTGGCAGGGGTCAGGAAGGGGTTCCATGGCTCTGCAGAGGGTTCCCCGGCTGGTCCTTCGGTGTGGTAAACTGCCGGTGCCACTGCCTCCAGCACCTGCAGAGCGCTCATCTGCTCCTTCCTCATGCCAGCAGATGCTGGCTTCCTTACGCACACACATACCAGCAGGTAATTTAAAGGGCCCACGGCGAGGAGGACTTGGGACATTGTCTACTGATGTCATCATGGCAGGCCTATTTTAGGGGCCTGGAGCTCTCCCCACATTGCCTTCTCAACAGGTTGTCTTGCCTGTGTTGGAGCCTCAGCAAGTCCTGCCTGCAGGATCCTGTCCCCAACCCAGACTGTGTGTGCCTCGTTCATCCTGACTTATCTCTGACCCTGTTTTGCCTCATTTCCAGCCTTGCCTCCACCTTCCTCAGCCTCTCGCCAGGTCCCAGTTACGCTGGACCTGCCCCCAAGGGCTCTTTTCAGAGTCATTCCAGGTCCCACTTCCGCCGGACCAGCCCCCAAGGGCTCTTTCAGAGTCATTTCAAGTCCCAGTTCCACCGGACCTGCCCACAAGGGCTCTTCTCAGAGCCATCCCAGGTCTGCCCCCATGAGCTCTTTTAAGAGCTATTCTCCAGCCAGCGCCATGAATGAAGACTTGACTACTGTGGGCTAAACACCATATCCACTGGCTGCCCTAGAGCTCACCCAACCCCGTTGTGCCAATTTCACTACCCTTTTCAATTGAAGTGCTCAATAGGGATGCTCATTTGTAAACGATTAGCACATGCGAAATTAATTGAATGTATAGCCTATGAATTAATACATAGACAATTGATTTTCACACATTAAAAAAACTTTAATGCGGGTTAAAAACATTTTTAATTAACAAGAATGTGTGAAATGAACAAAAAAATAACAAACTGAGGGGAAAAGACATTTTTTTCTGGAAACAAACGGAAAAGTTTTGCCTATGTGCTTTTAGCAATTAGGTTTCCATCCTCGTGCTATTTAGAGATCCAGTGAGTATATCCCATTCCTTTTTGTTCTACCTCCATATCCAGGTGGACATTCCAGATATCCACCATCCTTTCCATGAAAAATATTTCCTGATGTTGTTCCTGATTCTACCTCCTTGCAGTTTCATATCATGTCCTCCAGCTCTAAAGCTTCCCCTCCTTTGGAAAGGGTTTGTTTGCACATTATCCAATCCAATCCAACCTACTCTCTTATATCCCGCCAAATCTCAAAACTTTCTTCCAGAGCAGTTTACAAAAAGAACAGAAGAAAAAAATACATTAACATCAATTTAAATAGGTTCTGTCAGAGAAGAAATTATACAGTTATTGTGTCATATTTCTCATTGAGATAAGTCTTCAAGAGGTGCCGGAACAAACTAAGATCAATCAGAAACATTTCTTTAGAAAACAAAACTGAGAAAATTCTTTATTCATTCACCAACCTAGTCCTGTCAGGGGCTGATGCTCACAGCTCCAATGCTAATGCCAACAGCGCAAACTCCATAGCGTGACAACAGCACAGAAACGTAGCTAACCAATGCTCAAAGCAATTTTATGCAAAATCGGAAGTGCAAGTGCACATCAGCACAATACTACTGTGCCTTTAAATAATAAGCTTTTCAAAAATTGTTTGCACTTAGGGACCATTTTACAAAGGCACGGTAGGATCTATGCGTGTACAGTGTGTGCCAAAATGAGACTACCACCAGGCTAGTGCACCCCCTGCAGGTAATTTTGGATTTGGCATACACCCATAATGCCTGAATAAATTATTCTTTATTTCCTACCACACTCGGTGTTTCCGGCGTTAATCGGCAGTGGTGTGCCCCGACTGCTCACCCATGCGTGTAGCGTGTGAGCCCTTACTGCTAGGTCAATTTTAGCACACACCTATTTTCAGGCCACTTAAAAAATGGCCCTTTTCCTAGAAGCAGTAAAAAATGGACCTGTGCGCACCCAGAAGATATGCTTACATTTCCACAGGGCACTTTCTACCGCGGCTTAGTAAAAGGACCCCTTAATTTTTTTAAGGCTTATATGTAAGCTTAGAGACTGCATGGGTTTCCTTCCGCTTCAAAAAGAAGACAAAACCGGCAGTTTAATCTGAAAAATTCAGAAGAAAAACCTCTCCTCAAAATCTTCAACTCCATCCCCAAGCTGGCGGAAAGTTTTCAGTGTTAAGGTCAAAATTTGTTTCTGTGCTGTCATCTAAGCATTGGTAGGGACCTCATTAATATCCATCTGAATAACTTTAAATACAATTTGCGGCCCTCTTTTGCGTACACATTGAGACCTGCGCTAGAGTCCTCTGATCATTCTGAACACATTAATGTGTGTGCTAGTCAGGTGATAATTGCCTTTAATGCTGGAATTAGCTTTTGAGCATCAGCCCCTCAAAATGGTCTGAGGGAGATTAAAAAGACTCTCCAGCATGAGACAGTCGTCAAGACATTCCAAACAGGAATAGAGAAAAGGATAACTAAGTTCCACTTGAATTAAAAGCGGATACTCTAGAACATTCAATGTTCTAAACTGCCATAACAATCCCACTGACATTCTTTATTCCTGTTTGGAATGTCTGGAGGACTGTTTCCTACTGGAGAGTCTGTAATCTCCTTCAGAACATTCTGAGAACTCTAGATTGGTGAACTAAAAGAATTTTCTATATTTTTCCTAAAGAAATGTTTTGATGTGTCTGTAAAGATAAACAATTTGACATATACACAAATACCACCTTTTGGATTTTCATTTGAAGTCACAATTTACACATGTACTTCATGAAATATGTGTATTTGCATGTACAGTAAAGTCTCGATTATCCAACCTAAATGGGACTGACCCAGTGTCGATAAATGAAAAGTTGGATAATATGGAAAACAATGTAACCCCTCAAACAATGCAAAAACAAAGGCAGTAAAAGATGGGGTTCCCAGCTCACAATGGTGGTAAAAGTAGGGTTCGGAAAATGGAAAGCGAAGCCGCGTGATGTCACCGGGGGGGAGGGGGTCTGTCGGATATGCCGGATGGTCAGATCAGTTGAATAATTGAGACTGTACTGTACTTTACATCTGAATTTTACACCAGCTTCTAAGCAGGCGTAAATGTCCACAGTTTCATTTTAGTCACAATTTCTGCAGAATTTGTGCTGCTATTTTACAAAGACACAGAGGGGCCCTTTTACTAAAGTGTGTTAGACTGTGAACGCATGGTTTAGTACACCTTAACAGCTAACACACAAACACAATAACAGCCTGCATGGTATATTTTCAGTTTGAATGCGGAAAGTCATGTGTTAAGGCCACTTTTTGTAAGAGGCGGAACTGGGCGAGGTATGGGTCAAGAATGGGTGTGGACAGTGGCGCTTGATAAGCTGCACTTACCATACACTGACTAATGCCCAAGTTATCTAAGATTTAGGACTAATTAAAGACCTTATTTAAGAGAGCATTTGAGGCAGCTGCTGCGAGCTAAGTCTTGGTTGTTGGTAACCTAAGTTGGTATGTTTATGTTTTGTACTTCCTTTTCTGTCCTGTTGATTATTGATGTTCCTTCTGTAGACTTAGAATGTAAACTGCCTTGTATGTCCCCTCATTAGGCAGTATACCAAGCATCAAATAAGCAAGAAACAATAAACAGTGCAGGACCACTTACTACCTCCTAAATATGAAGCACTAAGTGCTTCTATGCTAACTGCAAGCTGAGTACCATGTATTAAAGGGCGCATTTTAACATGTTGGGCATGCCCTCCACCGTCCCTCACAATTACTACACTCCCTAGATGCTCACTGTCTGGTACTCCTCTCCCCACATTTTGCACACCTTGAGTCTACCACAGTCACACACACAAAACAAAACATAGATACATACATAAAGCAGAGGTGATTACTCACCAAAGAAACAAAACACAGACACACACAAAGAAAAAAAAAGATACAAACATATAGGCACAGGCAAATCACACACACACAACAGACTCACATACACAAACAAAACACGCATTCTTTCTGGGCGAGTGCGTTGCGCCTGTTGGAGGAAATAATGCAACGTACGGTGGAATGGCAGTACTCTGTTACCCTGATGGGTTGTGGAGAGTCACTTAAAGAGCAGGGGTTGGGTTCCGCCCAGACTAAATTTGTGTTGCTGGCAATGATACTTTTGAAGAAATGTATATTAAGGGAATGGGTCACTGAAGAGCCCCCGGCCCTGGAGTCGTGGAAGTCTAGTATGTTGGAAATGGGCAGCTGGGTAAGCATGACATATAAATATGCTGCTACCCTGAGACTCCGCCAATACCGAGATCTTTGGGGAAGAACTCAATCTCTGTTTTCACAACAACACTCTAAACCTGAGTAGTAGAAGATGTGTGTAGTTCGGGGAACTCTCTACTCACTGGGAAGGGAGGGGAAGTGGGGGGGGGGGAGGGACGGGAAGGGAGGGTGGCGGGGTGAAAGGGGGTTATAAACAAACTGTTATGGAGATCAGTTAGATCGGAGGTCAACCAGTGATGGTTCATAAATGTTCTTTATCTTCACACAAAGGTTCTGTTACGTTTGTGCTATAAGTTGTATTATGACTGACTTCATACATCAATAAAAATATTTAAAAAAAAAAAACACACACACACACACATAAAAAGCAGAGAACAAAAAACACACACACACACACACAAAGCAGAGACAATAAATCACCACACAAACTATGACACATACGAACATAGACACATACAAAGAAAAAAAAGATACAAATACAGATATACAAACAACAGATGTAGGCACAGGCAAATCACACACACACACACACAAAACAGACTCACATATATAAACAAAACACGCACACACAAAGCAGAGACAATAACTCACCACACAAACTATGACACATACAAACACAAAAAACCTCCAGGTAATATATTAAATCTTACAGTCTAAAAATAAATGAATGTGATGTGCTCAGAACATAATACATGACATATATAAATGTGATAAAACACATCTCCAGTCACTGTCATCTATAATTGCACAACAGAGGTCCTTCCTAATTCAATTATGATCTTCTAATGTCTAATTAATTATGGTCTCTAAAAAAATCAAACAACTGGAACAGTTCCAATAATTCAAAAATTTGTACAGACTTATTTGATATATTGATGATTCAAACTGTCATGTCAGACTCCACACCATAATATTCCTTAACTTGCTTGCGAGAGCCTGTCCTCAGTAATAGATATAGAGCTGCAGATACAATCAAACAATCAAACTCATGCAGTCTTTCTCAACTCGGACCCAAGTTTCACCACATCATTGTGGCTTCTTCAGGGGATAACTGAAATATATCAACATTCAAATCAATATTCATACCAAAAATATTTTTCTTCAAAATGCTTGATTTGACTTACAGGATGTTGCGCGCTCTGTTGCTCCAAGATGGCAGAATGAAGATGTTTATTATCATCTAAACCTGAAAATGCAACTCAAGACATACTGTATGTTCTACCATATTCCACTAAAGTGTTTGATATTAAGAGCCAACCCCCAAGGACTCTCTTAAGAGCCAACTTCTAGATAAACCCTGTTGTGTTCCAGTCAGTCTGCTAGGCACTGCCTAGTCCTATGCTTCTGCCTGTCCAAGTCAGCTCCTGCCTTCTCCAGCTTCCGGACTCTGCCAGGTGGATCCATCAGCAATCGTCAACAAGGGTTTGGGTGGCGTGTATGCCGCACATGTAGTGCTAACCTCATCATGGTCCAACGGCTCACCTTCCCCAACTGTGACAATTTGCCAAAGCCATGTAGATTACAAGAAGGTGTGGTTTGCACATAGTTTGGATAGGGCTTGTGCTAAACCAAAATCTACACAGGTATTCCCCATTTCCAAAAGGGAATGAATGTGTATGACCCAATGTATCAACATTAGAATTAGTCCCAAAAAACAAACAGGCAAGTGGTCTGCTAGTTCCAGAAGGAGAGAAATCATGGAAGCACACATGGTGGGTAGAAGAAACAGAATTTATTAGTAATTCAATTAAAAGTACGCCCAATTCGGCCATATTTCAACTAAAAATGCCCCCTTGCACATGTAGTTTTGTAAAAAGTGCTCATTTGGGCCAGCCCTTTACAGGAGGGATTAAAGGAATTTTCCTCCTTAATCCTCCAGTGCTTATGTTCCCCCTCTGTTGTTAATTAGCTGCATGTACACATGTAGGTTTACAAAATGGCAGACATATACATGTAACTTTCACATGCATGCTGATGTGTCACAACTTACATGTGTAATTTAGACTTGTATCCAGAATCAACCCAAAACTCAGATAAGGAAAGAAACTTTTTTGGAGCAAAGACCTTAGTCAGCCTTGAAAATGAAGCTTCATAGAAATTCTCAAAGGCAGCAAAGAAGCTCAGTCAAGGAATAACATCAGCGGTCAGAAAAACTCCAAAACCCACCACTCTTCTTTCAATTTTTTAAATTCTTTTTATAAACTATCAACATGTCAAAGTTCAAAAAATACTTAGCTTAAGAAGATTCAATGCAGATGGTATTCTGTGTTCAAGTGGAGGAGTGGCCAAGTGGTTAGGGTGGTGGACTTTGGTCCTGGGGAACTGAGGACCTGAGTTCAATTTCCACTTCAGGCACAGGCAGCTCCTTGTGACTCTGGGCAAGTCACCTAACCCTCCATTGCCCCATGTACAAATAAGGTAGAATATCCACAACTTCCTTCAACTCCCAATCGTGCAATTGCAAGCATTGGCAGGTCAGACAGTAAAATCCAGCATATCTAAATACCGCTCTTAAAACATCTTCATGGGTTCCCAACAGAGGCCCTGTTTCACTCTTGCTGCTTCAGGAAACCACTGAAAACCCAGAAAAACAAAAATTCCTGCAAAGATGTTCAAAAATAGCGATCGCAAAACACACCAGACATTGCAAAACCCACAATTCAATGTCAGTTTGGTGAAATGTGAGTGCATTGTGACTTATTGAGGGACCCTTTTACTAAGGCACATAGGCGCTTACGCACGTCCAACATGCGCCAAATTGCAACTACCGCCTGGCTACCGCGTGCCCCAGGCAATAATTCCATTTTTGATGCGCACCCAAAACACGTGGTAGAAAATATTTTGTATTTTCTACCACGTGATGCTTACCTGGTGGTAATCGACAGTTTATGCACGCTAGCCACTTACCTGAGACCTTACTGCTAAGTCAATGGGTGGCAGTAAGGTCTCAGACTGAAAGTGGATGTACGCTGGTTTTAATTTTGCCGCACGTCCATTTTCGGCCACAAAAAAAGCACCTTATTTCCAGGCACACTGAAAAATTGACTTGCGTGCGTCCAAAACACGAACCTACACCGGCGCAGGCCACTTTTCAGCACGCCTTAGTAAAAGGGCCCGAGTGACTTATTGAGTGAAAGAAGAGTGCAGAGAATGGTTTTTCTATGCCACTGGCTTTCCAGCTCATGCTGGTCCTGGCCTAACTCTCCAACAAACTTTTAACTTTTACTAAAAGTAACCTGCCCCAGTTGTCCTGAGCAAACTAGAGTTTCACAAAGAAATACAGTAGAGGCTACTGCTGTACTGTTTAAAATCTGGAGCATAAGCCCACATCCTGATGCAGGTAACCAGTCAGAAGAACGAGGGTGGCGCATCAATGCTGAGGTAAAATGACCACTCTCGTAATCCTTTGCTAGCGTCATAGCACTGTAATAATACATCTGTGATTGCTCCAATCAACAAACATGCAACTTCTATTAAAACGTACACTCTAAAATTTAATCTGCCACCAGTTGCCACAGTAACAAACAGGTCTATGTCACTTTGTGATAATAAAAGAAGGTAGTAAACTGACTGAAATCCATAGAAACCTCTTCAATCTACCAACATGAAAATGATAAATTTGGTATTTCACAAAGTATGTTACAGGGTAGTTATCATAAACAAAAATTATATTCTTGGTAAAATATTCATCTTTATCACATTCACCCTTGTTAATATTGAGAGGAAATGTACCTCCATCTATTTAGATACTTTCTGATTTGCTCTGATTTTCAACTAAAGGAAAACTCTGGAACGAGGGGGCATATGTTGAAGTTAATAGGGAATAGGTTTAGGAGTAATCTAAGAAAGTATTATTTCACGGAAAGGGTGATGGAAGTGTGGAATGGCCTCCCGGTGGAGGTTCTGGAGTCAGAATTTTAAAAGGCATGGGATGAGCACATGGAATCGTTTAGGAAAAGGAAGAGTTAGGGGTTACAGAGGATGGGCAGACTGGATGGGTCATATGGCCTTTATCTGCCGTCATGTTTCTATGTTTCTAATATGGACGTATAATAATAGTATGTCTCTGCACAGCATTTTTGCTAGGATTGCAACTTCTGAAATTATCTGAGTAAAGGATAAACAGCCCTGGAGACAGTGGCATGTTTTCTTTCATCTTAGCTTCTTCAGAGAAATGCTGTATTTTTGTAGAACTAGACAGGATAATAGCTGCATATATTTGGAATAAGGGGTCCAGAGTAGCTTTAAACGTGCTTAAAACAAATAAGGGGGGGGGGGGGGGGGGAGGAGAGTTATCTGTACCATATTTCTGTAAAAGGTGAAAAAAATTGAATTAAAGAGTTTCCCCTTTAAATAGGGTTTTTGGGGCATTTTCGGTGTGGAGCGTCCTGCACTGCTCTAATTGGGTTTTTTTTTTAATTCTGTCAACGGAATTTGGGAGCATACAGGTTGTTCAACATATGGGGAAAAATTGGTGAATTTTTATGGGGTTTTAGATGGTATTTTGGGGTAAAAGGTTGAAAAATAGTGGGAAATGGTGCCTGATGATGGTTTAAGGAAAATAAAACATGGATCAGATTCAGAAAAATATGACCTGAATGTTGGCACAATTTGTACCTGAATATTGTGTGATTTACATGGTATTTTGTGTAAAGATCAATTTCATCTATTGGTTTTAATGGGTAAGGTTGATTCCAACATGGAGATTGATTAGGAATTCTAAACTGTAAAGGTAGCTGACAGTCTGCGAATCAGCGCCTGATTGGTGACTACAAGTCAGGTGGCTGCGCTGAGGCTTGGTTACTAGGGGCAACGGTGTGGTTTACTGAGGCAGAGAAACTGAAGATGCTGAGAGGGACAGACCTATGTGACACGAGCTCTGCCTGTGTGTGTGGAAAAGTGGGTCTGAATCAGTGAGAGAGTTTAAGTAAAGCATAGGGTGTGACTGCGCTAAAGAGAAGCTGACAGCTGAGAGAGAGCTGTTTTATCAGACAGAGATCCTGAACTGTGTGCTTGAATGTGGAGGTATTTTACAGGGTGTCTGAAGTTATAAGTTATTTTAAATATTAGTTGTATAACAAATAAATAAACAAATTTACTTGCTTATTTATTTTTGTTCCAAGAGTTGATTGAGTGAGGATGGGTCTTATAATAAATCCTGCCCCAGCTGAATAGATTCACAGCTGTATACAACCCATCGGGCCATTATTTATAAAATTTTAAGTAAGAATATGTTTGATGAAGATGGGATATAGACAGAATACAACGTGAGCATTGGAGTGAGACTGTGAGTGTCTTTTGCCAGTCCATGAAGAGTGTTCCTCTTTAGAGAGGGAAATAAGTACAAGAAAGGTTTTCCTGGATAAGGAAATTAATTATCTTTTTTTTATATAATTAGAGAGTTGGCCACAGTAAAGAAAAACTAAACTCATTCCTATTTAGAATTCATGCTAGATAGGAAGCTAGGGTTTTATTTCCCTTTGAATTAATTAAAGAATAGGTCACAGAAGCAGCTGAAGGGACAACGCTGGATCAACAAGTGCACCAACAGTCAAGAAAGACCAAAGGTACCACCATTAAAGAAAGATCAACAAACCAGCTGTGTCCCAGCATTCACAATTTCCAGCAGTTTAAGAGATGTGAGAGGGGCATAATCAAAAGTGGGTGCCCATCTCCATGGGCGCCCATCTCAGGGGGTGGCCATGCGAAGGGGCGGGATAAACCGTATTTTCAAAAAAAGATGGGCACCCATCTTTTTTTCGATAATACGGGTTGTGCGGGGCAAATGCCTAGGATTTGTTCGTTTTTGAGCTGGGCGCTATCAGTTTTCAGTGATAATGGAAACCGAAGGCGCCCAGCTCAAAAACGAACAAATTCAAGGCATTGGGTCGTGGAAGGGGCCAGGATTCTTAGTGCACTGGTCCCCCTCACATGCCAGGACACCAACTGGGCACCATAGGGGGCACTTTTACAAATTAAAAAAAAATTAAAATAGCTCCCAGGTGCTTAGCACCCTTCCCTTGTGTGCTGAACCCCCCCAAATCATCCCCAAAACCCACTGCCCACAAGTCTAAACCATTACCATAGCCATAAGGGGTGCAGGGGGGCACCTACATGTGGGTTCAGTGGGTTTTGTGGGTTTTGGAGGGCTCAATATTAACCAGCACAAGTGGAACAGGTAGAGGGGGATGGGCCTGGGTCCGCCTGCCTGACGTCCACTGCACCCACTAACAACTGCTCCAAGGGACCTGCATACTGCTCTCAGGGAGCTGGGTATGACATTTGAGGGTCACATACAGGCTGTCAAAAAAGTTTTTTAAATTCTTTTTTTGTGGTGGGAGGGGGTTAGTGACCACTGGGGGAGTCAGGGGAGGTCATCCCCGATTCTCTCCAGTGGTCATCTGGCCAGTTGGGGCACTTTTTTGGGACTTGGGTCATGAAAAAAAGGGTCCAGCAAAAGCGACCCAAATTCTCGCTTCTGCCGCCCTTCTTTTTCGATTATCGGCCGCAGACGCCCATCTCTCCTCGGCCGATAAACACACCCCACTCCCGCCTTCACCATGCTTTCACCACACCTCCGACATGCCCCCATCAACTTTGTTAATTCTCGCGATGGAGTGCAGTTGAAGACGCCCAAAATCGGCTTTCGATTATACCGATTTGGGCGCCTTTGCAAGATGGGTGCCCATCTCCCAATTTGGGTTGAAATTTTTGAAAGTGATGGGCACCCATATAAGGCTGTAAGTATGCACATACTTATCTGATAACTGAGAGATTAAAATTGTCTGAGTTCATTCAAGTCAAGGAGAGTTGGTTCTGAGAATAACATACAAGGGAACACAAAGTATCAACTCCTTTCCTGGAGTGAGTGAAAAAGAAAAGAAATAGAATTTGATACTTATCTAATGTTCTTCTCCATGTTGTGTGAAGTTTTGGTTGAAGGAGGTTTTGTTGTTTAAAAATAGTAAACATTTTCTGGGAAAAGGTATTATAAAGAAACCTAAAGAAATTGTGAAATAAATTTTCTTATTCATTCAAATACGGTTAATGTGCTTTTAAAACATTTTGCGCAATAAATTATTTTAAATCAATACTCTAGTGTGCAATTTTGATATTGTTCTTAATGCTTGTAACATCATAGGAAATTCCTTGACAAGTTCAAAGTGCACATTATAAAACGTTCATAATTCTGGAATTTCCAAACTTTCCTGTAAAACTCCTATTGGTGAATGCTTAAGCGGGAGACCCCTATACCGTGCTAATAACATCTAACCATCCTAATTAAAATTCATCACTGAGGGTGTTACATTTCATTATTAGACCACACAACTGGAGACAACATTCTTTTGGGGACAGGCTAAATCAATACTGGATACAGATTGAAAGTTTAGCGGTTAGGACATTAAGAGGGGAATTTATCGATCTGGGCTATTATTAAGATGGGTTATTTTATCACAAGTTGTGCTGATTGTAGCACAGGTTCTCATTGTATGACTTGAATCAAAATAACCCATCTTAACGGTAGTCCATGTTGATAACTTCCTCCCTAAGTGTGGAATCTTTCCTATTCTAGAGGAGAAATTAGATTGATTTTGGAATAATAGGGCACTAATATTCAGCCAAGAGAGCCGGCTATCTCACGCTGAATATTAGCTCTTAGCCGGCTTAAGACTATTTAACCAGCCATGCTGTACTAGGTCAATTTGGATCCCAATGAATAAAAGCAAGAAAACACATTTACACAAAGGTACTAAAGAAATACAGACATTTATTAGCAGCTTAAATATATATCACCAAACATCATCAGCTGGGATAGCCCCTTTTCAGCGAAACCTGAGAGAAGTTTGGGATACTTGCATCACACTTGTCAGTGGAGGGCTTCAGCCTGATGAGGAGTCTCTCCATTGCTTTTATAGTCCATAGCAAACAAGTGACTTCATAGTCAGCCAATTTTGACTCATCTCCTGTTTGTTCCCTGTTGCACATACAGTTTCCAACTGTTTTTAACCACCAGTCCTGCTAAGCAAGTAGCACATCCTCTTTCCTACAAACTGCTTTGCAGGCTGCTCAAGCTTGCACCATACATCATATGCATGAGAGGTCAGCTAAAGTGCAGGCTCCACACTGATCCTAACTTCAGACCCATCACTGGGGGACAATATTTATATGTAGCACCTTCTTGAAGGCATCCCTGGGTGCAGAACCTACCTTGCAAGGGTCCCCCCTTGGGGATGCTTTATTGGTCCCTAAATGCTTGGTGCCTGCTACCTCCTCTTGAAGAAGAAGGGTGTTAGCAGATGGGATTTTCCTCCCTTCCCTCTAAGAAAAATCCAAAACAGGTATGACTGTGAACAACACTGGCTAAAAATATTTAAAAGTTTATTCAACTTATACAACTCTAGGTTACAGCAAGTACCAACAGTGCATTTAAACAGTTGATACATTTATTCGCCTTGAAACAACCATTCAAAGAGAGGACTGAAACCTCTTATGCAAAATAATTTCTATAAATCATAAGGTGACTATTCAAATAATTATAGATACCAATCCCAACACAACATTACTAGTTAGATTTTTAAAAATCCTTATATTCGCCACCATTTCTAGCTGTTCTCCCCGTTCTCTGTCACACCATATCCCAATTCTCACCCACAGACAGGCATATAACTGGACCAATAGGTGCTGGAAGTCCTAAGAGGGTCTGGTATGCCTAGCTTGTCTTTGCTGCTTTACAGAGTGCTCCACCTGTCCTGGGCTGAGTTTCCACTGCCTCTGCCATCTCCCTTCTGTTGCAGCCCCACCTCCAGGTGCTACCTCTCAGCCACAGCTCTGGGCACTGCCACTCTGCCACTCTGCTACTGAGTCCCTCCTCCTGGGCTGTCCACTGCTCCTCAGAATCAGGCAGGCTTGCTCTCCATAGGAGCCATGGGGTGCATCATTGCTAGTTAACTAGGAAGCAAAACCGGTGCTAGGCAGACTTCTACGGTCTACACCCTGATCGTGACTGAATAGATATGGATGGGCTGGAATGTAAATTTTAAGGGGTTTTGACGTTAGCTTCAGAACTTAATACAAGAACAGTGCTGGGCAGATTTCTACGGTCTGTGCCCTGAGAAAGGCAAGGACAAATCAAACTCGGGTATAAAGTATCACATACCATGTAAATGAGTTTATCTTGTTGGGCAGACTGGATGGACCGTACAGATCTGCCATCATTTACTATGTCCCAAGGCTCAGTAGCTCTAGTTTTTTGTAAATTAAACTCTGTTATGAGTCCATCTCTTTATGATTCTAGCTCTCAGAACCCCTAGATTGCAGTTCAGCTTACCATGCCTCCCCTCTCCTCAACCAAAAGGAAAATAGGCAAGGAGAGACAATAGTGCAACATCTTGCCTGAAAATTTCCTCCTTTCTTTTTTCCCTTTAAGTAATTCTGAAGACAGGTACTGAGACAAAATCCTAACCTTTCTGCTTGTGGTGAAGCGTTAGTCTTCCCCTTTGAAGACATTCCTGTAACCTCCTTACAATATGTATATTCCAGTACATACATTCGTACTCTTCAGCTTCAGATGATGATATTATTTATATGTGTAGTGCTATTTTCATCAGTTTGCCCGCTACCCCCTGCAATTTTCTTTGTCTGGGTACAACAATTACTCAGTTCCCACTGATGCATCATATCACAAATTGTGTCTTCTACACTCATGTGCTGGCAGTTTATATCAGCTTTCTGTAATAGTCCTTTCTTTTATCTCCACAAAACAATTTAATCCAGCAATACAATCCTTCATCACCCCAAAACCCCTGAGGGGAGCCACTCTCCCCCACTTAAATTTCTCGTTGCCCTCAACAAGATGCCACTTTTGCATATTTCTTTCTTTGGACCAGAGTATCTACTCACTTCTGTATCACATTTGTGTAACAGGCAGACAGTTGTGTGCTACCCTTAGGGGTTTCCAGAGCTATCATAGGTCAACCTTAATGTGGGTTTCGCAGCCCCCCACCTGTTCTTCTGGGTTCCCTGGAACAGAAAAAACAACACTGGGACTTCAGGGTAGAGATAAATGTTGCCCTTTAATTTGAAAATGACCCGACACAGCGCACAAATGCCTGCCTCAGGGGTCTAACATAAAAACATATAAATATAATCATGAATAATTTTCAGTAAGAACAAACAATACATATATAAATATATATCAAAGAAAACATCCACATGATTTTAAATACTTAAATAAAAGCAACCAATTTAACAAAATACAACAATAAAAATTGTGGCAATAAAAAATAAAAATACAAATAATATATGCAAGAAACATTTACATAAAATGTTTGATAAAAGCAGATAAATAGTAAAAAGTAGGACAGAAGAGGACCAGAAAAACAAATTTGATGAGTAATAAATACAGTACAAAAATGACACCAATATCATCCCAGAGAGATCATAGTGGAGCATAATCTTACAAAACAGCAGATAGCTGCCATATCAGAAAATTATTTTTAAAAAAGCATAATAAATTGAAAACAAAAAAATAAAATAAATGTAGATAATACAATAAAAAAATGTCTTACCAGAATGGTTCTTTTAGGTATAAATATGTACAATTGGAGATAATCAAACAATCAGGGTATATTACCTAATTTGAAACAAGGGAAGTTAGTTTTATTGTTATATGAAGATGTCAAAACAATAAAAACTTCCATACCCCAATATTAGTGATTGTGATTTGCAAAACGTCTCTCCCTTTAATAAACGATGTTGTAAGTCCCTGGGTTCCCTGGGCATCATCAGATCCATACAGCACACCACAAGAGATGAGACCTTGCAAGAACTGAAGTCTGTAGTCCTGGCTGTATGGTCAGACTCAAAGGAGGAAACACAGCTGAAATGAGGGAATACTGGTCATTCAGGGATGAAATCAGCATACAAAACATCATTCTGTACAGTGAAACATCGCAAGGTACGATTTGCACTTTATAGCCGACCTGATTGAGTGATTTCAGATGATGGTCCTAAATTTACCTGCATGCAATTTAAAAAGTTTTCTGCTGAGTGGTGGTTTGAACATTTTACTTACTACATTCCCAAGGTACCCACAGGCTAATAGCAAGTGAAGAACTTATGCAAACAAAAGAAAAAGAGATGGTGAAGACAGAGGGCACGGAGAGCAATCCTCTGTCAAGGAGACTTAAGACATCACTACCAATAGCCAGCAAGCCACGTGAACACTATGTGATACTAGCAGCCTTATTTTCGAAAGAGAGGGATGCCCATCTTTCCACACAAATCGGAAGACGGACGTCCTTCTCACAGGGTCACCCAAATCAGCATAATTGAAAGCCGATTTTGGGCGTCCCCAACTGCTTTCTGTCACGGGCATGACCAACGTTCCCAGGGGCATATTGGAAGCATAGCGACGGCGGGACTTGGGCGTGCCTAACACATTGGCGTCCTCGATCCATAATGGAAAAAAAGGGTGTCCCTGACGAGTACTTGGATGACTTTACCTGGTCCTGTTTTTCTTACGACCAAGGCACAAAAAGGTGCCCGAACTGGCCAGATGACCACCGGAGAGAATCGGGGATCACCTCCCCTTACTCCCCCAGTGGTCACTAACCCCCTCCCATCCTCAAAAACATCTTTAAAAATATTTTGTGCCAGCCTCAAATGTCATGCTCAGGTCCATTGCAGTAGTATGCAGGTCCCTGGAGCAGTTTTAGTGGGTGCAGTGCACTTCAGCCAGGCAGACCCAGGCTTATCCCCCCTACCTGTTACACTTGTGGTGGTAAATGTGAGCCCTACAAATCCCACCAGAAACCCACTGTACCCACATCTAGGTGCCCCCCTTCACCCGTAAGGGCTATGGTAGTGGTGTATAGTTGTGGGTAGTGGGGTTTGGGGGGCTCAGCACACAAGCTAAGGGAGCTATGTTCCTGGGAGCAATTTATGAAGTCCACTGCAGTGCCCCCTAGGGTGCCCGGTTGGTGTCCTGGCATGTCAGGGGGACCAGTGCACTACGAATGCTGGCTCTTCCCATGACCAAAGGGCTTGCATTTGGTCATTTCTGAGATGGGCGTCCTTAGTTTCCATTATCGCCAAAAATCAGAAACGACCAAGTCTAGGGACGACCATCTCTAGGGACTATCTAAATGTCAAGATTTGGGCGTCCCCGACTATTATCGAAACGAAAGATGGATGCCCATCTTGTTTCGATAATATGGGTTTCCCCGCCCCTTCGCGGGGATGTCCTCAGCAAAACTTGGGCGTCCCTTTCGATTATGCCCCTCCACAGGTATCAGATAAACTTCAACACAAGAGGCAAGCTTGTAAGTCAAAATATGGCATATCTGTAAGAGATTTACCCGAGTTGAATAATGGAGTCTCAGTCTTCATGAAATCATTGCTGGGAGTTTGTACAAACTATTGGCAGTTGGGTACCTGTATGCAAAAGGTTGCACCATGCTCATATCTAGAGGATGTCGATGGGAACTTTTATCACCACAATCGCGTGGACCTGTGAGTGGCTGAGTAGCCAGCTTCATAAGAGTAGCACACACACAACTTGACTGAAGAACCAAGCATGCCCTCCTGCTCCAGCACTTCCCAAGTGGTGAGAGTACAGGAGCTGTTCGAAGCAGCGATGAGAATCCTGAACCAGTGGGCACATCTGTCAGAAGTGCAATACCAAGTGTGCTAACCATCCAAGGAAGACAGGGATCAGACAACTGCATATGCAGTAAAGCCCTATCCATACTCTCAGTGGCCAGTTCTCAAAGCCACATCAACAATTTATCTATAGGACATTTATAAAGTTCTGCATAGTCGCTGAAAAATGGCAGCTCTTACATATGTGGCTCTTTGTTAAATCTCACTGTTTTCCTACTGTGACTGTTGTCACTTCTAACCTTTAGTTGTAATGCAACGTGGTTCCTGTATTTTGTGACTTTTCATTTCTAACTCTGAAACACAGGCAAACGACAATCAAAAATGGAAATGCAGAGAATCCAGATGCGTTCAGTGCAATGCTGAAGAAACACAGACAGAAATGTATTTCCTCTTGTACTGTGCAAAACAGCAAGACACCAGAGATGCAAATTTCTCAAAGCTGACAGAAAAAAATAAACTATCTCCAAGAAAAGGTGCTGTAAAATCCTCAGGGAAACAGGAAAGCCTGCAGCTATAGCAGCAAAATATGTTGTATCCAGTCACCAGGCCAGAAACAGAATACGAACAGAAACAATATTGATCACCACCAGAACCCTGTAATTGGTTTTTATTTACTTTCTGTACTCTGTAATTATTTCCTTTTACCACTTAGGCTCTGATTCACCCTTGCAGAGACAGAATGCAAGTTTTAGTAAATCAACTCCTTAATATCTTGCCAATGGCAAGACATGCACAAATTGTTATGCCAATAAACTTCCTTGAATCTTGAAAGCAGTGAGAAGTAAGACAGAAGAGACAGGGGGAGAAAAAGAAGTCAGTGGGATACAAAGGCAAGGAGAGAGATCAGGAAAGATAAAGAAGTGAGAAGCAAAAATGAAACAGAAAGATACTACAAAAAGCTTTAATTACCAGTGGATAAACAAAGGTCATTTATCACTTCTGTACTAGCTGTCACTTGTCAAAATTTCCACTGCAGCATCACATGCCAGTCCTTTTCCATTTCTCCTGCACATTATTACTCTTCTGCATGAGTCACTTTCTGTTTATGGCATATCATTGATGACTTTAATAAATTTACAGCTGGCTTCCCTGTGGAGGTGATTAATATTGATTTGGGGGGGAGGCAAATGTGGTGTTTAGCTCAGCATCACTCCAGTTTCTTTATATATATACTAGCCGTTAAGCCCGTTAAAACGGGCGAGATTTCCAGCTACCCTCCTCGCCGCCGCTCCCTCCCCCCTCCGTGCCGGGCCCCCTGCACTGATCTGACAGCGCCTCTCACCTCCGTGTGAAAGCGCTGCAGGCAGCAGCAGATCTCCTTAACCCTTAACTAGTATTTTTAAAACATAGGAGAAAATATTTTTTTCACTCAACACATTTTTAAGCTTTGGAACTCATTGCCAAAGGATTTGGTAAAAGCAGTTAGCTTAGCTAAGTTTAAAAACAGATTGAACAAGCTCCCGGAGAAAAAAAATCAATCAAGGTAGACCTGGGGAAAGCCACTGCTTGTCCCTAAAGGTTAATCCCTGGATTCTATATATGGCACCTAGATTCCGCACGGAGATATGCAGATAACTTAATTGGTGTAATGAGGTAACCGTAGCTTTTAACAGCACTTAACAAGCAATAACAAAACTAATTGGCAATAATTACAATTTATGCACAGAAATCACTAAGCGTATTCCATAAAGAACTGTCCCTAAATTGCAAAGCGCGCAATTCAAAATAAATGTGCATAGCTTAAAAGGGGTGTATTTATGGGCATTCCAAAATTTCCACGCATTATTACAGAATACAGGTAAGTGCGCCTAGATTTACGTACACAGATTTACACCAGGTTTTTATTGGCAAAAATGGACACATGTAGATTTGGAAACTACAGTATCAACTAAGCGTATTCTATACACCGCGCCTAATCATATAGAATGTGCTTCATTCCATGTGGATTATTTAGGTGTCATATATAGAATCTGGCCCTAAATGACTGGAAACTAGCTACATTTTGGGACTCTGCCAGGTGCTTGTGACCTGGTCACTTTTGGAAGCAGGATATTGGGCTTGATGGCAGTAGCGTAGTCAGGAATTTATTACAGGGGGTGCGACTCTTCCCCAACCCCCACCCCCGTGCCATCTCCCTGTGCTGCCACCCCTGTCATCCCCCTGCACCTTAAAATACTCTCTGCTGCAGTCTTCACCTGGGCAATGGCACTCATAGGCTGCCTGCGGCGTGCACCAGGACTTCCTCCCTGAACTGTCCCGCCCCTTCTAACACAATTTCCTGTTTTGTGAGGGGCGGGACAGTTTCAGGGAGGAAGTCCCAGTGCAGGCCACAGGCAACCTATGAGTGTCGCTGCTGCTGCCCGGGTGAAGACTGCAGCAGAGAGGATTTTGTGGGGGCAGGGTGCCAGATCTGACAGGGGGGGTGCATATGTCAGTGACGCACCTAGTTTAAATATGCCACTGCTTGATGAACTTTTGGCTGACACAGTATGGCAGTTCTTACGTTCATATTGGCAGTTAACATGCATGAACTGGCCAATAAACCATGCTACTGTACTCTCTTTTTTCCTAATACCGTAAACTATATTAATTAGTAATTGTAAACCGCTCAGAAGTTCCGCCATGAAATTTGAAACTATTGCCATTATGCAGCTCAGTAGATAGACCCCTAAGCACTTGAATATTTTAGACTTTCAGGCCAGAGGCCATGAAAACAGTCTAGAGAAATTAAAGAAAAGTATTGAGATGTGCGCTGGAGAGAGGAGCAAGGGTGGGGGGGTGTCTGAACAAGAATGGCCTGTAAAGGAAGCAAACTAACTCTGAAGCTGCGCTCTCTTCCAAGTGGCTTTCAGGTCTGGCTGTAACTTGGAAAAGCACAGTAAGTTTATTTATACTGGAGTAGTTCCGGGAGGAATGTAAATACTGGTCCGTGAATTTTGAAGTGATATCTTAACAAACTCTTTTCTAGGCCTCCAGTTTGAACACAGAGCACTCCATAAAAAAGAAATCTTGGAGTGCAGAGGTCCACGTCATTTTGCAGATACATGGCTAAAAAATTGAGTAAACCATGCTTGACAAGAATAAGCAGGTCAGAGAAAATGACAGGAACATAACACTTTTCACACTATTGGAAGAAAGTTAAACTGAGCAAGGAATAAATGGGCATTAAAATTCACACTGTTCTAACCCAAAGCCAGAACATGCTTAGCACTTTTCATATCATTATGTTAACATGTTCAAGAAACAAACATTATAACACCTCATTAAGGGGGTCTTTTAGTAAAGCCTAGCTCGAGTTTTCTGCAGCAGGGCCCACAGGAATAAAATGAGCCCTGCTGCAGAAACTCAAGCTAAGCTTTAGTAAAAGGCCCCCTTAGAAAAACACAAAAATAATTTTCATTCATCCTAGGAAATAAGCCATACCTTTAGAAAAAAAAATGTTTCAGGCAAGACCAGAGCAATCCAGTCTACAGGGCTGCAAATGGTATCAACTTTCAAGACACCAGTAATGAATGTTCACGAAATGCAGTTACACTAGGGTATGTTGGCAAAGCATTTTGGAGGTTGTGGGGGGGTTGTCTTTTTTTTTTTTTTTCATTTTCCAGTGAGTTTCATCTTTTAGGCTTCATACAGTTTCATTTTATTTTTGTTGGTTTTGTCTAATATTTCTTTGATTTAGGAGGGTTATATTTTTCAAGCACTGAACCATTTTCATACTGATAGTTACAGCATGCACAAGAAGATGGCAGCCAGCCCTCCGTTGTTTAAACACACTCACCGCATGTTTTACATTGCAGCCTTAATCCCCATCCCCCTATATCTTTGGTGTCCAAAGAAGGTAATGAAACAGGTGGGAAATCAGGAGACGAAAGGCAAACTTTGGTTCCAAACAAGGCAACTTTATTGCTAGCAAGTGAACAGCACCGAGTAGTCTCGGGACACTGTGTGTCATAAATCATCTGACACTTACATTTATACTTCCCTACTGGGCCTGCGCATTTGGCCCCTTACACATCACAACTGGCATGCGCAGTAAACTTTTGTAGTTCTTACAGTACAAAATTGTAGTCCCAGTACATACTCACGTCATAACACTGAAATGATACTGGCAAGAAAAACGAAACTTAGCAGCTTATTCTTCACACACACACAATGCTCCTTTCTAGCACAGGAGATAAGGTTCGGCTCAGGAATGCAGGGGGTGTCAGCACCCTCCAAGGTCGCGTTGCTACATGCAAGCTGGTCTTGTACAGGCCTTGCAAACTACTGTTACAAGCTATATGTCTAATAGTCCTGCATTCTGTCCTTTACATTAGTAAACAACAACCTTCTTGGTTAGTAAACAGTAAAACTGGATAAGGCACAAATGTCCAAGGCACAAATGTCCAGTGCAGTAATAAGGTGTGGCTAAACAGCCAAAAGCAGAGGTAGAGTGCATAAGTATACGTCCATCAGTAGGCACAAAACATGAGGTTGTCCTGTTGTTCAGCAGTATTCGGGTAGTGTTCGGCGTTCCACTCCTTCATTCCCCCCTTTTGATACTTGAACATCCATCTAGGTGGAGAGTATCACCATGAACCGCACCTCCATGAATCCTGAAAAGGAAAGAGAGGACAAGGATAGTCAGCGAGGGAGGCAACAAGCGAGCCCTAAGCCCTTGCGCAGCCGTTGGTTGCTTCGCCGGGGTTGAGACGGAGGGTCCCTAGAGGAGTCCCCCCCCCCTTTGTAGCCGGTCTTATGCTGACACAAGGGTACTGGCCCATTAAGTGACTCAGGAGGTGAAAGGTGCACGTCAGCCACAAGGTGCTTCATTGTCAGCTTCATCAGACTGGGGAATGGGAGAGTACATCTGGAGAGCCATAAGTTGGGCAGCAGCACGGCGGTCAGCGATGCTTTCCATGGTGGAGCGGAGACACCTGAAAACTAAGGGAAGAGATAAAGGAATTAGTAAACAGGACAATAGAAACAGGCCGCCCATGACAAGGAGGCCTTGCAGGCTCCCGGAGGTTGGCAACCAGCTAGTTAAGGAGGAGGTCCAGTCCCACGCGCTGTTCCAGGTCTGGACTGGGACGTGGGCTAATTTGACCATCCGGTCAGTTATCTCCTTGATGACATGGCTCTGGTCATCAATCTGTAAGCAGCAATTACTGAGGTTAAACTTGCCACACACCCCGCCCTCCTGGGCTAGGAGGTAGTCTAGAGCCAAGCGATTTTGGTAAACTGCGGTAATGAGCTTAGTGTTTTGTCGGGCTAGGATATTGAGGGCAAAGGCCGAATCGTTAGTAAGGATTTCGAGCACGGCCTGTAGGCGAATAATGCGATTCAGCATATAGATAGGGGTGCGGTACCCGTATGTACCATCTTCAGCCCATGTGGCCGGTCCATAGTAATGAATGATGCGTTCTGGCGGCCACTCGTTGTCTTTCCAGTCTCCAATTTGAACTTTGGGCTTGGTGTCCAGAAAGGACCGTTTACGTCTGGCAGGGTTACCTGGCCCTTTTTCCACGTATAGGGGGATACCCAAAGTTTCGCCAATTCGCAGGGGCAGAAGGAAAAAGCTAGGTCGAACAGTGCCCAAGAGACAGGTACCGTACCAGCGGGCCGGGAGTTGTTCGTAGGCCCTGCGCCCGCAGATATAGTAGTAGCCCCCCGGGGCTACCCACTTGAGGGAGGCGTTTCCTCCGTATGTCCATGTTGTGTTCAAGGTGGGTTCTGTCCAGATAGGTTCCGGGGCGGGCAGGTTATCCGTTTGCCACCAGGTCGTCCGGCTTCCATTATACTGAAGAACCCCCGTGCAAGCAGAATCTCCCACTGGTACAGAGTACCGCTTCGATGGCGCTCGACTAGCGCAGAGGGTACCTATGATATTTGTTCTCAAGGCCCATTCGTACGGCTTCGGTCGCTGGGGAAAGGTAATGTTAGTGGTGTTAAGTGCATCCCATGTTTGCTGTCGGATCTCTCTCGCTTCCCAGGGCCATTGTTCACCCATGTCGGTGCCTCCACAGACGAAACAGTTGGCAATTCCCAGGGAGAGGGCAATGTTCTCTGCCAAGTTAAGGAACATATTCCGGGCTTCTGGGGAGATGGGGAACTTTGTCTCGGTCTGTTCAGCACGAGCAATTTCATCGAATACTTCTTGGTAGCCGACGACAGTAGTCTGGTAGTGCGTAGGAGGCTTTGTTTCGAGGCTCTGATATATGGTAATATATGTCAAGGGATCCATTCCTCCACCGTCAATGCCAAGGCCCCACGTCCCTCTCCAAGGCATGTCGTGTCCTCGAATGGGCCAGTCTAGGGACACATAGTTACCAGAACCTCGACGAAACTCGCCCAGGCCGGTGCATCCGGCATATCCTCCTCCCGTATAAGCACATACTCGGTCCCAGCCCGAGGCTCGAGTGTCGCCGGCGCATGGGAGCCAAACCCACGGGGAGCAGCATCTCATGTCTGGACTAAAAGGGCAGACATACTTGTGGTCGTTCACATATGCCTGACGCCAACTCTGGCTACCACATTTGCGAGACCAAGGGTGTTTGTCCATGGCGGCACAGACGTCGAAGGTTAGGGTTGCTATAGTTTGGATGCCACCAACGAGGATGCGAGTGGAATTTACGTAATATAGAATGCCATCGCCCTCGACTCCCGGGGGCCCGGCCACATACGCAGGGAGTCCTACGCTGAGGGTGACATTGTAGTATCTTGGCTTGGTAGGGCTATGGCAGATAGTGAGATTGCCTTGGAGGCATCTGTGGAACTGTTGGAGGCCATTCGGGGTAATGAGGGCACAAGTCGGGAGAAGCTGGCAACCGCCTTCTGGGGGCTGCGTCTGGTGGATGAGGGTGGTAACCAGGTGATACCCTCCCTCTATACGATGGCGCACCAGGCGCAAACATTCGGTGCAATTCTTGCTCAGGGTGGTAGGATAGCTCGGGACTGCACACAGGAGAAGGAAGATGTTCAGCATTATAGATTTGGTGGGAGGTATCCGAGCTTTTGCAGCAAGAAGATAATGAGGCCCACGATGAAGGCTGCGATAAACAGGGAGCCAAAAACGCAGTGGGTCCAGAAGCTGAGTTCCTGTTGCTGGGCAGGCATGAATCTGGTGGTTCACGTCTTTCTTAAGGTCAGCCGTAATGGAGCGTCTGGATGGTGATGAGCAGTCCAACGCTTCGGGGTGCTGTTGGTGGGAGCGGCAGGTTTCAGTCGGGTCCAATGTATCCACACCGAGCTTCCTGCAATTTTAACAGCGGTTGGGGTCGTTAGGAGAACAAGGGAGGGCCCCTTCCACTTGGGCTTTAGACAGTCAGATTCATCCCACTCTTTTACCCAGACCTCATCTCCTACCCTGAACCGATGTGTGGGATTGGTGAGAACCAAGGGAGCTACTCTTTCAGTGTATTGCTGGATGTCTTGCACTACCTCGTGTAATGCTTTCATCTGTCTCACTAAGGAACTCTCGCCCTGTATCTGCAAGGAGTCGGGAAAAGAGGGTAGTGGTGGTGGCCTAGCATACATCATCTCGTAAGGAGTAAGGCCAGTAGCCTTGGGGGTACACCTAAGATGTAGCAAGGCCAGTGGGAGCAGATCGGGCCATTTGGCCTTGGCTTCTTGGCATAGCTTGGCTAGCTGGTTCTTCAGGGAACGGTTAGCTCTCTCCACTATTCCACTGCTTTGGGGTCTCCAGGCACAATGTAACTTCCAATCGAGGCCTAGTCTCGTACTGAGCTGTTGAGTTACTTCACTGGCAAAGGCAGGACCGTTGTCGGAGTTTATCTGCTTGGGGAGACCGTATCTGGGTAAGATTTGATGAAGCAGTAGGGAGGTGACTTCTTTAGCCATTTCCGTTCTAGTGGGCTGGGCTTCAATCCATCCGGTGTAGGTACACACGGCGACAAGGATAGCTTTGTAGCCCCGGGCCGGGGGCATGTGTGTAAAGTCAATCTGGCAGACTTGGAAGGGGCTAGTGCCTCGGAGAACATGTCCTGGCGTAGGACCGGGCCCCGTTCGAGGGTTGTTCCGGGCACAAGTGGCGCATCGGCTGGAAGCATTTTTGGTCCACAGGGACAGTTTGTTGATGTAGTAAGTTTTCTCGAGTAGGCGCCCCAGAGCGTCCCTGCCCAGGTGGGTGCGGTCGTGAGCCTCCTTGGCTACCGTCCAGGCCAGGGCTTCGGGTATCCATATGCGCCCATCCTGTAGTACCCACCAGCCATTGCGTGACTCCAGGCCCTCTTGCCGGGCCCACTCAGCCTCCTGTGGGGCATAGATAGGGGTCTCTGTGGGGAGGTGAACGACGAGTACAGGGTCAGATGAGTGAGTAGAGCAAGGGAGCAGACTTGCCCTTTTTGCGGCATCGTCCGCTCGTTGGTTACCGCGGGCAATAGGGTCCGTCCGGCCGGTGTGGGCCCTGCAATGCATTACGGCTACTTTCTTAGGCTTCCACACCGACTCGAGCAGTTGGCAAATCTCAGTGGCATTCGCGAGTCCTTTTCCTTCAGCTGTCAGAAATCCCCTCTCCTTGTACAAGGCTCCATGCACCTGGAGGGTGAGGAAAGCGTATTTGGAGTCAGTGTAAATGTTAACAACTTTTCCTTCAGCCCACAGGAGGGCTTTGGTGAGGGCGATCAGCTCCGCTTTCTGGGCTGACGTTCCGGGCGGCAGGGCCATAGCCTCGATCACGTGGTCCTCAGATACAACAGCATAGCCAGCTCTTCGACTTCCCTCTATTACTTGGCTACTTCCATCGGTGAACAGGGTGATGCCCCCTTGCCAGGGTTGGTCCTTGAGATCAGGTCTGCTAGAATGCACTGTGGCCATTACCTCCTCACAGTCGTGTAATGGCGGTTCAGGGGCCGGGAGGAGGGTGGCAGGATTGAGGTTGGTCGTGTCCAGGATCCGCACTTCCGGATTTTCGCACAGGAGGGCTTGGTATTTAACCAACCGGGAGTTGGTCATCCATCTAGGTCCGTGGCTCTCGAGTAGGCCACGGATGGTGTGGGGTGTGGTCACAAAAAGTGTTTGGCCAAACGTGAGTTTGTTGGCCTCATGTATCAGCAGACAGGCCGCTGCGATGCTTCGGAAACAGCCCGGCCATCCTCGTGCCACGTTGTCCATTCCCTTGGAGAGATATGCTACAGGGCGTTGCCAGGTGCCGACCAGTTGGGTGAGGACTCCAAGTGCCAGTCCCTTCTTTTCGTCGACGAACAAGTGGAACGGCTTAGTCACATCTGGCAGTCCGAGCGCTGGTGGGGCCACTAGGGCCTCCTTGAGGTCCTGAAGGGCTTTCAGTTCGTTTTTCTCCCACTGGAGGTTCTGGCCCTCGAGTTCAGGTCCTTTTAGCTTGGCGTACAGATCATGGGTCAGAACAGCGAAGTTGATGATCCATATCCGGCAGTATCCAGCGGCTCCGAGGAGTGCTCGCAATTCCTTCTTATTCACAGGGGTGGGTTGGCTGCGGATAGCTTGGGTTCGGGGGGTACCGAGCCTTCGGGTTCCTTCTCGGAGGCGAAACCCCAGATACTCGACTTCGATCTCGCATATCTGGGCCTTTTTGCGACTGGCCCGGTACCCCTGGGCTTCCAGGGTTTTCAAGAGGTAAAAAGTAGCTTCTGCACAGTCCGTGTACGTTTCCCGGGCCACCAACAGGTCATCCACGTATTGGACGACCGGCCCGTACTCGTCTTGGTACGTTTTCAGGTCCTGGGCAAGCTGGTCACCAAAGAGGGTGGGGGAGTTCTTGAACCCCTGAGGAAGCCGGGTCCATGTATATTGCTGCTTGGTTCCCGTCTGTAAGTCTTCCCACGTGAAGGCAAACAACTTCTGGCTGTCGGCAGCAAGGGGGATGGAGAAGAAGGCGTCCTTCAGATCAATGACACTATACCACTTGTTCTGGGATGGCACTTGGGCTAAGATGGAGTAGGGGTTTGGTACGAGGGCGACTATGTCGGCTACCTGGTTGTTGACTTTCCTCAAGTCCTGGACGGGTCTGTATTCGGATGTTCCTGGCTTCTTAACGGGCAACAATGGGGTATTCCACGCGGATCTGATCGGTTTAAGGACCCCTTGTTGGAGGAGTTTCTGTAGATGAGTTTGCATACTATGCCGGGCTGCATAGGGGATGTGGTATTGTCCTTGGTTGACAACTTGAGCATTTGGTTTGAGTTCAATCCAGATGGGGATAGCGTTAACGGCCAGTCCTCCGGGGTTCACTTCTGCCCATACACCAAGCACTTCATCCATTATGGCTCGCCTCTGCTGGGCAAAAGTGGTATCCTGGTCGTAACGGCAGCTGCCAGGCCCTACGGTTGGGGGGGCGTGTAGTCTCCATTCTTCCCTTACCGGGCAGAGAAGTGTCACTGGCCGATCTTCAAAGCGAGCTTCCACTTCACCCGTGGTCTTGAACTTCAAGGTGGCCTGGAGCTTACAGAGTAGGTCTCGACCAATCAAGGGGACTGGACATCCAGGGATGTGTATGAACTGATGAGACACCATTGTCCCTCCGATCTGGACTTGGCGTTCCTTGAGGAGGGGGGCTGCAAGGGATTTCCCGGAGGCTCCCACAATTGGTATAGTTTCTTTCGTGGCTGGGGCTATGGCGGTGGTGATAACAGATCGTTGGGCCCCCGTGTCTAGTAAGGCCTTCATAGACTCTGTCCCCACCCGAATTTCCACCAGAGGGTCAGTGGGGACTCTGCCCTCCCGGTCTCTTCATGCGGTACTGTCTCGGGTAGCCTCCATAGCCATCTGCCATTCCCTCCGGTCATCCCGTCCTCTATCTCTTCGGCCCCTTCCCCGGCCTCGCCTGGGGGCCCCTGCGCGGTCGCCCGTCTCCTCCTCTCTCTGTCGGTCCCATGGTTCATCTTCTCTCGGGCTGTCCCGTATCTCCTCTGGACAATCAGCCCACCAGTGTCCTTCTTGTCGACAATTTGCACACTGGTTACGTCCTATGGGGGACCGCGTTCCTCTTGTCCTTCTGCCCCTCCCCTTTGGTCTAGACCTCATCCGTTCTTCCAGCACCGTGGCCAACACATCTGCCTTCTCCCGCATCCGCCTGGTCGATTCCTTTCGGGCCTCCGTCTTCTCTTCCTGGTCGCGATATCCGAATACGCGATCCGCTATAGCTTTCAGTTGGCTGAGGCTCATCCCTTCGAACCCCTCCGTTCTCTGTAGCTTTCTTCGTATATCCGGTGCCGACTGGCTAACAAAACTCATAACTACGGTTGGGAGGTTCCTGGGGTCTTCGGGGTTTATCAGGCTGTGCCTCCTAAATGCCTCCATAAGCCGTTCCAGAAAATCCCCCGGACTCTCATCCTTTTGTTGGACTACACTGTGAATTTTCCCCATATTGGTAACCTTCTGTTTCCCCTTCTTTAAGGCGGCCAGGTACGCCTGCTGGTATCGGCGGATAAGGGTTTGGCCTTCAGCGGTTCGGTAGTCCCACGCAGGAGCGGCGAGGGGCGCCTCCGTCTCTATTAGATTCTGTAAGTTGGCATGGGTGGGGTTCGCATCCCGGACAGCTTGCTCCATATTTTGTTGTAAAAGGCGGCGTTCTTCAGTAGTCAGGATGTGGGCGCTCAACTGCCTAAGGTCCCCCCAAGTCGGATTATAACTGTATATAATGCCTTCCACCAGCTCCACCAACTGCTCGGGTTTCTGGTCGTAGGACGGCCCATGCAATTTCCAGTTATACAGGTCGGCACTTGAGAAGGGAACGTGGCTATAAACTGTTGATTCAATGGGCTGGCCCCCCCCTTCCGCCGGGTTAGGGGTATAGGTGGTGGATTGTCGAACTGGGAATAGGTTAGTGGCTCCCTCTTTCCTGCTCGAAGGGAGGGCGTTGCGCGGACTCGATTGGGGGAACCGAGTAATGTTCTTCACAACCCGTTTACTCTTCCGTATGGTTGCGGGGCCCGGTGACTCAGGTGAGTCTGGACGGGACGTCTCTCCAGCCTCCGACTCTGACCCGGAAGCCTCAGCGTTATCCGGGCCCTCCTCCAGGCTCGCGATGTCGGGGTATATCGGGGCATACGGCGGTGGCGCGATGTCGTCTTCGTATGCTTCCGCCGTAGCAAGAATCGGGGCCTTCGGAGGCTTCTTTTTGGGCAAACCCTGAACTTTCCCTAGGGTTTCCTTTGGGGGTTTCATTCTAGGAAGTGTGTTGGTCGTACTGGGCGTAGCTCCTACCTTACCAATGGTAGCAGGGGGCGTGGTCTCAGTGGCTTCAGCGCTAGGGGCGGTAGGCCGTATGGGGGCGGGCCCTGCGGCCTTCTGAACGGCAGCGGTTGCCAAGCTTTGGAGGGCGAAGGCATGGGTCGGCAGGGCCTTAAGTTTAGTTTTCCGGCCCTTTCTCTGCTTTACCACCATGAGGGCGGCCTTTTCTACCTTCCGTTGGGCCCAAGCCGGCGGGTCCCGGACTACATCCAACCACGCTTCTATGTATGGGATGTCCTCGGGACAGCCTGGGTTTCCCTCAACTATAACAATATTCATGACCGCCGCCACTTTTTCATACTCGAATGACCCTCCCGGGGGCCATCCGGCAATTCCTAGCCCTGGCCACATAAATTGACATCTCTGTATCATCCCGGCCCTGCTACATTTATCTTGGTCGAACACTTCGCTAAAGTGTTCCGTCATTAAGTCTAACGGTGAAGACCCACCCCCGCCCATCCTAACCTGAGTGCCAAAGGACAGGTGACGGACAAAGGGGGAAGGGGCGGTGGAGGAGTAAGGGGTCTCGTTCCACCAGACACAAAAGGGTCAACACTCGGCCTGACCAGGACGCGGTCGCCCGGCCTGGAACTGCAAACCCATTCACACACTTTCATACGCCACAAGAAACCCTCCCGTTTGCCGCTCGGTTTCGTCGCCGGAGCCTAGTGAGTTTCGGGACCTAGTCGGATACCAATAGTCCGTATTAGTCACTGGCTAAAAGAGGGTGATCACGCCTCTTCTTCGGTCCTTACTGGGCCGGTCACTACGTAGAGTATACTCGCCTGTCCGCCGGGGTCGCAGGCTGCGCCGTCGTACGCTTCTTTCTGAAATAGAAAAGGTGCCTTGCTGGAACCACACAGCCCCTCTACAGTCAGGCGGAGTTGATCGACCCCCCTCCGGGAGATGGACGCTGAAATCAGCGGTGGCCACTCACCAGCTTCTCGGGTGGGGATCGACAACCCGACCCGACCACAGTGGGGGAGGGGAAGAATATAATCCGATTCCCCTTTCTACTTCTGTCCCATCTGGGTCGCCAATGAAACAGGTGGGAAATCAGGAGACGAAAGGCAAACTTTGGTTCCAAACAAGGCAACTTTATTGCTAGCAAGTGAACAGCACCGAGTAGTCTCGGGACACTGTGTGTCATAAATCATCTGACACTTACATTTATACTTCCCTACTGGGCCTGCGCATTTGGCCCCTTACACATCACAACTGGCATGCGCAGTAAACTTTTGTAGTTCTTACAGTACAAAATTGTAGTCCCAGTACATACTCACGTCATAACACTGAAATGATACTGGCAAGAAAAACGAAACTTAGCAGCTTATTCTTCACACACACACAATGCTCCTTTCTAGCACAGGAGATAAGGTTCGGCTCAGGAATGCAGGGGGTGTCAGCACCCTCCAAGGTCGCGTTGCTACATGCAAGCTGGTCTTGTACAGGCCTTGCAAACTACTGTTACAAGCTATATGTCTAATAGTCCTGCATTCTGTCCTTTACATTAGTAAACAACAACCTTCTTGGTTAGTAAACAGTAAAACTGGATAAGGCACAAATGTCCAAGGCACAAATGTCCAGTGCAGTAATAAGGTGTGGCTAAACAGCCAAAAGCAGAGGTAGAGTGCATAAGTATACGTCCATCAGTAGGCACAAAACATGAGGTTGTCCTGTTGTTCAGCAGTATTCGGGTAGTGTTCGGCGTTCCACTCCTTCAGTAGGAGTGATCTCCAGTTACTTCTGCCCTGCAGATGCCATACTGCAGCTGACCATTTTGGAGTAAGAAACTGACTAGTGATCTTCCATTCCCTTATGAACCCTATGGTTATAAGGTAAAATGTAGGATAGGGACCCAGGGGAATGGGGACAAATTTGGGGAAATATTTTAAAGTTTAGTGGCAGACTCACTACCCCTCAGAGTAGGGGGGAGGGTGCGGCTAGCAGTGCAATGGGAAAACAAAATGAATTAGGAAAAGTTATTGATATTTCCTATTATATTTTAATTGAAAACACACACCTAATTTAAATGCAACAGCTTTAGCTTATGGTTAATTTTATTTATTGTGCTTTAATGTGAAAAAAAATCTCGAGTCTAAAATAGCAGCATCTCTGTTGTAGAAAGATAGAACATGACAGCAAATAAAGACCAAACAGCCTGCTCATTCTGCACATCCACACCAGCTACTAAGCTCTACACTCCCTTTCTCTCTCTTAGATATCCTTTTCCTTGTCCCATGATTTTTTTAGATGCCATTGTCATTTCCACACAATCCACTATCCTTTCCACAAAGAAATGCTTCCGGACAGTGCTTCTCGGGGGTATATGAGCATTTCATCATGCAACACTTCATCATGTATCCAAGCTAAATGTATTCAAATTATATGCATGGAAACTTGCAGCAAATGAGGGGGGAGGGGAAGGGGTGCATCTGGGCCCATAGGAGCCAATGTTTCAAAATGATTGGTGGTGCTAAACTCAACACGAGTGAATTCTCCCTGGTTACATTAAAGGAATTTACTCAATATTGGGGGTGCTCATTCACCCACAGAGCTTGTACCTCACTAAAACGTCTTATACATAAAGGAAAAGTGGTTTACATATTACATGAAGGTATTTATTTCATACCTGGAGCAATGAAGGGTTAAGTGACTTGCCCAGAGTCACAAGAAGCTATGGTAGGACTAGAACCCAATTCCCCTGGTTCTCAGGTCACTGCGCATAAGAATGGCATTTTGATCACCTTAATCTGATACTTTATCATGCAGTACCTCTCTTATCGCAGACATTTCATCAAATGACACTTCATTATATATTCAAGATAAATGCATTCACATAATGGGCTAGATTCTACAAACGGCGCCTGAAAAAAACGCTTGGGAAAAATACACCTAGGCGCATTCGTAAAGTATGCTAAATTTTATGGAATAGGCATAAATTTCCACATGGTATATAGAATACGCCGAGCAGGTCCCTATGTTACCAAATTTTGTCATGTCCTTTTGGGCCATGGTGTAAATCCTGATGCCTAAATTAGGTGCAGATCGGGTGTATTCTATAATAATGTGCATAGATTTTAGAAACACCCATGCCATGCCCTTGGCCATACTCCCCTTTTCAACTATGCGACCTAGAACTTAAGCACATGACATTATAGAATGCACTGAGCGAGTTTTCCATGTAAATCTCAATGCCAAGTACCTGCTGATAATTGCTTGTTAACATCCAATTAATAGCGCTGATTACTAGGTAACCAATTAAGTTATGTGCAGTGTTATAGAATACGCTTCGATTTCAGTGCAGAAATTGAGGTACCATACATAGAATACTAGGGTACATGCGCGGAAAGCTTTCAGCAAATGAGAGGGAGTGTGCCGGTAATTGCAGCTTCTTTTATGAACATATCCAAAGGAAACCGGAAGTGCCAGCACACATTAGCAACTGTTCTTTTGCATTTAAATGAGCCTCACTAAACCCATACTGAAGCCACACCCCCCCCCCCCCCCCCCCCATTCTCTTTGCTGTTTTATCTATACAGGTCTCCAATATGTTACCTCGCTTCCTCCCCTCAGCCACTTCTCATCTTTCCCAACCTGTGATAACCCTAACCATTAAATTGCCTGCCAGTGAGAAACTGTGGCAGTTTAGACCTTTCCACACCTTTGAGTGCACGTTTTTCAAGCCTATTCGTTGTGCATTATGTGATATGTGCTATTTTAAATGCAAATATCTTTGCTCAATTTGCTGTGCAAGCTTCCTTTGCACATAATTTGAGTACATTTAACTTTCTGCATTTGATGAAGCGTCAGGTGATGAAAACACCATTCTTCAGCATTGTGAAAATGTTATGTGTAAGAAGTTTTAGCAAGGCTCATATTTAGGTGCAAATGTGGGCTGGGACGCCTCCTCATTTGTTGCAAGTTTTCTGTGCATATGGGGAAGTGTCACACAATGAAATGTTCACTATAATGAAGTGTCTCAGTGATGAAGTGTCACCAAACTCTCCTTTCACCCACATCTTATGACCCCACGTTCCAGAGACTCCTTTCTGTTGAAAGAGGCCTGCCTCCTATCCTATCCTGGTTTTCCTGCGGGATATAAATGTTTATAGCTTTAAGTCCATTCCCATGAAATGTGTCAGCAGAAATTATTTTTAGGGCCCAATATTAATATTTGTGGGCAGAAAGCATGCAGGTCTGAGCTGCTGTTATTGACAAATAATGCCTTGGAGTGCTCGTGACAATAAATCTCTAAGTAGTCTGCAATAGCAGTCATGTATCATGGCCAACACTTTAAATATTTTAAGTTGAATGGAGTAGATATTCAAAGAGACTCCTGCCTGGTTAAATTGCGTGTGCAGAGCTAGCCAGAGATTTTCAGCAGCACTGAACCAGACAGTGATGTTGAATACGCTCTCTAACCAAGCTAAAGCTAGCTATGTTGTGGGTAGACTGGGGTTGCAGTGGCAGCCCTACCATTAGGCGGCATTCTTATGAGGCAGGCTTTCCCCCCCCCCCCCCCCCCCCCCCGTCCTTCCCTCCCCAATCTCTTCCCTGAAATTACCTTTTTTTTTCTTGTTTTTCAAAAGAAGACAGTGGCAGCGATTCCATAGGCTGCCTTGTCGCCAGTCCTGGCTCCTTCTTTCTACTGCGGGCACTCGCCTCAGAGGAAACAGGAAATTATGTCAGAGAGGCGGGTTACCCACAGTACAGAGAAGGACCCAGGAATGGCGGCAAGGCAGCCTATGGGAGTTGCTTCCACTTTTGAAAAACAAGAAAAGAATAGAAAAGCTAATTTTGGGGAAGGAGGTTGGGGAAGGAAGGGGGCAGCATTGGAGAAGCCAGGCAGCAGCTCATTTCTTGGGCCACCCCTGTGGGGGTGGAGTCAGCACTTATCTGATTAAGTGCTGACATTCAGCTCTTAACTCAGTGGTTCTCAAATCTGGTTCTGGAGGTACCCCAGCTAGTCAGGTTTTCAGGATACCCACAATGAATATTAATGAGAGAGATTTGCATGCACTGCTTCCATTGCAATGCGGGCTTACCACAGGTTAAAACGGAACTACTGCTGGCCCAATGCAGCCACTGGTAGTAGTTCCGGCTGGAGTGTGCGCCATTTCCAACGCTCCAGGAAATATTTTTTTCACTAGTGCAGTGCTAACCTGGCAGTAATCGGGCATCGCCGCATTCTGCCCGGTTACCACTGGGTTACTGCAGGAGCCCTTACCACCATTTCAATGGGTGGCAGTAAGTGCTCCCTGCCGCACAGTCACACGGTAAGGGTTATCTTAATAGGAATAGAAATTTCAATAAATACTTTGAAGAAGCCTTCCCAATCTCAATCTCCCTGTCTCTCACTGAGGGCCTTCTAAGAGACCTCTACACTCAGGGCCTCTTCCTTGGAGTCCTCTTCCCATGGGACTTTTCCAGTCTACTCTGCCCCAGGGCATTTAACCACCTCCCTGCCTAAGTCCCTCCCCTCTAACTCAGCAGGTGAGCACCACCTGCCATAAGGTGGCTTAACTGTAATACCAGTGAGGGAGTGTAATGCCAGCATTTCCCAAAGAGCTAAACCCGCAGCTTAATAATCTTTCATTCTTTGCTGCATTGCTCCAAAACTAATTGTATCAAAAATTAAAAATAAGGTATAATAAAGGTTAAAATCCTCAACCTAGAATTTGGCTTATCCCTTTCCTTCTCACAAAGAGAAACATTGGGTGGGATTGAGAGAAATTAACCTGATCACCAAACCCTTTTGCAGTAACAATAGATCCTGTGCCCACTGCACACTGCACCGGCTGCATATGCTGTAGCAGGATATGTTCATCCACTCCTAGTCCTACCCTAGTTGAGATTATATTCACGCACTTCTCTGATTTCACCTACAACTTTCATTTAGTTTTCTTATTTTCTAACTTCTTTTGCTCTGTCTTATCTGTCTAGTGTTCCACCTTTGTTTACACCCTAGACCAGTGATGGCGAACCTATGGCATGCGGGCACACAGAGCCCTCTCTGTTGGCATGCGCGCCGTCGCCTCAACCAGAGTAGAACTGCTGGTGCACTTTTTTACCATCTGGCTGTCCAGTGGATTCTTCGGGGCAGGCAGGAAAGATCCCCAGTCTTGCCTGCCTGCTGCCGGCGCTGACCCTCCCCCGCTGCTGGATCGCTCTTTAAAAATGGCCCCCAAGACTTCCAGCGGTGGCCTCGCGAGACTTCTGCTGTAGTCTTGGCAGCCATTTTGAAGAGCGATGCAGTAGCGCCGCGGGAGAGTCAGCGCCGGCAGCGGGCAGGAAAGACTAGGGATCTTTCCTGGCTGCCCCAAAGAATCCACTGAACAACCTGGGTGGCTGGAGGGGGGGCAGGGGAGAGAGAGGACAATCGCTGGGTATGGGTGGCTGGATGGGGGGGCAGGGGAGAGGACAATCAGGCATGGGTGGCTGGAGGGGGGCAGGGGAGAGAGGACAATCGCTGGGCATGGGTGGCTGGAGGGGGGCAGGGGAGAGAGGACAATTGCTAGGTATGGGTGGCTGGAGGGGGCAGGGGGAGAGAAGAGAATCGCTGGGTATGGGTAGCTGGAGGGGGGCAGGGGGAGAGAAGAGAATCGCTGGACCTGGGTGGCTGGAAGGGAGGGCAGGGGGGAGAGGACAATTGCTGGGCATGGGTGGCTGGAGGGGGGGCAGGGGAGAGAGGACATTCGCTGGGTATGGGTGGCTGGAGGGGGGCAGGGGGAGAGAAAAGAATTGCTGGACATGGGTGGCTGGAGGGGAGGGGAGGGCTGGAGGGGAGGGCAGGGGAGAGGAGGGTTGCTGGACATGGGTGGATGGAGGGGAGGGCAGGGGAAGAGGACAATCGCTGGGTATGGGTGGCTAGAGGGGGGCAGGGGGAGAGAAGAGAATCGCTGGACACGGGTGGCTGGAGGGGGCAGGGGAAGAGAACAATCGCTGGGCATGGGTGGCTGGAGGGGGCAGGGGAGAGAGGATAATCGCTGGGTATGGGTGGCTGGAGGGGGGCAGGGGAAAGAAGAAAATTGTTGGACAAGGGTGGCTAGAGGGGAGAGGAGGGTTGCTGAACATGGGTGGATGGAGGGGAGGGCAGGGAGGAGAAAAACTGCACATGGATGGAGAAAATAGGCAAAAGCTGGATCCACATTATACCTCCTCCAGTCAATTCCACAGAGGAGGACCCAGCTTTTACTTATGGATGGAGGGCAAGAAATGAAGAAGAAAAGAGGAAAGTAAAGAAATAAATGAAAAGGAAGCCCTGGAAACAGAGTTAAGAGAACAGATAGAGAGCAGCAGAATCAGAGACTGGAACCAATATGGATAGAAAAACAAAGTCACCAGACAACAAAGGGAGAAAAAATCATTTTATTTTCATTTTAGTGTTTGGAATATGGCCAAATTGAGAATTTACATCTGCTGTCTTATTTTGCACTGGGTATACTGGAGCTGTAACAGCTTACAGAAATGATTTATAATGAAAAAAAATCATGTTATTTTTTTCTTCTCTACTAGTATATACTTGTTCACTGGAGGCTTGTCTGTAAGAATATCATAGTGTTAGCTATTTTTGGTATAGGGATAGATTTGTGTTGGGAGTTTCATATTATTTTTTATTTTATTTAGTTTTTTTGTAGACTCAGTCTTGAACACCCAGAAATGAGTGCAGCATGCATGCAACAGCAAAAATCACATTAATTATTCAAAAGTATGCCAAATGCTTTTAAAGTTCTGTTATTCAGGTTAAATTGCCCTTTTAGCACTTTGCGATAAATAATTAGATTTTGGGTTGCTGTTTGGGCACTCGGTCTCTGAAAGGTTCGTCATCACTGCCCTAGACTGTCTATTAAAGGTATTTTTATTGGGTATTGTGCTGACATTATATAGCATACTGCATTATACAATGTGCTGTTATTTGAACATTTTTACTGTTGTAATTGTTTATTGCCTATGCTCAACTTAATAAATACTAATAAATAAATACTGCTGAAAACAGAAGTCTGGTCAAAGTCAAAGCAGCAGAATTATTCAAAGACAATCTCTTTTTTTTGTATCTGTAAAGAAGGTATTGACCTCAGTATCAGTTCATAGGATAAGCACATGTCCGATATATTACAGAGTGAAAGATCAAAGTAATAATTCGGAACAGAAGCACAAATCTCTGTGGCAGAGGGTCAACAGCAAGAGGCTTACTCATGACATTAATCTCTGGTAGTGTCAGGGATATGAATCCATGCTCCAACATTCACTGGACAAAAACTCTGCCTCTGATCCTCAGAGCTAATATAGTAACATAGTAAGTGACAGCAGATAAAGACCTGAACAGTCTAGCCAGTCTGCCCAATAGTCACATTCATTGTCAATTCATGATTAAATAAAAAATGAACGTGATATTATATAGTTCAGTGATGGCGAACCTATGGCACGCGTGACAGAGAGGGCACACAGAGCCCTCTCTGTTGGCACACGCGCCATCGCCTCACCCACCGGAAGTTTGTTCCCTCCTCCCTTCGAGTTCCAGGTCTCCTCCCTCCGAATTTTAAAAGTCATCTATTTTATCTTGTCGGGATTAGGGCAGCAGCATGCAGGCTCGACTCGGTGCTTAGTTCAGTTTTCCCTTCTCTCTCTCTCTCAGCTCTGGTCCCGCCCTTGCGGAAACAGGAAATGAGGGCGGGACCAGAGCTGAGAGAGAGAGAGAGAGAAGGGAAAACTGAACTAAGCACCGAGCTGAGCCTGCATGCTTTTTACTGCTGCTGCCGCCCTAACCCCGACGAGGTAAGATAGATGACTTTTAAAATTTGGAGGGAGGGGGCCTGGAACTCGAAGGGAGGGAGGGGGGATCCTGGAACTGGGAGGGAGGGGGAGCCTGAACTCGGAGGCAGGTGGAGGAACGAGGGGGAGGGGGTCAAGGGGGAGGGGGAATGCACCACCTATTAAATTGCCCTGTTGGCACTTTGCGATAAATAATTAGATTTTGGGTTGCTGTTTGGGCACTCAGTCTCTGAAAGGTTTGCCATCACTGATATAGTTGATCATGGTCTTTCTTTGGTATTTCTGGGACACAGACCACAGAAGACCGCTCGGCTTTATCCTTATGTTCCAACTACTGGCGTTGCCGACCATTGGAGCCGACTCTGTGGGTGCTGTGGGTGCTTGAGCACCCCCAATATTGAGAAAATTCCTTGTATGTGTCCAGGGAGGGGTTATTTTCATTGGGCTTAGCACCCCCAATAATTTTGAAAAGTTGGCTCCTATGTTGCCGACAAAGCTCACTCTAGCCTATCTGACTCCATCTTGTCATTTGCGTGACCCAGACTGTAAAATTTTGCCCAGCATTATCCTTTGTTCTGGCTACTGAAGTTGTCGTTGAAGCCCTCTCCAGTCCATCCTAAACTGGGTTGACTTATACAGAACACAGACCTATAAAGTCTGCCTGGCACCGACTTGAGTTCTTCATAGCCAGAGTCGCCTATAAAGTTCTACACCCTAAGTTCTGACTAGCGCCCAAGTTATAGAAAGGTGCCAGTTGCACATAATTAGGGCCCCTTTTACTAAGTTGTGGTAAAAAGTGACCTCTGTGATAGTGCGGGCACGTGGACTTGCTATGCGCCCAGGCCATTTTTACCGCAGCCGTAAAAACCCTTTTTTTTAATGGAGACAGTAAATAGCCATGCGCGAAAAAAAAAAAAAAATCTGCACACGGCCATTTACTGCCTCCTACTTAGCAGGTGGTAAGGGCTCATGTGCTAACCTGGCGGCAATTGGTCAGCGTACGCTGCTGCCCGATTACCACCAGATGCACCTACACTGCGGGCCCTTGCTAGAAAATAGAAAAATATTTTCTGGCGTGGGAAACAGTGAGCAGCAAAATCAGAACTACAGCCCGGCAGAAATGTTGATTTCCAGCGCACTACCTGCACAGTAAACCTACCGCTCTTTAGTAAAAGGGTCTCTTAATTGTTAAATTAGGTGCCAATTGGCCTTAAGTGCCAATAAAAGCCCTTGAGCGGCATTAATTAGTGCTAACTGGCACTAATTGTAATTACATGCATCACTGCACTTAAGCGCTATTATATAAACCTAACTTTAGGTGTGTGCATGCCGACTTAACACGCTATTCTATGACAGCAATTTCACGGACAATTGCTGTTATAGAACTGGTGTTTAGTGTCCATATTTCTCACATCTAATTTCTGGCATTATTTATTTTTATTTCTTTATTTACAATGCTTGATATACTGCAACATATTATTTTAAGTGTTGTACATGGATAGATAAGTAAAATGAAATAAAAATAAAGGGCTAGATTCTGTATATGGTGCCTGAAAAATCCGCACAGAAAGAAATTACGCCTAGACGTATTCTCTAAAGTACACCTAAATTTTATAGAATCAACTTAAAGTTCCACATGGTATACAGAATACGCCGAGTAGCTCGCCATGTGACTAAATTTGGTTGTGTCTATTTAGGCCACGTTTTATTTGGTGTAAATCCGACACCTAAATTAGGCGCAGATTGGGTGTATTCAAGAATAATGTGCATAGATTTTAGAAACACCCACACCCTGCCCCTTGCCACGATTTAGAATTTAGGCGCATGACATTATAGAATACACTAGCGAATTGTGAGTGTAAATCTTAATGCCAATTAGTGCTGATAAATGCTTGTTACCATCCAATTAACAGCACTGATTAGCTAGTTTACCAATTAAGTTATGTGCATTGTTATAGAATACGCTTCAGTTTCCACGCGGATTATTAGGCACCATATATAGAATCCAGGAGAAGTGCAGAAAAGGGAACAGGCAGGTAGGGAAAGGGGGAAGGGGAGGAGGCAGCTGATCACCTAGAGGGGAGTAATTAAGTAGCTTGTAGAAGAAAATGAGACTTAGACAAAGATTTGGGTTAGAGGGGAGGGTTAGGAACTGGGACAAAGAAGCAGGTTGATGAACTGGAAGAGGAAGGCTGAAGGCCTCAGGGAAAAGGTGACTTTTAAGTGGAATTTGCAGAGGGAAGTTTCAGGCCTGAGATGAGGGGAAGGGAGTTCCAGAGATGTGGACCTAAATAGCATAAGCTGTTTCAGGAGAGATGGTGAGGTGAAAAGAAGCTAAGGAAGGGAGAGCTAACAGGTTATTGTTGGAGGAGTGGAGGGTACAACTAAGAATTTAAGGTATCAAAAGGTTACTGAAGCAGGAGCAGATGGAAGGTGGCCCTTGAAAACCAGAACTAGAATTTTGTATTTGATGCAAAACAAAAAGGGGAACCAGTGTTCACTGAGCAGTAAGGGGGTGACATGGTCAAAATGCCTAGCACAGTGAAGGAGCTTAACAGCAGTGGATTGGATTAATTGGAGACATTTGATGGAGTGAAGAGGAAGCCCAGCATACAGTGAATTACAATAGTTAAGAGGTGTAATGACCATAGCTAATAAGAGACAGCGGACCACCAGCTGTGATGGAAGGAGGGAGCAAACTGATCAAATGCAGTATAAGGCAGAGAAGGATGACAGGACTACAGACAGCATTGATCTGAGGTTGAAAAATCAGTTAGCTATTGAAGATAACACCCAGGATCTTCATCGATTCACTGAAGGGGAGAGAACGACCCTCAATTGTAGGACAGGAAGGAGTAGGGGCATGCATATTGGGAAAAAGAATAGATTCACATTTCTCCATGTTAAGAAAAAGTAGGTTGGTTTCAAGCCAAGCAGAGACATGTTAAAGACAAGAGTTGAGGGTCAAAACAGAGGTGGTGGGATCTGAGATATGGCAGAGTGTCAGGATGTCATCAGCATAGCAGTAAGGGGAGCAGCCTTGTTCCTGAATGATCCTTAGTAAGGGAGAAAGGAAAATGTTAGAGTGAGGGCCAGAATAGAGCCTTGAAGGACACTGGAGGAGGCAGGAAAGACAGACAGGGGAGAGTACACCAGAGTGAATGATCAGATAAATAACTACTAAACCAAGAAAGCACAATGTAAGAAATATCAATAGATTGAAGACAATGAATCAGCAAAGTGTGGTCGACCCCAATATGTAGCACACAATACATGCCATGCCATGAGTGTAGCATTATTGTATGTGAAGCTTCACAAAGAGCACGTACCAAACAGAATGATTGTAAGCTCTTTGAGCAGGGACTGTCTTTCTTCTATGTTTGTGCAGCGCTGCGTATGCCTTGTAGCGCTATAGAAATGCTAAATAGTAGTAGTAGTAGTAGTAGAATGAGTGGGAATCCTGAAGTACTACTACTACTACTTAACATTTCTAAAGCGCTACCAGGGTTACGCAGCGCTGTACAATTTTAAATGAGGAAGGACAGTCCCTGCTCAAAAGAGCTTACAATCTAAAGGACAAGTATGGGTCAGTCAGGAAGACAAGGCCATGTATCTGAAGCAGGGCTGCCCTTGGAGGCCATATACATCAATGTTCTGGGGACCTGGCCTTGGTTGATTTATTCTGGGCCTTTCACTCACCTGGAAAAGAGTACTTCAAAAGTTTATTAATCTGAAACTTTCACAAGTAACTACAGTTTCCATGCCAACCATTTCAATTCATGGCTGCTCCAATACCCAGCCGCCTGGCTGCATCATTGTTCTCAGACATTTCAGTTTTAATTTTAATACCTGTGGCTTTGACAGCACCATGCATCCTATTCATTTACTCAATCTACTCCCACTTAGTAGAGTGGGTGAGACATAGAGCACTATAATAGTTCTTTCAATCCCAGAGACCACCTTGATCCTGTCCTGTAGTGACATTTGCTATTCCAGTACCAGGATGTTATATGCAGTTCTGCCAGAACAGATCATGCTTAATCTTCAGTGCTCCCTATTATTTCTGCATTAGGACCCTGCACGAAGTTCTGCCAATGTACCTCAGTCCTGCTCTGCAGCTTCCCCTTACTATTCTAGTACTGTAATCCTACACACACAACTGTGCCGAATGCACCTCAGTTCTGACCTTCAGAACCCGATTATTCTAATAATGGAACCTTGAACACACTACTCTGCCACTGAACCTTAATCCTGACCTACAGTACCCTGTTTCTGGCCTCATAAACTATAGGCACGCAGTACTGTCCAGTTAAACCAGCAGCAGCCCTCGTCTACAAAGATGACTCCCTGAATTTCAATTTTTTTTTATTTCAAAATGAGTACAGATAGAGGATGCTAATAACAAAAGTGCACTGGCAAAGCTGCCAAGGTACCCAGTTACAGGGGGAATCATTTAGACCATCCCTGGATTTCTGACAGCCTCATCCAGATGCAGCACTGATTTCAGGGACAGAATCAGGAACTACAAATTTATTTATTTATTTATTTATTTATTTGCTGCATTTGTATACCACATTTTCCCACCTTTTTGCAGGCTTAATGTGGCTTACATTATGCCGCAATGGCGATCGCCATTAACGGAATGAGAAGTACAGAGTATTATTACAATTAAGGCACATAAAGTACAAGTACATTAGAAGTAAATAATTCATAACAGGTATATGATATCAGGATAAAGTATAACATTCAATAATAACAATGTGGTTAAACTAGTCAAATTAAAAAGTTCAATGTTGGGTTGTTCAGGTACAATTTAATGGTACAATTTAATCTGTCTGTTCATCCTGGCCAGGTGGACGGTACTACATTATCATTATCCTTTTCCCCTTTAAACACGGAATTTCAATCCATAGGAATTCTAAGGTATGTTTTGTGTCCTGCAGAATTTTCAATCTATTTGATTCAAGGCCCTCCTTAACATACAATGCTACCCCTCCACCAATTCAATCCACCCTATCACTACGATATAATTTGTACCCTGGTATGACACCACGCTGCCATAGAATGTAATTTCAAAAAACCAGGACTGGTCAAAAAGTTTCCCTTCTGGAGCTGGATAACTTGTCAGCTCTGCACTGGGTTTCCAACTGTAAAATATATACTTTCTTAAGCACCCTCATACAGACCCCAGCTCCCCTAGCAAAATCACATTAGCCTCCTCAATCCCCAGGCTCCGTGAAATAATCATCCTCATCACCCCCTACTTCTTACCTGCTCTTGACTTGTCTCCTCCTCTGCAGGAGGCCAGCACCTCTCATGAAACAACAGGGACCCACACTGTTCTGATTGGCGGGCATGGGTTCTCAACCCGGTCTTCAGGACACACCCAGCCAGTCAGGTTTTTAGGATATCCATAACAATGCATATGCATGAGATACATTTGCATAGATTTGTGGGTATCCTGAAAACCTGATTGGCTGGGTGTGTCCCAAGGACTAGGTTGAGAATCCCTGCCTCAGATGATGAGGTAGTAACAGATAAACAAAAGCACTTCTCAACAGCTCCTCCTGCTGAATGGAGGACGACATGCAAGGGGTGAGAGGATAGACAAAGATGTTTGCAAGTGCAGGTGATTCTATGCTATCTACAGCCTTCTCTCTGCTGGACAGCAGCCGATATTCTCTGGCCATCTTCAAATCTAAGCTAAAAACCCACCTCTTCGATGCTGCTTTTAACTCCTAAACCTAAACCTAACCCTTCAACTGTCCCCTATCCCTGATATGTCCTGTCTGTCCTAACCCTTATCCCTTACTTGTCCTGTCTGTCTGTCATAATTAGATTGTAAGCTCTATAGAGCAGGGACTGTCTCTCCATGTTCAAGTGTGAAGTGCTGCATATGTCCGGTAGCACTATAGAAATGATAAGTAGTAGTAGTACTAGTAAAGATCTGACAGCACATTTAAAGCACACTGGTTGGAAACCATAAAATTAGCACATCTGACAGGGCCACCCTGAATATTTAGGCCCTAGGCATATGCTTTGTGTGCCTGTACCTTAATCCTTTGGATTCCCTCTTCTTGGTTGTCTGTGCCTTAATCCTGCTAGTTCTGACAATATACCTCAAACCTGCTCTGACGCACTACCAAATTTAGAATAGAGAGGGTTTGGAAAGCAGGTAACAGGACAGTGCATACTTTTGCTATGCAAGGACAGGAGATGAAAGCAGTTGTCCAGATGAATTGATGACTAAAAGTTTATTTAAAGCAGACTTGCCAAAAGCTAAGATGAAAGAAACCCACAGAGTCCCAAGGAGAGCAGAGGCACAGACAGCACTAGCAAGTGCCTGATGACGTTCTTTGGGGACTTTTCTAAGGAGCTGAGAGGACTGCAACCCCTGATCACCTGAAAATCAGACCACCTCAATATAGAAGACCCTGCAGGCGTTTCTGCAAATCCTAATGACTGTTGCTGCTGAGTTGTCATCAGAAGCAGAGCTAGGCACTGGAGACAGGCAGTGACTTTGCCTTTCCAGTTTCTGACAGCCAGGGCAGTTTCACCATTGTACACTTGTAACTTAAGATTTTACTGACAGTTCTAGGTTTATCTGTGGCTTGAAAAAGTTTGGTAGGGTATCTCCCTTGTATGTTCAGTATCGGCTGCCTATGGAGGAAACGATCATTTTTGGTTTTAAAATTATTCAGTGATGTGCTCCAGAATATACGTTCTCTCTGATTTCTAATTCCCTTAAATTATCTTTTCCATCTTATAAGGGATTTCGTTCAAAGAGAATTTTTTCTAGTCTATTTTCTTATCAAGCAGCTAAAGTCTGGTTCATTTTACCAGAATCTGTGATTTGTACTTCTGGTTAAAGATAAAAACTATTTTAATTTAAGAAATATTTGTTATTTTTTATTTATTTATTGCATTTGTATCCCACATTTTCCCACCTATTTGCAGGCTCAATGTGGCTTACATAGTCTTGTTAACATTGTCATTCCAGGATATCAGATATAGTTAGTATTGTGCAGAGATTAAGTAAGGGAAGAGAGAAGAAGGAAGGGAGTAATTAGGGTAGTTATAGAAGGTGGGCTTTCATAACTGAGTGGGTTGATGAGGTGGATTAGTGAGGTTATCGGTTCTCATTGTAGGCTTTGTTGAAGAAATATGTCTTCAGAGATTTACAGAAGATAGTTGTTTCGTCGATTGTTTTCAGGTCTGTAGGTAGTGCATTCCATAACTGCATGCTCATGTAAGAGAAGGTGGTGGCGTGTATCAGCTTGTATTTTAGTCCTTTACAGCTGGGGAAGTGCAGGTTAAGAAATTTGCGGGATGATCTTGTGGCGTTTCTGGGAGGTAGGTCTACGAGGTTTAGCATGTAGATTGGGGCGTCTGCATGAATGATTTTGTGTACAATTGTGCAGATCTTGAACGCAATGCGTTCCTTAAGTGGGAGCCAGTGAAGTTTCTCTCTTAAGGGGTTTGCACTTTCATATTTAGTTTTTCCAAATATGAGTCTGGCAGCAGTATTTTGGGCAGTTTGGCGTTTTTTGATAGTCTGTTCTTTACAGGCAGCGTACAGTGCGTTGCAGTAGTCCAAATGACTTATTACCATTGACTGTACCAGGGTACGGAAGATGTATCTCGTGAAGAATGGTTTTACTCTTTTGAGTTTCCACATGGAGTAGAACATCTTTTTCGTCGTGTTTTTCACATGAGCATCAAGAGTGAGGTTTCGATCAATGGTGACTCCAAGAATTTTCAAGTTTTGTGAGACAGGAAGAGAACAGTATGGTGTGATTATGGTGGAGAAAGTTTTTGTGTTATATTGTGAGGTGAGTACAAGACATTGTGTTTTTTCTGCGTTAAGTTTTAGTTGGAATGCATCTGCCCATGTGTGCATTGTTTGGAGGCTTTGGTTGATCTTGTTGGTGATTTCATTTAGATCATGTTTGAACGGGATGTAAATTGTGCCGTCATCTGCATATATGTAGGGCTTGAGGTTTTGATTGGCTAGAAGTTTGGCTAAAGGTATCATCATTAGGTTGAATAAGGTTGGTGAGAGGGGGGATTCTTGGGGGACTCCACATTCAGGTATCCATGGGGGTGATCTGTCCGCGTTCGTTGTTACTTGGTATGATCTTGTAGTCAGGAATCCTTTGAACTATTTGAGAACTGTGCCTCCTACTCTGAAGTATTCTAGACTATGTAATAGTATTTCATGATTAACCATGTCAAAGGCACTGGACATGTCGAATTGTAGGAGGAGTATGTTGTTACCAGTTGCAATTGCTTGTTTGAATGAGTTCACTGCGGACACTAGAACAGTTTCAATGCTGTGATTTGACCGAAATCCTGATTGAGATTCGTGCAGAATTGAGTGTTTAGTTAGGAATTCAGTAAGTTGTTTCGTCACTATGCCTTCCACGAGTTTAGTTATAAGTGGAATAGATGCTACTGGGCGATAGTTGGTTAGGTCCATTGTGCTTTTCTTAGCATCTTTCGGTAGCGGAGTAAGTAGGATGTTTCCTTTATCCGTAGGAAAGAGCCCATTTTGAAGCCTGTGATTTACGTGGTTCATGAGGTCTGTTTTGAATTGTTTGGGTGCGGATCTTATTAGACTATTAGGCAAATGTCTAATTTGCATTGCGATTTGGTGTATTTTCCAAGCCAATGTGAGATTTCATTTGATGAAAGCGTGTCAAAGTTGGTCCATGATCGATCTGCTGGGCATTCCCCAGGTTTTGGGTCTAGACATTCAAGGATGTTTGTGTAGTCCGTTATATTGGTAGGTATCATGAGTCGGAGCTTTATGATTTTTTCCTTGAAGTAATTTGCAAGATTAGTTGCTGATGGGGTATCTGTGTTGTTGGAGGTAACCATAGTAGTATTTAGGAGATTGTTTACGAGTGAGAAGAGTTTGTGTGTGTCCTTGTAGTTTGGTCCTATTTTGGTTTTGTAATATGTCCTTTTAGTTTGTCTGATAGTGTATTTGTATTTTCTTTGTAGTTGTTTCCAGTCTTTGAGTGTGTTTTCGTCTTTTTTCTTGCTCCATGGGGCTCATTTTCGAAAGAGAAAAACATCTAAAAAATGGCATAATCCTACAGATGGACGTTTTTCTTGCAAAAACATCCAAATTGCTATTTTCAAAACCCAGTTTTTAGACATTTTTCTATGCTGTTCATCTGCAGGGCATCAAAATCACAAGATGGTGTGTTGGGGGCATGTTAAGGGCAGTATTTGGGCGTTCCTAACACTTGGATGTTCTTCTGCCATAATGGAACAATATAAAAGGGTAAGAATGAGATGTGTTCCTGGGACCTTTTATATCAAGTCAACAGCAGTGCTCCCTATGGTGCCCCACTGCTCTGCTGTGATGTCTGTGTGGCCAGTCGACTAAGAATGCTGGTTCCTCCTACATTCCAATGGTTTGATTTTGTGCATTTTTCACATGGACTTTTTTTTTTTAATGGTCCAAAAAGATAGACACACTGAGCACAATAACGTCTAGAAAACATCTGAACAAAAAGATAGTCTTTTTCATGTTCGAAGATGGTCATGTTCACCACTTTATTTTTGGACGTTTTCAGCAAAACGTCCAAAGCCGGATTTAGATGTCATATCGAAAATGCTCATCCACATTTATTGTCTTTATTTTGTTTTTTTACAGCTTTGAGAATCATGTATTGTTAATTGACTACAAAATTATTTGATTTAAAAAAAAATCTTTTATTGTTTTATTTCCCAGTTACTGCTACTGGTTTTCTTATTGTAATCCGCCTTGAATCTTTGTTAGATGTGAGCAGAATATAAGTTCCAGGTAAAGTCGGTAATGGCCTTAAATTAGCAAGATGAGTACAGATCTTTAGCTTAACCAGAAACTTTATGGGAACCCCAACAGAGGATTCTTGGTTACGAACTATGGTTCCTTTGAATGAAGACAGCTCTCCATCAAGCTTGGCACAATATTCAGGCCTCTCAGAAAAGCTGATATAGTAAACCACTCTATTGCTTTAGCAGAGCTGATTATGCACGAACTTTCCCATGCCCGGTCTCACTGCCCATGGCAGAAAAGGCTTCTAGTGTAGGGAAAGTCTTGAGTAAAACCACTGGGCTAAAGGATAGCAGAGTGGGCATGCAAAATGTATGCAAAGTGAATTAGTTATTGTTTCCAATGTTTAATCTTAACACTGCATCTTTATGACAGCTCAGAGCCGGCGCAAAGATGCAGCAGGAGAGCAAATGGCTCATCAAAAGTGAAGAGAAGCACTTCACCTCAGATATCCCAACGATCACTAGCGGCCTGGGACCACAAATGCACCCCTTCCCCATAGCTTCCAACACAATCCAACCCCCAAAATGTCACTGGTGGCCTAAGTGAGTGCCCCACACACCCCAGACTCCAAAAACATCCCTGGTGGTCCACTGGCCTGTCCCTGACGCTCTCACCCCCACCCAAAAGATTTCCTTGGTGAACTGTAGGCAAATGACATTGCCCAACTCAGCATGGTGCATCCCAGAACTCACCACATGAGGTCAGTCTGCCTTATTTGGCAAGGCTGTTGGACAGTGATAGACCAATAGCAGCCCCTGCTGCACCAGGTTCAGTTTTCTTGGAGTTAGGCTGCTAGGTAATGCAACACAAAGCCAGTGGTAAATCACCCAAAGAGGACCACACTACACTTAGACAAGGTAAGGGGCTTGAAGAGAGCCAACATTGCACTAAAATAGGTTGGAAGGACCTAAAACACCAGAACAGAACCAACATAGCAGTCAGCTAGGCTGGAAAGACATAAAATACTGGATGAGGGCTACCACATCTGCAAGACAGATTGAAAAAAATCATAAACACCAGAAAAGGAACACCTCAAGGCACTGAGAACTTCAGTTACAGACATGAGCAACAGGTGATTCACTTGGATGTAGAGGAAGAGGGAAGGTTGGAACAGGGGATGACTGGCCCTGACCTGCACAAAACCTCTATCTCCTTTCACTCCCCTCCCAAGGCCAGAACATTCACTGCTGTTATTTGATTCAGGAACAAATTAAACAATTGTTAATTAGTTAAATATGAGGGATAATGAGATTCGACCTGATCCGTCAAGGTTTTACTGGCCCATCCATAGCCCTTCACAGGCAGAAGGAGCATTTTTGCAAGGAAAGGCATACACACACTTTCCCTTTGTAAACTGTAGAAGGAAAAATTATCTGCAGAGCTTAATACCTCCTTTTCCATGCTTACATTTTCCAGCCTACACACATAATTTTGAAAATGCAAAACTATGCACATTGTTGCCTCCTTCAATCTAACCCTGCACCAGACCGGTGTCCTAACCACAGGTGGGCCAAGATAAGCATGGACCCACCCACTTTGGATTTAGGCCCACCCAGCAGCAGTACACATCCTCGGTGTAGCTAGTAGGGATTACCAAGCCCCGCACAAGAAGTCAAACATAAATAAAACATTTCTAAATACCAGAAATGCCAAGTCACACACATTTGTTGTGTGACACATGCATTTACATTCCTTATTTTGTTATTTTTAAAAATGTGTAGCCCGCTCATCCACCATCATGAGCGTGGAAAAATTTACAATCACAATTATGGGTACACATTTCACAAAGCTCACAGCACAAACATACTGTCTTCTAAAACATCAAAATCTAATAATGACCACTAACAGTCAGTCCAAAAGAAGTTGGTAGTAAGTCAAACGCTCGCTGAAACAAAACAGTTTTTAAAGCTTTTTTACTTGTCAGCACACGTACACTGCCAATTACCAACCGATTAGCGCCACGTGGTAGAAAATAAAAAATATTTCTGCCGAACTAATCGGATACACGTAAAAGATGGAATTACTGCCCGGGGCTCACAGTAGCCGGTTAGTAGTTCCAAATTGATGCGCATTGTCACACGTAGGTGCCTTCGCGCCTTAGTAAACGGGCCCCTAAGAAAACAGGAGTAATGCGTTCAAAATGCCTCATTCCCAAAAACACATGGGCTGTGGCATTCTGCACAATCCATTATTACCATAAAGCATATTTTGGTAAACCTAGAAACACAGCATTGCAATAATCAAAGTGAGACATTACCACAAAAATTTAAGTAATCCTTCCATCTTATAGCAAGTTTCAATTTAAAAAACACGGGACTAATTACTTTGGCCACCTGAGATTTCATATTAAGAGATTAATCCATTAAGACACCCAGAGATCAAATTTTCTTACTAAAAGCAATCTCAATGCCATCTATTAAAAAGGAGTCTGGAACATCAACCAGCGGAGCACTAGATGCAACGATAACTTGCGTCTAACTTTGCCATATTTAAACTAAGATGGTTTGCTCTCATCCATTGCTTAATTGTCTTCAGTTATAAACATAATAACTGAATACTGTCTTTCACAGAATTATCAGTTTTGAAGAAAAATTGAATATTGTCTGCGTAAATAGGATACTGAATTCCCAGACCTTTTGGAAGAGTACACAATGGAAGAGCCCTTGTGGATCATCGGTAGTCAGGCTGATTATTTCAGATCTATTTTTATCCTGCACTACACAATACTGCCGTTGTTCTAAAAATGATGAAAACCATTTCCCAAGCAACCAAGCAATTCCAATCGCTCGCAATCATTGCAGCAAAATTGAATGACTAATGGAATCAAACGCAGTAGAAATACCTAGTGAAACTAGAAAAAAAAAAGAATCACCTTTATCAAATCGAGCCCTGATAAAATCAGTAATAGAGAGCAATAATGATTCTATATCATGTCCATTCCTAAAGCCAAATTGATACTGGTCCAGTACTTGATGGTCATTCATAAAATCTACTAGTTGGAATAATACAGCCTTTTCAAACATTTTTGCTAGAAACAGGAGAGAGGAGATAGGTCTAAAGTTCTTTGCCCCTGAGGCATCTAGCTTATCATTCTTAAGTAATGGTCTCATTGAAGCCAACTTTAGCAAATCTGGCAATTGTCCCTCGGTCAATGATTTATTAACTATACAAGTAACAACATTAACCGTTACTTCTCCTAGGGCATGGCAAGGATAAAATACAGAACCTGACAAAAACTTTCCCCATAAAGGACTTTATTTCAACCTGCACTACTGATTCTATAGGGTTCATGGTCGAAGCTAAATCAAGTGATGCAATGATTACAGAAATCTTATTTGAGAAAGCTTCAGCAAATTGTTGGCTAGAGATAGATACATCTAGCTGTCTTTTATCAGTTTTCAAAGTAAGTAAATTCTTTACAGTCTGGATTGAGATGGAAAAGATTCAATAACTTTATTAAAATATTATTTTTTTTTTATTTTTCAAAGTTGCAGCATCATATAAATGTAACTTCAAATTATAAGCTTCTAATGTAACACCTGATGGATACTTCCTCCATTCATGTTCAGATCTATGAACTTCTTTTTTAAAATCTTTCAATTCATCATTAAACCAAGATACTCAATGAGGACATTTTAAACCACTTGTTTCTTTGGAGCAACTTCATCCAAAGAATCAGACAAAACTTTATTCCAATGTTCAACAGCATCCTCTAAACATTTCTCTTGAAGTCCTTCCATTTTCAAACTGACTGTAGATTTCAAAATAGCCATCTCAAATGTGTCACACTTTTCAAAAGTTTTCCCCAAAACTCTATTCACCCATTTTTTTTTTACTAATACATTAAAACTTACCAGATCAGACCAGCTCACATGCCTAAATGTGTTTGTCACACACATTTGTTCTTCTCCCTGCCACTGTTCCTCCTAACTTGCGCAGCCATCGCACAGCAAAGCCAGCAAGCCCCCACCTCCTTCTTGCCATCACCCCTGCCACTGTTGGTGCTTTTCCTGATCAGCAATAGCAGGCAAAACAGCAGACATCATTCATGGGGACATTGTTTCTCTTCCTGCGGCTGCTGGTCCCACCCCCTCTGAGGTCACCTTCCTGTTCTGGGGCAAATCCAGCAGCCACAGGAAGAGAAACAACAGCCCCACAAGTGATTTCTGCTGTTGTGCTACTGCTACTGGTCAGAAAAAGCAGCAACAGTGGTGGCTGGGGTGTTCCAGAGGGAGGGGGGTTCAGAACACAAAGAAGAGGGAAACGCTGAATGGAAAGGGGAGATAGAGGGCAGATACTGGATGGAAAGGGGGAAGAAAGGGAAGATGCTGTCTGAAAGAGGGGAAAAGGGGCAGATGCTGGACGGAAGGGGAAGGGGTAGGAGGCAGAGCAATGCTGGATCCACCAGCGGTGGGAGGTGCAGGAGGGAGGAATGAGAGAAGGATGCTTGCTGGACCCCAGGGGCGGGAAGAAGGAATACGAGGATTATGGGTAAGGAAAGACAGGGAAAGATACTGAACACATGGGGGAAGAGCACATGGCAAAAGGGAGGGAAGCAAAGGGACCATTGTTGGATCCTTGGGGGAGGCCAGCAGGAAGACAGGAGGAAGGTAAGAGAAGAAGGAGAGATGCTAGCTACTGGGATGAGGGGGAAGAGCAGGAAGGAGGGAAGAAAGAAAAATGGGGGGTGGGAGGCAGAGGCGGGCTGACATTAGTCAGGGCCCCCAAGCAGTAAAGATCATTGAGCCCCCCCCCCCCCAGTCATTGCCCACCGCTCCATTGCTGCACCACTGCCCCCTTCCGCACACTAAAGCCCCCGCCCACTGCCATAGGTGCCACCCTCCTCCCACACACCCTGAGACAAAGTGGGATCTCCCTGGTCCTACCTTGAAGGACCCTGGTGGTCCAGTGGCTTCTTGGGGGGCAGGAAAGAACCTCATTCTTTCCTGCTCACTATTGCTACTGTGTTTTCAAAATAGCTGCCGAAACTTACTATGGTAGTCATGCGGATCTCAGCAGTCTCAGCAGCTATTTTTATGTTTCAATCATTTTTATTCAAAACTTAAGAAGAAAAGTTAACATCATCATGTATGAACGTCTGATATTTTCCCCCCATGTGGCTAAACTAACACATAGTACTTCTACCCCAACAAATAGGACTTAACCTTCCCTCCCCTTCCCTTCCCCTCCCCTTTTCCCTTGCTATGGCATCAAATGAACATAATAACGCAGGGTACAGGGCAATATTTAGAAGTTTAACAGTCTATTCCTGGCAGTTGTAGTCAGAGTATTCCAAAAGGGAGTCCAAGTGAGTTGGAAACGCACTCCAGTCTTCGTTTTAAAGTCTGTAATTCCCACTCTCTCTACCCGCAGTAACGTTATCATACGCACACGCCACTGCGATACTATAGGGTAGTTGTATGTGCCATTCTGAGAGTATTGCTTGTTTAGCCACTACAATAGCTTTGCGTACAAAAGCGGTAAATCCTGATGGGACAGGGTATATGAGAACAAGATGGCCCAGGAGCAGCGCCGAGTCATACTTCCAGCCCGCCTTCCACATCTCAGAAACGTATTGTTCTAGCTCCTTCCTCAGCAGCTATTTTTAAAGCACAGTGGCGGCGCCAGGCAGAGTAGCAGCAGCGGGCAGGAAAGAGTGGGATTCTTTCCTGCCTCCGCAGAGGCCACTAGACCACTAAGGCCCTTCAAGGTAGAACTGGGGAGGGCTGTAATGTGCTGTGGCGGTGGTAGCGGCTGCGGCGGGCAACCAGGCAGAGCCTCTGGGCCCTCGGGCACTGTCAGGTTGCCCAAATGGTCAGTCCACCCCTGTTGGGGGGGAGACAGAAGGGAAAGAAAAGAAATACTGGGGGGTTGGGGGCTGTGGGGCAGGAAAGGAAGAAAGATGCTGGCCCCTTTGGAGGTAGTACAAGGGGGAAGGAAAATAGATGCTGCTTCCTGAAGGCGGTGGTGATGGGACAGGAGGAAAGGAAGAGAGATGGAGAGATGCTAGTCCCATAGATAGAGGTGGGGGTGGGTGGTATGGGGGAAGGGAAGAATGAGGGGAAAAGCTGGGTAGGGAGTGATAGGGACAAAGAAGGGTAATGCTGGGAGGAGAGAGATATGGACACAGAGGAGAAATTATGAACAGGACAAGAATAAGGACACAGAGAAGGAGGACAACGTAGCAGGAGGAAAAAGGCAGGAACACAGAGAGGAGATACTGGACAGGTGGATAGGGATGCAGAGGGAAGATGAATAATGGACATGGAGAGAGAACTAATGCCTTGGCAAGAGAGTTAAGAGAAAATAAAGCAGAAAGCAGACAACAGGTAGAAAAAGTAATTTATTTTTTTATTTTTTATTTATTGATTAGAATATATCAGTTTATGGTTATGCTAGAGTTGGCTTAAGACATAGCTGGGGCCTATGAGAGAAACCTCATTCATTAGCCTTAAATCTCAGGCATAGTGGTGGTAAGTCTCCAGCTTTGGAATGGGCCACCCTTGGCGTCTCTGAAATATTTTGTCTCAGTTTTCTTCCCTTTTTTTTTTAAAGAGGTTTAAGCTTAGGCCTGCTCGGTATTGATTTTGGAAAGCAACAAGGATTTGAAATGCAGCACTCCCTGCTTCATGCATGTCCCCCAGTTTGACAGCTGAGAATTGCAGTAGAGGGTCAGGGTGTACTCTCTCGTACATTTTTCTATTACAATTCTTTCATTGGCACTTCTCCCTGCCCATCAAACTGAGGGGAGTGGACTCGTGCTGCATTAAGACATACAAATTAAGAAAAAACAAAGAAACAATGAAAGTAGAAAAAAGGATAAACTCAAAAAAAATTATATATATATATGGAAATGAGGCTCCAAAGCTGAATCAAAAGTGCCTTACTGGGTATCATAATTTCATAGTAATCATATATCAAAGCATGTTATTTCAGTATAATCGTCTACCCAGAGGGCACGATTTAAAGTTCATTTTAATATATATTCACAAATACTATAAAAAACAAACAAAATTGTTAAAATGGGAATTTTTCTTGCAAAGTATTTTAGAAGGACATTTATAGTTCACTTCAATTATATTAAAAACTCATCAAAATAAAAGAAAACGTATCAAATAGAGAGGGATCTTTTTCCAAACATTGTGAACACTAAGACCTAAGTGGCCATTTTTCAGCATCCTGATGCCAGCCTTCATTCCCTCTTCTCTCTCTCCTTCTCCTTTCCAATCTTTATTCTCCTTTCTACTTCCTTTGCCACCCCTTCTGATCCCTGCTTCATACCATTGGGCTCCAGATGCCAGTGGCTCTCAGGGCCGACAGGTCAATGTTTTTTTGGAAATTATCCTCGTTGCTGGCAGTAGCAGCCTATCCTAAAACAGCATCTGGGCACCATAGCAACCTAGGCCAGCTTTTCCATTGCATTATTTTCTATCACATTTTGATTTAATTTTCAGAATTTTAGAAACCTCAGCCTTCACAATTACACCAGGCATAGTACTGGTATAACTGCAGGCACATAAATGCAGGAAGGGCGGGCATAACTTATAGTCTTCTGTAAATTGTGCATGTAATTTGGATCCTCAGTCATGTCCCGTCCATGCTCCCCAGACATACGCCTCTCTTGCAGTTGCATGCTATAGCACATCCAACAATATTGTTTATATCATAGTTTGTCCATGTTTATTGGTTTACGTTGGCCATTCATTGAGACCCATTAAGATCCGTCTTACGGAACACAAATCACGGATGATTAATAAAGTGATTGCTGCACCTCTTGTGCAACATTATATTGATTTTCAACATTCCTGGGAGCATTTGCGATGCTGTGTAATTAATAGAATTAACTAGGATGGGTGGGTAGAAACTCCAAAGCTCTTTTAAATTATAAAGAACAGTGGTGGATCTTTCACTTAGATTCAGTTCTTCCAAAGGGGTTGAATGCTGAACTGGATTGGTAGTCTTTGATTGGCTGAAGAGTGCAGCAATGGAGTGGAGGAGTGGCCTAGTGGTTAGGGTGGTGGACTTTGGTCCTGAAGAACTGAGTTCAATTCCCACTTCAGGCACAGGCAGCTCCTTGTGACTCTGGGCAAGTCACCTAACCCTCCATTGCCCCATGTAAGCCACATTGAGCCTGCCATGAGTGGGAAAGCACAGGGTACAAATGTAACAAAAAAAAATAAAAACACTCAGCTGATTGCCTCCTGTCATGTGATTTTATAAGGTGGGTCGGAGACCCCGTCACCATCTTTGAGTGAGCTTTAAATCAGTGGCGGCCCTACCATTAGTAGACAATCCACGAACGTGGAAAGAACACCAAAGTCCCACAAAGAAACTCACAGCAAAAAAAGGAGGAGGTGGTGGATCAAAGCTCTTCAATGACAGACCAGGGAGCATACAATGATGAATAAAATCTTTTATTGAAGACTCTTAATCTTGACTTGACATGGTACAATGTTTTGCCACACATGTGCCTGCCTCAGGAGTCTCTTTAAATATTATGGGGCCCTTTTACAAAGGTGCGTAAGGGCCTATGTGCATGCAGTGTGCGTGTGAAATCGCCATTACCGCCCAGCTAGCGCATGCGCCTGGCAGTAATTCTGAGTTTGGCGTGCATCAAAAATCCGCAGTAGAAAATAATTTTCCATTTTCTACTGTGGGGATGTTCCCAGCGGTAATCGGCAGTTGGCACATGCTGGATAGTTACCACGTGGGTAGCGCATGAGCTCTTACTGCTAAGTCAATGGGTGGCGTTAAGGGCTCAGGCCGTAAATAGACACGTGCTGGTTTTAATTTGCCATACGTCTATTTCCCAACCCCCCCCCCCCCCACACACACACACACACACACACACACAAACGTTTTTTCCAGACACGGTAGAGAAATGGTCCAGTGCGCGTCCAATACATGTGCCCACACTACCCCTATATAAGTACAAATAAAGCAAAAATGTTGGATAACATACAAATATGAATGTAGATAAAATTTATACAAACAATTTTCTTTTTAAAAAAGAATAACGCAGAAATACACAGCCAAAGGATATTGAGAAAATTCTATAACAGTGCACATTCTAAGGACTTCAAAATAGAATATAAAAACCTGGTGTATTGATATAGTGGTGCACATTTTGAGGATATTGTAAAAGTATATTAAAACTGATATATTCTAAAAAATGTATGGCGTTGAAAAATGGGTGTATACAATTATAACAAGAGCCAGATGATTATAAACTGAGCATGCAGTTGACGATACACAATATTAAAAAAGGAGTGAGGGAGTATGGAATATATGAGGGCAAGATTTAAACGATATAAAAAAAATCATGTTGCCAAAGTGGTAAATGTTTGAAGAGAAATAGTCAAAATGCAGCAACTGACTCTTCTAAAGTTCAGCTGAGCAAAGAATACCTTCAGTGTTGATGAATAAACACACCAGGGCGTGTGTAACAGATGTTATAATGTAAGACGAGGTCTGCGGATTAAAAAAAATGGTAGAATTATGAACAGCCTGAGTTAACTACAGCAGGGCATGAACGGTGTCAAAGGGCTGAAACGCAAGGAAAATCCTTAAAAAAGGGGAACAGCAGCTGTAAGGAGGATGATTTCAAAACCTCAAGGTACATGAGTATATTTACAGAAACGTCAGTATATGGCCATGAATAATCCTTATCGATCTGTGATTTTCTCAATGAAACCTTTCTTCGGTTCTCAAAGATGTCAAAAAATTAGGTAATCTAAATTACTGTACAAGATAAACTCACAATGCTAATTTCATGCTAACTTTTAGGGCCCTGTTTACAAAGGCGCGCTAGCATTCGTTAGTGTGTGCTAAAAATTAGTGTGGGCTAACTGTGTAGGCACCCATAGAAATATTGTGGGCACCTACACAGTTATCATATGCTAACGAACACTCGTCCACCTTTGTAAACAGCACCCTTAAAGTCTGAAACATAAAAGTGCTGATTTTATGACCAGAGGAGTGAGATGCATTATGGCTTTTATGAAATGGTGTTGGCAATATTTTAAAAGGAAAAGAAAATTCTCAAGAGGGATGTTATTCAAGAGAAAATGTTATTGCAAAATAAACTCTAAATAAAACAGAAATGTATATGAGCATCCTTTTTTTCTGAATTTCTCCGTTGCACAAACGTAATAATTGAAGGGCCCTTTTACTAAGCCATGGTAGGCTCTACGCTAGGCCAGGGTAACCCCCAGCAATAATTTCAGATTTGGCGTGCACCTGTAACGCCTGGATGAGTTTTTCATTTATTTCCTCTCACGCACACCGTTTCCGGTGGTATTTGGCAGTTGGCATGTGCCGACCGGTCACCGCTCGTGTAGTGTGTGAGCCCTTACCTCTAGATCAATGGGTGGTGTTAATGACTCAGGTCAGTTTTGGATGCGCACTGGTTTCAGTTTTACCCCATGCCTTTTTCCCGTCCCATTAAAAAAAAGCCCTTTTTTGCAGATGCAGTAAAAACTGGCCCAGCGCACACCCAAAACATGCGTCTACACTGCTGCAGGCCACTTTTTACCGCAGCTTAGTAATATGGACCCCTAAATGTATTCTTACCTTGAAAAAGACTATTTTTTTAAAAGGATGATAATCTTTAAAGGATGCGCTGTCAGCGCATACAGACTAGCACCGTTAGGAAAAATCGCTCTATGTGAGTAGGATTTTTAAAGAAGCAAAAAGGATCCAAAAAGGGCGCACATGTATTATGCTCCCCTGGTTTGCAAAAGGCTAGAAGCAAGTCAACAGGAGGCACTATGAATAACATGCATGTGAAAACACCGCACAAAAAGTGTCAAAAACTACAGACTGCACTAATGTGAACAAACGTCTGTGTGATGGGGATGTAAAATGTCACAAACCAAGCACGTGCCCACGATGCTGTTGATCCCTTTCCTCCAGGGTGCCTACAGTGTGGGCACGTCTATACTCCGAGCACGTCTATGTCTGGGCGCGTCTACAGTGACGTCAGACATCTTCAGCTTAAAACCAGGAACCTTGCACTGCTTCTTTGCCTTGGCTACAACCTTTTTGGATTGTGCTGGTGCGTTACTTCTTGCTGACTTGTCCTGACTTGACCTCTGCCTGAACCTGACCTTGCCTTCTGGATTGCTGCCTGTCCTGACCTCTGACTGAACCTGATCTTGATTCCTGATTGCTGCCTGCCTAGACCTCTGCTTAGACCTGACTGTGCTTCCTGCTTGCTGACCGCCTGGATCTCTGCTGAGACCTGACCCTATCTGCGGTGGCTGTCTGCCTCGCTCTCTTGCTGCCCAGTCTGGTCCCCTTCCTGGTAGACCTTCCTGCCCAGATCCTCCAGAAGTCCTACGGGCCGCTTGCAACCAGGGGCTCAACCTCTGGGGAATGGTGGCTATCGCAGGTGAAGCACTGGGCTTGCCGACTGCCTATTCTAGAACTGATCCCATGCCTTCGGGCCTGGAACTTCCTCTCTATGATCAGTACAAGGGCTCACAACTCGCGACAGCCCAGCGCAGACCTTGATATAAAAGTGACGCTGAAAAGGTGAGTATGAATAGATGTATAAGTATGGATACTGCGAATAAGAATATGTATTATTTTGATTGAGCGATGCTCAGTCACAATGTGTGAGTGTGGTATACGAGTGTCATCTACAGACGACATTCAGTTGATTGCAGATGACAGTATGATAACATTGTGTATATTTACATATGGATGCAGCCAAGTAAAATAGAGAGGACATGGTATTGTGAGTAATGGAAATGGCATTATGCATATTTACATTTAAAAGAACTTACAAGAAGTATGGATGACACAAGATATCCAAACTAAGAAGTATGCATGACATTTTGCCAAATTACATTATGGTATCCAAACTGAGTACTATGCTTGACATCATATCAAGTTACATTTAAAGGCAGAACATGTAAATGACAATACTGAGCTAAAAATGCAAAAAACGTTATACATAGATACAGTTTACTTCATAAACTGTGCGTGATTTAGTAATGTTAAAAAATGTCATTATACGAAAAGGAGTTACAGAAAACATTGATAGCATAATATGTCTGAAATGAGAGGCATTTATCTCACAAATACATGAAATGTGCATAATTTCATTTGAAAAAAGTGTGCATGAGCAATTTTTTTGTGTGTGTGCAATGAGCTTGGAAACATCCATAACTGGGTGCTAACAATTAATTACTCATGTTAATTGGCAGTCTTAAAAATCTGCACATGCATCTCGTTGCATACTATTCTACAAAACATGGCACCTAACTTCAGTCGTACGTATCTGAAAAGGGGGCGTTTTAAAAAGTTGTGCACAGATTGATAGAATTCACCGAAAGCGCACTTACAATGCGTACAATGGAATTTATATCTGCTTTTAGCAGGCATAACTACAGAGCCCGACAACTAGGTGCTGGATCCACGCCAAAGCAGGGGAGTAGCCAGACTTCGGCAGGAGGGGGGGTCCAGAGCCTGAGGTGAGAGGGCATATTTTAGCCCCCCCCCCCAGCGCCGGCGCCCCCCCTCGCCATTTTTAAACTCCCCTGCCATTTTTGACCTCTCCGCTGACACCACCACTTTTGACCCCCTCCAGCACCAACTCTTTCGACCCCTGCTTCCCGCCACCGCCAACCCTCCCCCGCCACCGCCATCGGGTACCTTTGCTGGTGGGAGTCCCCAACCCCCGCCAGCTGAAGTCCTCTTCTCTGGCGTGGCTGCGTTGCTGATCTGCAAGGGCAGGCTTCTGTTTCTGTGAGTCTGACGTCCAGGACATCAGACTCACAGGAACAGAAGCCTGCCCTTGCAGATCAGCAACGCGGCCATGCGGTAGAAGAGGACGTCGGCTGGCGGGGGTTGGGGGCCCCCGCCAGCAAAGGTACACGGCGGCGGAGGAGGGTTGGCGGCGGGAGGGGGTCGAAGGGGTTGGCGGCGGGGGGCCAGGGCCAAATCCATGGCCTCATATAGCTACGCCCCTGCACCAAAGGGCGTGCTCCCTTTATAGAATAGTGCTTATGCTCAAGTTTTGGGTGCCATTTATTGAATTCCCTCCTATGTATATGTATACATAAAACAAAGTTTAACTTTTAAAAGTAGGTCATTACAGGATTGATCTGAGAACGGTGGATTAGAGGTGATGATGTTGAATTTAGTTATCAAAATCTTTGAGGGTGCAAGGCTGAAGTTTGGCCTACAGCAAGTTTTTCCAAACTTTTTTAACCCACAACCCCACTTCATAACAGAAAGCATTTTTGCAATCCTAGCCCTATTTCTTTCTTCTGTGCCTCATACAATAGCAAAATCTAACTTTGGTCAATACTCCTTCTGAAGGCCTCACCAACGCAGGCCAAGTTATAACACCCTGTCGGCGGCCTGCATGGGCCTATGATGCCACTTTCCCTCTGGTTTTTGGGATGGTTGGGGGGGGGGGAGAGGTTGGTTTTGGTTTTGTTTTGTTTTGTTTCTTTGCTGCTGTGGTCGCAACCCCATTTTAGGTACAATCCACAGTTTGGGATCCACAGGCCTAGGGTATACCCTTGTACTTGCCCTGATTTTTTAGGGGGAAGCAGAACTTGAAACATTTTTATTTATTTATAACAATATTTATACCCCATGATACATATTGGTTCGATATGGCTTACAGAATTAGAAACAATAAACTCCAAACATTATCTCAAAATGACTTGCAACTTAAAGATTGGAATGCCTATACAGTAAAGAGATTCTTATTAAGTACATGTCCGATTTAAGATGGTTCAGTCTGGTGTTTACCTCATGATTGGCTTTTCTGAAAAAGAAGTCTTTTAATTGCTTTCCAAAGTTAAGATAATGAGATAAACCTCAGATATTTTAGGAACAAGTTCCATATAACCTCGCTATCTGATATGGAAACCCTGCTAAGAATACAGATTTACTACTAATAGTAATCATTTCTATAGCGCTACTAGACGTAAACAACGCTGTACACATTATATGCAGGTACTTTCTCTGTCCCTAGAGGGCTCACAATCTAAGTTGATATACCTGAGGCAATGGAGGATTAAGAGATTTGCCCAAGGTCACAAGGAGTTGCAGTGGGAATCAAGCCCAGGTCGCTGGGATCAAAGCCCAATGCACTAACCATTAGGCAGTTTGAGTAGTGAAGATTTAGGTAGTTTTGCACATTTGGTTTTGTGTTCCTCAGTGGGAGGTTAATCAGGTCTTTCATGTATTCAGGTGCCATTTCAAAAATATTCCAAAGTAGAGAGGTGTGGTAGCCGTGTCAGTCCACTTTTAAAGGTTATCAATAGAAATCAAACAAAATAAAACATGGAACAGAAAATAAGATGATACCTTTTTTATTGGACATAACTTAATACATTTCTTGATTAGCTTTCGAAGGTTGCCCTTCTTCGTCAGATCGGAAATAAGCAAATGTGGTGGCAGATAGTATATATAAGAGAAACATCAAAGCATTACTTTGACAGTCTGACAGAGTGGGAGGGTGGGGGTATGCATAGGGACATCAAAGCATTTCATTGATATTCTAACAGGATGGGTGTTGGTAGGTGAAAGGAGGGTAATAAACAGAGAAATAAACAGAGAAATACAGCTTTATGGTTTATAATGGGTTAGAAAACCCAGATATAAGAATGATTGAATATTTTGACACCCAGAAAAATATTCCAATATATCATAGTGTATAGTTTAACTGCTATACATGCCCTTATTGGGAGCCAGTGTAAGGCTTGTAACAGTGGACCAGCTTTGTCAAACTTTGATTTCCTGAAGATAAATCTCACTGCTGTGTTTTGTGCCGTCTGTAATTTTTTAAAGATGTGTTCTTTACGGCCAGCATAGATTCTATTGCAGTAGTCCGAATGGGATAAGACCATAGACTGAACTAACATTCTAAATACTTTTCTAGGGATTATTCTGAATGTTATTTAACCTGCTGATTATCAAAGGTAAGTAGTTGATCAAATGCGATGCCCAAGATCTTCAGCTGCTTTTGAATTGGATATTTAATTCCTTGGACTTCAGTATTAGAGAAGGATTCCTTGCAGTACGGGGAGGAGATCATCAGAAACTGAGTTTTATCACAGTTCAATTTTAGCTTGAAAGTTGATGCCCATGATTCCAGTTTGTTGATTCCTAAATTAATCCTGTTCATAACTTCACTCACTGTTTCCATTCCTTCCATAGTTTTCACCGTGAGAAGGATGGAAGCTACTGGTCTGTAGTTCTTGACATCGGCTTTACTGAGTTTTGTATTCTTTGGTATGGGTGTCAACATGATGTTAAGCCCTTTGCTAGCATGAATGTATTGAAGGTCATGAGGTGTTTGGTAAAGGAATCAAGAGGTTCTTTCATGACATAGTTTGGGCAGAAGTCCATTCTGCAGTGGGCTGAGGCGAATTTCAACATCATTTGGTGGACAATTTCAGTACTGGGTTTCTCAAAGGCAGGTCCATATCCTGTCTATGTTCAATTCCTCTTTGAGGTTTTACAGTTCTTCGAGATGGTAGAACAGAAATCAGGAGCTATCTTTAAGGCCTTTCCTGAGGTTAATTATTTTCTTTTCAAAATATTTGGCCAAGTTGTTGGCGGTCTTTGGCCTATCACAATTAGTGGTCAGCGCTATGGTATCTAACAGGCCATTTACCTCTCCATATAATTTCCTGGTATTATTATAATCCATGCCAATTTGTTTTCTGTAAAATGTTGTTTTGGCTTCTCTCAATTTGGTCTTGTATTCTCTTGCTGCTTTTTCCCAAGTATCTTCAGTGTCCACTGAATTGTTTTTCCACCATCTTCGTTCCTGTAGTCTGCATTCCCTTTTTCAAAGCATTCATCATTGGATAAATCATTGAGTTCCTTGTATTAGGGACATAACAAGGACCCCTACAAATGTCTACAGTGGAGGATACCGGGGTAGCTCTAGATTTTAAGCTTTTTCAGTTTGGTTAAACTGTCTAAACGTCCGTGACAATCTGTCTAAGCAGAGCAACACTGAGATCCCACTCCTTGCCTTTTCCTGAACTGTCTAAAAAACAGAAGCAATCTAGCTAGTTTTTTTTAATTTGTTTATTTTCATGAAAGCCATAAAAATATAAAATAAATTATGGGCTACTCAAAAGCAATTGGAACTTTCTAAACTTCTGAAAATGAAATTAAAATGTGATAGAAAATTGTGCAATGGAAAAGCTGTATCAGGTTGCTATGGTAATTTGCAATTTAGCTCAAACGAGTTCTATTTTCTCTCAAACACTTTGGAAGAAAATCATCTTTCCATGTGAATTTTCTGTATTAAATGGTTTTGTTCATTCACGCTCCAGTTTACTAAGCAGCGCTAGTGGCTGTCCATGTGCTAGTGCTGACACAGCCCTTGGACAGCCGCTAGCAGTGCTTTGTAAACACACCCCTCAGTTTGGGGGGGGGGGGTCTGGGGGGCTCAGCACACAAGGTAAGGGAGCTATGTACCTGGGAGCAATTTGTGAAGTCCACTGCAGTGCCCCCTAGGGTGCCCCATTGGTGTCCTGGCATGTCAGGGGGACCAGTGCACTACAAATGCTGGCTCCTCCCACGACCAAATGGCTTGCAATTGGTCGTTTCTGAGATGGATGTCCTTGGTTTCCATTATTGCCTAAAATCAGAAACGACCAAGTCTAAGGACGACCATCTCTAAGGACAACCAAATTTCAGGATTTGGGCATCCCTGACAATATTATCGAAATGAAAGATGGACATCCTTCTTGTTTCAAAAATACGGGTTTCTCCGCCCCTGGATGGGGATGTTTTGCGAGGACGTCCTCATCAAAACTTGGACGTCCCTTTTGATTATGCCCCTCCACGTATACCTAGTGGGAGAATGCTTCTAGCCCCTGCAGTCTTATGGCATCACCTTGCTAGCTCTGTTCCTTTAAGCATGAAGTGCCATATGCATCTGCCCTGCCCTAGATTCTCACAGGCTTTGACACTGGCCCACAGCCTGGGCCCTCACATAATTACCTGGAACAGAAAGGAAAGGAGCATATGTTTGTGTTTGACATTTGATAACTCACTGAACTTTTTCAGATCACAGCACTTTACAATTAAAATAATATCAAAGTAAAAATAGCATAAAATTGACAGAAAAGCCTAACACAACCAGACAAGAGCTCATACACTGATTACAGGACCAGCCCTCATGTCTATTCTCATCTATATCAGCCTTGGAGGAGAGTGAAAGAGCCAGCCGGGGGAGGTGGGGGGTTGAGAGCAGAGGGGATTGGCGCAGCTGGAGTGAACAAAAAAAAGAAGATGAGGAAAACCTCTATCTTACAGCTCTGCTCTCTAAGTCCAGGTGGTGTCTCTCTGGTGTTATGCGCCTGTATATCCCTGTCTATCTGAGTGTAGTATAATTTATTTGCCCCAGCAGGCTGCACTGCAGTCTAAGTATGTGGCAAGAAACAATTTTCCTTCTAAATAGCATGAAAGTCCACCTCCCATGGGGATGTGGGTGGCAATATATAACAGGGTGCCTATGTTAAAGTTGTGACCCTAGTAAACTGAGATAACCTTGGTGAATGAACCAGAACTTCAGAGTAATTGCTAAAAGAAAGCAAAGCAATGGCATACATAAATATACAAGTTGCAATGCAAGGAGAACCTCAATCATATGTCAAGTGTGAGATGGAGCAAAACAAATCAGGAAGATAATAATTATATGTACTCTTGAACCCTTCTAGGCAAAAACCCTGTTAATTATACTATTGGTGAATATGGACAAGTACCATAAATCAAAAAAACAATTTGGAACCACTAAACAGCTTACTAAAAAGGAAAAAGGAAAAACACATGCACTGAACATGTTCAAATGACAGTCGGGAAGGTGAATGCAAACCTTTATTCTTTAACCTTGACCGCATTGACTTGACCCATAGACAAAGAGAGTTTTGAAACTTTCACATTCATCATCCGATTGCAACACTGTCAGTGATTTATGTTATTGTATGCCCCTGTAATTTTGTTTATGTTGGCTGGACAAAACGTACGGACAAGACCAGAATCACTCAGCATAAAAGCTGCATCAACAGACAAGTTATTACTGCACCTCTAGTCCAACGTTGGATGATGGCAGAACATACAATTGATGATTTACAATTTTTGTTCTTAAGACAGTGCCAATCAGGTGGTGAGGAAGAGATGTTGATAAAATCCTCTTGCGAACAGAACAACAGTTGCTCATTATATTTGAATTGAACACCATCCAACCCCATGAACTCAATCCAGAAATTGAATATAGATACTTTTATATAGGTTTGCTTTCACTTTGCCAACTTCCTCTTGAGAATAGAATGGTTTATTTTTGAATTGAATATTGTCTAACCCCATGGGTTTAATCTAGAAATCGAATATAGATACCTACACTTTGCCAGCTGTGATCTGATCATGTTCTGTATGCATTTTTTTTTACTTTTTATTGAGAGGTTTAATGGCTCTAAATTGTCTTTTGATTTATGGTCCTTCACCATATTCACCTCTAAATTTATATTATGTAAATGTACTTGACTTGTTTAGTGATTCCAAATCTTCTTTTCACCTTGTCCATATTTATTTATTTATGACATTTATATCCCACATTATCCCAAAGCAAACTCTACTACTGCTACTACTGCTTATCATTCCTATAGCGCTACTAGACGTACGCAGCACTGTACATTTTAATATGAAGAGACAGTCCCTGCTCAACAGAGCTTACATTCTAATTAGGACAGACAAACAGGACAAACAAGAGATAAGGGAATATTAAAGTAAGGATGATAAAATAAGGGTTCTGAACAAGTGAATAAGGGTTAGGAGTTAAAAGCAGCATCAAAAAGGTGGGCTTTTAGCTTAGATTTGAAGACGGCCAGAGATGGAGCTTGACGTACCGGCTCAGGAAGTCTATTCCAGGCATATGGTGCAGCAAGATAAAAGGAATGGAGTCTGGAGTTAGCGGTGGAGGAGAAGGGTGCAGATAAGAGATTTACCCAGTGAATGGAGTTCCCAGGGAGGAATGTAGAGAGAGATGAGAGTGGAGAGGTACTGAGGAGCTGCAGAGTGAATTCACTTATAAGTCAATAAGAGGCATTTGAACTGTATGCAGAAACGGATAGGAAGCCAGTGAAGTGACTTGAGGAGAGGGCTAATATGAGCATAACGACACTGGCGGAATATTAGTCGTGCAGCAGAATTTTGAACAGATTGAAGAGGAGAGAGAGATGGCTAAGTGAGAAACCTGCGAGAAGCAAGTTGCAATAGTCTAAGCGAGAGGTGATAAAAGTGTGCATAAGGGTTCTGGTAGTGTGCTCAGAAAGGAAAGGGAGAATTTTGGTGATATTATAGAGAAAGAAATGACAGGTTTTAGCAGTCTGCTGAATATGTGCAGAGAAGGAGAGGGAGGAGTCGAAGATGACCCCAAGGTTACGAGCTGATGAGACAGGAAGGATGAGAGTGTTATCCACAGAAATAGAGAATGGGGGAGGAGGAGAGGTTGGTTTAGGGGGAAAGATGAGAAGCTCAGTCTTGGTCATGTTTAGTTTCAGATGGTGCTGAGCCATCCAGGCAGCAATGTCAGACAGGCAGGCTGATACTTTGGCCTGGATTTTGGCTGAGATTTCTGGTGTGGAGAGGTAGATCTGGGATCATCAGCGTAAAGATGATACTGAAAACCATGGGATGATATCAGAGTACCAAGGGAGCGCGCTTGTGCAACTTACATTGCACAAGCGCACTCATTTTGCCATTTAATGTTTCTTCGAGCCACAGATGCATGTGTCTTGGCTGCTTTCATCAGGGCGAGTGCCATTTCTCTTTGGTGTGGTCCACTTGAGAAAAGCCCATTGCTTGCTTTAGTAATCTGTTCTGACTAAGGTTTTGGCACGCTTTTGCCTTCAAATTTCCCTTTTGCATGTACCCTCGCTTTGTTCTAGTGTGATTCTGCGATACAGAAGCACATCACTTGGTTGCTTGTGAGGGTGAGTCCTTTTATATTCCCTCACCATTGTTCCTGTGGATGCACAAACATATATCCATCTATCTATTCACTCTTAAGGTGTGTGCACTCAATATTTCATGATATATGGAGGAATACATTTATAGACAACTTTGAAATTCAACAGATGTTCTGAATTTGTCTGTATAAGCCTCCCTGTCATTGGTGTGACCCCTGACGCAGGTGCGGTAGCACCGAAACACGGCTCGTGTCGGGTCTTCCTCCAATCAAATTTGATCATTAAAAGGTTTTTCAATATAAGCTTTGTGTCCCTTTCGTTTTTAAAGGCCCTTTGTGCTGTTTTTTTGCTTGGACTTTGTTTTGTGCTTAGTTCTCTCTCTTTGTTACACTCAAATTTAAGATAAACATTTTTTAAGTTTATACCACTAAAATGTTTTCTGGAATGCCAAATTAGAAAAATAAGGCCAAGCTGAATAATGAGTTACAAAGCATTTTTCACCATAGAAGTGAGCCTTACACTTCCAACTGAAGTAAAAATAAAGAAAACTCAAGGCTTAACCATTTGGCACAGCGGGTGGTTGCCTAGAGCAGAAGCTTCTGGAAGTGGCAAAGAACAGCTGCAATCACACTCCAGAATCATCTGAACTTATAACCTGGATTGGCCACTTTTACCGGGGTAACTTACTTTTGTAAATTGCTCTCATTGACACTGACTTTAACAGGAAGCCTACGTGAAAATTCTAATAATTTTAAATCTTTTGTATAAAGGCAATATATGTGCCTATCTGTGTCTTTCTAAAATAGGCCCCCAGAATCAGCTCCAATAGCATGCACAAGTTATACCTTGTACGAAGCTGCTGTAAATGTGTACCCATGTACAGAATTATATCAAATACACACTCACATCACAACTCTGTCTTCACTGCACTGAAACCATACCCCTGGGAACACCTGCATGTTCTCCTGTAAGTGCATATAGGGGTAAATTCTGTAAGTGGCATTTTAAAAAATTGGTGCTGAAAAAAATAGCGTTGAGCTTAAAGTTAGGCACCACTTATAGAATAGCATTTAGTGCCAGGAACCGTGATTACTTTAGGCACAGCCATTTACACCAACGAAACCCTGTTGTAAATCCATGCACCTAAATTAGGTGTGGATCCCCTAAATTCTATAACACACATAAATTAAAGGAATGCCCAGATCCACCCATGACCCTCCCATGGCCGTGCTCCCTTTTTTCGACCCATGTGTAAAATTTACACATGGATCCCACGCCTAAATTTAGGCTCTTAACTTTTCATTGAAGCCAATTAGCACCAATAATTACTTGTTTAAAATTCCAATTATTGACACTAATGGGCTCATTATTCAATTAAATTGCACACGCAATTTAAATTGCCATTTATAGAATTCGTGGGATAATGACTATGCAATTCTATAAAAGGCCTTTCCTACACATAAAACTGGCTTTGCTTGCAGAAATACTTAATAAAATTGCCAACATTTAAAAGCTCGAAATCCAATATCCCCTGATTTCGTCAACTTCTGCACACAATTTGATGCATTGAATTCAAAGTTGTGTGTGCGAGTTATAGAATACTGCCAGTTATTGTTAAATGAGCTGCTAAGAGGTGCTATCATCCAATAATTGGCTATAATTGGTGTTAATTGGCGCTAACTGGCACTAATTAATATGCTCGTAACTGCCCTTAGTCAGCATTCCACAAATTGAGCGCACACAATCCGTATTGTGCAATTACAAGAGGGGCATGGACCTAGGAGGGGAATGGATGGGTCAGTAGCAAGACCACCACTTAGCCAAGGAAAGAAGACCAACTTTTTCCACATGAAAAACGAGATGAGCAAGGAAAGGTGGAAGATCCAAGTCACAAGATGACCATAAGAGTTTAAAAGTTTATTCTCCAAATTAAAAATAGGATGTGTTGGTATAAATGATCCTACACTGACCATGTTTCAGCTGTGAAGCCTTCTTCAGGGGTTATAGTATGCCCTATCAGACGGACTCTACACTTGTCTTTTGATTGTACACTTGTCTTTAGATTGTTTAGATTGTCTTTAGATTGTACACCTGTCTTTTAGATTGTAAGCTCCTTGAGCAGGGACTGTCCTTCCATGTTAAATTGTACAGCGCTGTGTAACCCTAGTAGCGCTTTAGAAATGTTAAGTAGTAGTAGTAGTAGAAGCCTTCTTCAGGGGTCCTGTAACCAACGCAGCTAGCGCTTGAAAGAAATTCTGATTGAAAAGCAAGATGCATTTTTTACAAAGTCACAAAGAGGGTAATGTCTGCGTGCATAAGTGGTAGACATAGGCACACAGGTTCTATAATACTATTTATTTAGATTTTGCTCACACCTTTTTCAGTAGTAGCTCAAAGTGAGTTACATTCAGGTACACTGGATATTTCTCTGTCCCAGGAGGGCTCACAATCTAAGTTTGTACCTGAGGCAATGGAGGGTTAAGTGACTTGCCCAAGATCACAAGGAGCAGCAGTGGGATTTGAACTGGCCACCTCTGGATTGCAAGACTGGTGCTCTAACCCAGGGGCGTATCTGGAATCCGGCGGTAGGGGGGGCCAGAGCCAGAGAGGGGGGGCACATTTTTGCCTCCCCCCCCCCCCCCCCCGCCGCCGCCTCTCTCCACCCCCTCCCCGCCGTCAACCCTCCCCCGCTGCTTACTTTTGCTGGCGGGGTCCGACCCGCAATCTCCATATTTCGGCTTCCTCCGTGGCCATGTGCTTCCAGGAAGTAACGCTGCAGCGCTGATTCGTTGAATCTAGTTCGGCGTCTGACGTGCTGGGACGTCAGACGCCGAACTAGATTCAACGAATCAGCGCTGCAGCGTTACTTCCTGGAAGCACATGGCCACGGAGGAAGCCGAAATATGGAGATTGCGGGTCGGACCCCGCCAGCAAAAGTAAGCAGCGGGGGAGGGTTGACGGCGGGGAGGGGGGCCAGGGTGAAATCTGCGGGGGCCCAGGCCCCTGTGGCCCCACGCAGATACGCCCCTGCTCTAACCACTAGGCCACTCCTGTGAATTATGTGCCTGTCAGCAGTTAGGAGGGAGCATTTGCACCAGCTATTGAGTTAGTGTATGTGCTCACACCTACAGTTAGGCGCATAACTGCAGATTTACATTAGTATTCTATTGCCGATATAGAATTCATGCTTAGTGCTCATCTTCCCAGCATCTAACTTTAGATGACATGTGGAGCTTACCTCCTATCCCCCTAATTCTATAAAAGTCACCAAAAATTGCATACTTAAATTTAGGTGAACACCAATTTGTGTGCGCAATTTAATTAAATAACAAGCCAATTAACCAATAATTGGTTTCATAACAAGCAATTATTGGCACTAATTAAATTTAAATGCCCTTTGCACACGTAAATGTAGGTGTGGCATCCATGCCTAAAATTTACACAGATTGAAAAAAGGGGGCACAAAAATGGGAGGATCATGGACGTAAGAGAGGAGTTCCTAAAATTAATGTGCATTGTTATAGAATAATGGGAATATATGCCTAATGTAGGTAAGTACATTTGCAACACATTGGTGCAAATGGAGATGGGACAGGTTCCGTGGGATTGGAGAATGGCGGAGGTGGTCCCTCTTCACAAAAGTGGTAATAGGGAAGAAGCTGGAAACTACAGGCCGGTAAGCCTCACTTCGATTATTGGAAAAGTAATGGAAGCCATGCTGAAGGAAAGGATAGTGAATTTCCTGGAAGCAAATAAGTTGCAAGATCCGAGACAACAGGGTTTTACCAAAGGGAAATCGTGCCAAACGAATCTCATTGAATTCTTTGACTGGGTGACCGGAGAATTAAATCAAGGACGTGCTATGGACGTAATCTACTTAGATTTCAGCAAAGCTTTTGACATGGTTCCCCACAGGAGGCTCTTGAATAAACTAGAAGGGCTAAAGATAGGACCCGAAGTGGTGAACTGGAGTAGGAACTGGTTGACGGGCAGATGCCAGAAGGTGGTGTAAATGGAGTTCACTCGCAGGACAGAAAGGTGAGTAGTGGAGTGCCTCAGGGATCGGTGCTGGGGCCGATTCTATTCAATATATTTGTGAGTGATATTGCCAAAGGGTTACAAGGTAAAGTTTGCCTTTTTGCGGATGACACTAAGATTTGCAACAGAGTGGACACCCCGGAGGGAGTGGAAAGCATGGAAAAAGATCTGCGGAAGCTAGAAGAATGGTCTAACGTTTGGCAATTAAAATTCAATGCGAAGAAATGCAAAATGATGCACTTAGGGAGTAGAAATCCACAGGAGACATATGTGTTAGGCGGGGAGAGTCTGATAGGTACGGACAGGGAGAGGGATCTTGGGATCTCTGAGGACCTGAAGGCGACGAAACAGTGTGACAAGGCGGTGGCCGTAGCTAGAAGATTGCTAGGCTGTATAGAGAGAGGTGTGACCAGCAGAAGAAAAGAGGTTTTAATACCCCTGTATAAGACGTTGGTGAGGCCCCACCTGGAGTATTGTGTTCAGTTTTGGAGGCCGTATCTTGTGAAGGATGTGAAAAAAATGGAAGGGGTGCAAAGAAAGGCTACGAGAATGGTATGGGATTTGCGTTGCAAGACGTATGTGGAGAGACTTGCAGACCTGAACATGTATACCCTGGAGGAGAGGAGAAATAGGGTGATATGATACAGACGTTCAAATATTTGAAAGGTATTAATCTGTAAACGAACCTTTTCCGGAGAGGGGAAGGCGATAGAACGAGAAGACATGAAATGAGATTGAAGGGGGGCAGACTCAAGAAAAATGTCAGGAAGTATTTTTTCACTGAGAGAGTGGTGGATGCTTGGAATGCCCTCCCGTGGGAGGTGGTGGAGAGGAAAACGGTAACGGAATTCAAACATGCGTGGGATAAACATAAAGGAATCCTCCTCAGAAGGAAGGGATCCCCAGAAGCTTAGCGGGCGGTGGGAGGCAGGGCTGGTGGTTGGGAGGTGGGGATAGTGCTGGGCAGACTTATACGGTCTGTGCCAGAGCCGGTGGTGGGAGGCGGGGCGAGTGGTTGGGAGGTGGGGATAGTACTGGGCAGACTTATACGGTCTGTGCCCTGAAAAAGACAGGTACAAATCAAGGTAAGGTATACACAAAAAATGACACGTGAGTTTATCTTGTTGGGCAGACTGGGTGGACCGTGCAGGTCTTTTTCTGCCATCATCTACTATGTTAAATGACTATGTTATGTAATTGAGAAAAAATAGTAAAAATTGGTGAAATTATTACTTCAGTAAAAGTTAAAGTAACAAATGTTATCCTGTACTTTTTTACAAGTAAAAGTGAAAAAACTTTTATTGAAGTACAATAACCAGTTACATTTACTTAGGTTCCTGTTTACTAAGCCGTGCTACAGGCATGCTAGCATTTTTAGCGTGCACTAAAAATTAGTGCGTGCTAACACTAGAGGCCCCCTTAGGAATATATAGGTCGGTGTCTCTAGCGTTAGTATGCCAGGATTTCTAGCGTGCACTAAAAACACTAGCACACTTTAGAAAACAGGGCCCTTATTTACTATACAACACTGAATATTGGGGGTAGGGCACAAGGACCCAAGAGTTAATTAGGGGGAGAAGAAAGGGATGCAAGGGTGAAGGTGGTGCCTAATACCAATGCATCAGTCTTAAGAAATCTTTGACCATTTCTTCATTGAAGCAGTAGGGTTATTAAAGTAAAACACATTCATCATTACCTATTACTGAGGAGGGAAATTAATTTCACAGACGATTGAATGCCAGTTCTTCTGGTGGCGAAAATAAAACTAAAGAGAGGTCATATAGTGATGCTGCTGAATCAGCAATTTGGGTATTAAGTAACCAGGTGAAGATCTTTGGAAACACATCAGTATTTCATATGCATCAGATCCTGCCATGTGACCATATTCTACTCAGAGATTATTTTGTTTTGAGAGGATATGTACATTATGATAAAACTGATGCTGACATAGGGGTCCTTTTACAAAAGGGCAGTAGGGCTACCACGTGGATAGCACTACCACCAGGCGTGCCCAGGCACCCTGCAGTAGTTCTGTTTTTGGCCATTTCCCACACTAGAAAAGAATTGTTATTTTCTAGCAGGGGGACGGGGAGTAGGCGTTCCCCGTGGTAATCAGGTAGTTACCCAGTTCCTAACAAGTCTAAAACCCTCCTCCCTGCACCATCGTCTCATCCACGCATTGAGACTCCGGAGCTCTGCCTGTCTCTTGGGTCCTGGCCTCCAATTTTTAAACCGGGTTTGGTGGGCATGTTTGGCAGGCATGTTTGGCCACATCAAGCCTTGATATATCTTTGGCTAGTTTAAAGATAACCAGCTATGTCTGAATATCGACATAGCCAGTTATCTTCAAACCAGCCAGAAAAAAACCCAGATATTCAATGCCGGTCACCGGAAATGGCCCAGCATTGAATATCCAGGTTCAGTGTGGACCATAGGAGACAGCCCAGCTATCTCCCACAGTCTGAATTTTGGGGCCACTGATTTCAGTAAATGCAAACAGAAGGGGAAGGATTAGGGGGAATTGGGGGGATTGAGTGTGAAACTTGAGTGTGTTTCAAGTTTCACTGTTTATATTAGGGTTCAACCACACCGCATTGTTTAGTTTTATCATCTAAAGGTTGGGGGAGGATGGAGGCTGGTATGGCCACCTAGCTTGTTGTTAGGGTTACATCACTGATATACCTCTTTACCACTTTTCAGGCCCGTGCAGCTTAATGTCATAACGTGGAATGTGAGAAACATACATTCATCTGTCAATAGGCAGAAACACTGCAAACTCTTAACAAACAGCAAGCTTCCATCGCCTTCCTGCAGGAAACCCAGTTGGATGCCCGAGAGCATTCTAAGCTTCATCGATGGTGGGTGGGGACTTCCTATGCCTCAAAGGCAGTGGGGAAGAAGGCGGGAGTAATTATCTTGATTAGGAAAGATGTTCATGTGCTGACTCACACAGTTATTACGGATGATTTGGGCCGCTTTGTGTTGACTTTGTTTACCTTGAATGAGCAGAGATTGCTGTTATGTAATATCTATGCTCTGAATACCTTAGATAAGAAATTTTACACCAAGCTGCTTAACCATTTACACACATTTGATCGAGTGCCCATATTGGTTAGGGGAGTGGGACTTTAATGGTGTACTAGATCCTCCCATAGACCATTCCCACCCCAGAGGATGGGACTTGTCTCATAAACAACGAGGAGTATCACTACTATGTGATTTGTTGGACCTGGTGGATGTGTGGCAAGCATTGCATTCCACAGACTGGGATTATACTCATATCTCCCATGCCCACTCTACCATGTCCAGAATAGACTATCTATTGGTCTTGAGAGAGATGTTCCCTCATGTGGTAGCTGCCACCATAGGGCCTATTATTATATCAGATCATGCCTGGGTGGAACTACAGCTGTGTCTTGGAGATTCTGTTGGGGAGGCCTCTCAGTGGAGATATCCAATTAGACTGTATAAAGATGAAAAGTTTTTATCTTTTTTACTCTCTAAGTGGAAAATGTATGTGGAAACCAATCAGGCTCATAGGAACAGTGGCGTACCAAGGGGGGGGGCGGTGGGGGCAGTCCGCCCCGGGTGTCAGTGGGTGGGGGGGTGATCCGCTTCGCTCCCGCTGCTCCCACCCTACCTTTAAAAAAAATTTTTTAAGCGTCGTTGCAGGCAGCGCCTCGCGTCTGCCCTGCAGAAGTAAATCTCTTCGCTTCGAAGTTCGTCGTCGTCGGGCCTCACTATGTCCCGCCCTCCTCTGAGGAAACTTCCTATTTCCGCGAGGGCGGGACATAGTGAGGCCCGACGATGACGAACTTTGAAGCGAAGAGATTTACTTCTGCAGGGCAGACGCGAGGCGCTGCCTGCAACGACGCTTCAACATAATTTTTTTTAAAGGTAGGGTGGGAGCAGGAGAGTCGGGTCGGGGTCCTCAGATGGGAGAGGGGTATTGTGGGGGTTCTCACATGGGGAGGGGGTTTTCATATGGGAGAAGGGGACTGAGTGGGGAGGGGGGTCTCAGATGGGAGAGGGGTGTTGTAGGGGTTCTTACATGGGGAGGGGAGGGGGTTTTATATGGGAGAAGGGGACTGGGGTGGGGAGGGGGTTCTCAGATGGGAGAGGGGTGTTCTGGGGGTTCTTAGATGGGGAGGGGGTTTTCAGATGGGAGAAGGGGACTGGAGTGGGGAGGGGGTTTCCAGATGGGAGAAGGGGACTGGGGTGGGGAGGAGGTTCTCAAATGGGAGAGGAGAGGGGTGTTCTGGGGGTTCTCAGATGGGAGAAGGGGTGGGGAGGTGTTCTCAGATGGGAGGAGGGAAGGGGTTCTCAGATGGGAGGAGGGGGCTCTCAAATGGGAGAAGGGGGCTGGAACTGGGGTCTGAGAAGGGGTCATGATGGAAAATGGGGCATGCCTGGGTCAGGTGGGAGAATGGGTCGGGCTGAAAAGGGGGGCAAGGCATGTGGATGAAGGTGGCTGAAACTGAGGGCTGAAGGAGGGTAGGTGGGATAAGGGGGCTAGTACTGGGACTGGGGGCTGAAATTGTGGGGACTGGGGGCTGAAAAGGAGACAGGGAGAAGTGGCTGGGGCTGAAGCTCAGGACTGGTGATAGAAAAGGGCTGGGGTTGAAACTGGGGGCTAAAAAGGGGACAGGGAGAAGTGGCTGGGGGCTAAAGCTCGGGACTGGTGGGAGACAAGCACTGGGGCTGAAACTGGGGACTGGTGGGATAGTGGGGCTGGAACTAGGGGCTGGAAAAAAGGGGCAGAGAGGGGACAGATCCTGGATGGAAGGGGGAGTGAGAGGGAGGGCAGACCCTAGATGGATGGGAGAGGGAGGGCAAATGGTGGATTGAGCGGACAGAGAGAAAGGGCAGACAGTGGATGGAAGCGATAGAAAGGGCAGAGAGTGAATGGAAGGGGGAGAGAGAGAGGGCAAACAGGGGCAGATGGTGGATGGAAGGGGCAGAGATAGAGGGCAGATGTAGATGGGAGAGAGGACAGACATTGGATGGAGGGGACAGCAGAGAGGGCAGACACTGGATGGCAGAGAGAGAAGAAAGACAGATGCTGGATGGAAGAAAGACAGTGAAAAGAAGATGAGGAAAGCAGAAACCAGAGACAACAAACAGTAAATAAAATATATATTTTTATTTTTTTTGCTTTAGGATAAAGTAGTATTGTAGCTGTGTTAATGTTTATAATAGAACATGTAAACAAGGTAATCTTTTTATTGGACTAATTTTAATACATTTTGGCTAACTTTCGGAGAACAAAACCCCCTTCCTCAGGTCCGGATAGGATATTGTAACAACACTATACTGTATTGACCTGAGGAAGGATGTTTTGGCCTCTGAAAGCTAAATGTATTAGTCCAATAAAATGGTATTATTTTATTTTCTAGATTTGTTTTATTTCTATTTGTTAATTTGTAAAGTGATGATTGGTACTTGTTAGTTTTTTCAAATTTACATCTGCTGTCTTTATGTTTTGCACAGTACTAGGGGACATTTTCTGTTTCTGTGGTGTTGCATTGTATGCAGAGTCTGGCATCTTGGGGGTTCAGTTTAATTTTTGTCTAAATAGAAAGTTTATTATTGCTTATTCTATAGTGGATTAGGGTGTATCTGTGTTTGTGAAAAAGACATGGCTTTCGGTTGGCATTGACTGTGCAAGATGGACGATCTGTGTTATTCTGCCTGGTTTTGTTTTACAGTAGGTGAATTGATGTTCTAGTGCTCACTGTAGTGTTTAAGATGCTTTCCTTTTCCTTGTGTGACTTGTAGAAATTACTGCTTATGGTATGCTAGAATTGCTCTATAGGTCCTGAGTGTTTTGTATTCTCGGCATGCCTAGTACTAGATTTTGGAGAGGGGGGGTGTTAAAAAATTACCAGCCCCGGGTGTCAACTACCCTAGGTACGCCACTGCATAGGAAGACTCCCATTCTTTTTTGAGAAGCTGCTAAAGCAGTCCTTAGGGGTGAGCTGATTGCCTATTCTAGTGATCAGAAGAAGACTCGGTTCCTCAAAGTTTTATGGTTGGAGAGACAAGCCACCTCCTTGAGATGGCAATATGGTAGCAACTCTAATCTTTCCTCCAAGACATGGTTGCTGGGGCTCAAACAGGCTCTAAATGAATTGATACATCAGAATGCTCAAAATTCAGTGGGATATTATAAATACAAATTGTATAGATTTGCAAATAAAGTATAAACTGTGTTGTTTCTGACTTTACTTGTTTTGGACTGCTTTGGGTCCTGTTAATCTGTACATCTGCTGTCTTAGCAGAGTATAGAAGAAAATGATTTATTTATTTCCCAGTTGTGGGAAATAAATAAATATATTGTGTTTCTATATAACATAGGTGTAAATGTATAGTTCAGGCTCTAACTAGCCCTTTTGTAACAGAAAGAAGTACATTATAGCTGCTTGAATTATTACTTGTAAGAAGCAGGAACAGGAGATAGGGGAGGAAGGAGGTTTGTAAAATACTGAGACACAGGAAAACTTTAGTCAGGCCCCAGAGCTGAGATAAACTGTTGCATGAGGCCAGGAGGTGGGGAAATGGACATCTGTGAGATAGCAGAGAACTATGAACAAAGAAACTACAGAGAGGAAGTTAGGGAGGGGGAAGAGAGTGAGAAGTCACAGCTGCTGTTAAACAGAACACTAGCAGACAGACAGGTGACCATCGGCCAATGAGAAAAACTTAGGGGCAGGCACTTGAATGTAACTATAAAATCTGTGGAATCTCAGCAAGAACAAAATGCCCCATTGGATGTTTCTACTTTATTAGAGACTTCTGAAACTGACCAAGCTAGGCCAGCGACTTTGATTGCTACCCTAGCTCTATCATCAGATAAAGCTTGGCTATTTAGATTGTTCTTTAGAAATAAAGACAAATTATTTCTTGGACTTAAAATTAATTTGTTCCCAGATGTTTCAAAGGAAACTCAAAAGAGAAGAAAACAATTTCTTTTATTAAAATCAGCAGTTCTTCAATTGGGAGCCGTATTTTATTTGCGGTTTCCATGTAAATGTGTGATTCGATATAATTTGATGAAGTATGTATTCACAGAACCCTTACAATTAACATCCTTCTTAGCCTCTAAGAATACAATAGGAGTGAAATAAGAAGTTTTCTTTTTCTGTTAGTTCTAGGTATTATTTGATTTTGTTAAATTATTTTCCTTTAGTCACCTCCATGTATTATATCTTGGATTCTCTTTCTGGTGGACTTGAGTAATATATTTCATATTATTATTACTTTTTTGTCTTTATTTTCTTATGTTTTTGTAACTACAGATATCCTGAAATATTTACTTTTCTGTTCAAGGTTATATATCTTGATATATTTTGTAAAATGAATAAATAAAAAAAAAAAAAAAAGAAAAAAAAATAAAAAAAAATCTGTGGAATCTTATAGAACTTGTGTGTGTGTGTGTGTGTGCTGGCTCGCAGTTTAGAGCCGCAGGGACACACATCCATTCTTGCAAGGATGATTTTTGAACAATAAATTGCTTAATTAAGCCTTGGTTCATCAATCTGATTTTGTAAGTCATATTTTTGTATAGGTTCTCAGGTTATTTGGGGGCTATTTTTAACACGCCCTTAGGAATCACCTTTGGGTTTAAAAAGCAAAAACATGTGCATGTAAGAACTGCATAAATGAATTAAAGCAAAGTTTAAAGCAAATGCCATTAACTTATAATACTTGGTAGCAATAATGAAACAGTGATAGAATATTCACATAGCAAGCAGCCTGAGGCAACAGATTTATTTTCCACTGAACATAATTAACTTTGTATAAATTTGGTGGCTAATACTGTGCTGAACTGGACAATTAAGGCATATTTAGACTGACGTTGGACAGAACTTCTGCATGACAGAAACCCTTCCCTCATTATTCAATACCTCTCTGTGAAAGAGTAGTAATAAAATGGTGTGCATTTTTATAATATACCACTGCAATTCATAAAACAAAAGGAGTAACTTCCCACATGCTATCTTTTTCTTTTAATGTAGGCACTGGAAAAAACATATTTTAAATGCTCCCAGGTTTGTAAATGTTTAGGTCTTTTTACCACCTCTCCAAATCTCCATATATCAGTTACCCACAATTTGTAGAGATAAAAGACCAAGGCTACGTGCTTATGAGAAAGTATTTTTATTCACTTACCAAGTATAATGATACAATTAATATTGTCTCATGGGAGGATAAAACTACTGCTTAAATATGCTGGCTGTATCTATCGCTCCAACATACTGGACTGAAACAGCTATTTTTATACACTTGTGTTTAACAATGATTTACAAGCCTTCAGCCAGTTATCTTACTCGGGATCATCTGGTCTTCTTTCAAACCTATATGGTTTCTCTCACCTGCTAAACCACATTCCCATGTTTGTTTATGCTTCCTCCTTTCCCAGGCCTGTTTGCCTGTAAGGATATCAGATCAGATCATAAGTTCCTGGGCCTCACGATTTATGGCCTTTGCCCTTTGACTCTACTATACCCTTTGACTCTACTATGTTTATTATCTACAGGTTCCAACCTAATTCATGTTTAATGTGGGATAAATGTAATAAATAAGTAAATAAATAAATATATAGAAAGTCTGAATGTTGAGCACCTGATTCTCATAACATGATATCTATTTTAGTGGCCCATTACCAGGAAAGAAAGAAATCTCTGCACAAATGTAACAGTGTTAGGGTGTCCCTTTAAATAGCTCCTCCAAATGACACACTGATTATAATTTATAAACAAATTACTACTCTACCTATGAAAAATTATTCCATTATACTTCCTCTGTGTACATCTGTATGCTACACAAGTCAGTATGTTTGAAAATATAAGTGAGATTAAGTAAAAATGCTACCAACAATAAAGAACAATGTGGATGCTATAGCTCATAGGTTTGTTTGCTTTGTTTTGAGTGTATGGCGATGATGGCTATGCAAGGAAGGGGAAACAGAGACTACCCTGTCTTCAACTCCCTCCCTCCTCCCATCCATCTCTCTTCCAGCCCTGGATGTCCTCCCCACACATACCTCGCATTACCCTGGTGGTCTAATCGCTTGCCTCTGGACAGGCAAGGTCCCCATGCTTTCCTCCCACTGCCACTGATCCCTTCTCTGCGGCCGCTTGTTTAAAATGGCCACCGAGAGTTCAAGGAACAGCCTCGCGAGACTGCCACTTGGAGTCTTGGCAGCCATCTTAAACAAGCGGTGGTGCCGGTGAAAGTATCACCGGCAGCAGGCAGGAAAGCATGGGGACCTTTCCTGCACCGAAGCAAGCCACTAGACCACCAGGGTGATGTGAGGTATGTGTGGGGAGGACATCCAGGGCTGGAAGAGAGGTGAATGGGAGGGAGGGAATTGAAGACAGGGTCATCTCTGTTTCCCATTCGCTCCTCGGTTCCATTCCGCTCCTCTCTGCGGGAACCCCGCAGGACCCGGGTCCATCCCCGTGGGATCCCCGTGGACCTTAGTCCATCCCCACAGGATCCCCGCATTCCTTGAGGGGATCCCCATGAGATTCCCGTGGTATCCCGCTATCCCCGTTCCCGTGCAGCTCTCTAGTTCCAACAGAAGATGGATAGATTAGACTAGGGGCCATATGTAAAGAATAGAACAGGAAACATAGTTAAGGAAGTGATATAATGATTTTTATTTTGAAAAGTTAAGTTTTCCACAGTGCAGGAATCCAGATTTCTGACAGGAACATGGTTAGTGTGTGCACATAAGAAGATAGTTTTTCTTCTTTATTTTTCTGTAAAGATAGTCCCAGGTATAGAAGATCATCTCCAGAAGAAGAAAGATTTTTTTTTCTCCCTTTATTTTTGAGTCCCAAGTATAGAAGATCATCTCCTTAAGAAGAAAAGAACAGAAGAAGAAGGGCCGGCCCCAACTCTACAGAGAAAATAAGACATTGGAAATCAGATAAGTGTGCTCCAGCAGTGCATACATAAACAGCACATTTCAAGATACACTTAAAAAGGTGATTTATTTGAACGAAAGATACTGAGTTCAAGCAAGGTATATACTTCCCTGGAAGAAAAGGGGTTTGTTTAGGGTGTTTACCTGCATTAATTTAGGATTAAAAATCCGTTCACCTGAGGGAAGAAATAATTAACCCTTTAAGTTCTGGACTATCTGTACTGAGGGATAAGCTCTCAGAGGTTAATAAATTGTACTACTTTTCTGATACTACTACTACTACTATAAATCACTTATATAGCGCTACCAGCCGTACGCAGCGCTTTACAATTGAACATGAAGAAAGACAGATACTTGTACTGTTTGAAGAAATTTCTTATCTATTGAAGAAATTTCTTATCTAGATAAAGTTGGTTTAAGGGAACTGCCTTTAAAGGAAAACTTTTGTGAAAGAATTTAACTTCTGTTAATTTTAAGATTCGGCTAAGAATTGTTTATCAGATTGTTTACCCTTCAAGGTGCCTGTTCATATCTAATTGCAATTTAACTAAAGGTAAATGGCTACCTTATAACAGATAATCAGTCAGGACAGAATGTAACATCTTTTCTCTGCATACATCCGGCAATCCTATTTCTTTATTGATATTCTATTTCCAACTTCTTTCTTTGAGGAAGAAGGAAAAGGTTCTTTTTTTAGTGTTAAGACCCAATTCAGAAATTGAATCCTGAGGTAATAGGACATTGTGACACTTTAAGCTTTAAATTTAGAATTGGTAAGTAAGGTTTGCTTTTTCTGATGATGGGTCTCCTTACATTAGCTTTAAATTCTAATCTACAGAAGGAACATTTAACCACTGTTGTATAATGTCATGATTTCTCTGACTGCTGTTGACATTTATGAGTTCTGCATAGCTCATCGTTCAGCAGATGAAAACTTTAACAAGGCAGATTCAATTAATGGCTTTCTTCATACTAGTGAGAGGTCACAGGGCTTGTTGGCTGCAAGCAGCTGAGCTTTTCTGCAGGTCTGCAACCCCTTCATCTGCTGGAGCGGGAGGTGGAAATGTATAATCTCTATTCTCCTGTTTGCCATGGAACCGCTGCTGTCTGCTCTATTTCTCTATCCTGTTATATACATCTGAATTATTACTGCTTTTTCTCTTTTCAGTTCAGAGTTCTTACTTTTCAGAATTTGCATTTTTTAATCAACAGTATAATTTAACTTCCTTCTTTATCTTCTCTTACCTGTCCTCTCATTACATCAGTTTGCAGTCCATTTCTTACCTTCTCAAAGGCAGGAGCAGAGCAAGAATATTAAGCACCCTAGGCAGTTTTAGTTGTGCACACACTGTTTTCCGCTACACCCCCCCCCCCCATACTAATACAACCCTATCTACTGGTGGCAGTTCTAGCATAAATAATTATTTATTTATTTATTTATTTTATTTTATTTTATTGCATTTGTATCCCACATTTTCCCACCTCTTTGCAGGCTCAATGTGGCTTACAATACATCATGAATGGTTGAAGTGTGTAGAGAATTGACATATGGTATTACAGAAGGATCTTCCATGATAATGATAAAACATGATAGTAACATTACATAACAAGTAAACATTCTAAGACATGACATTCAAAGAGTAATTCTGTAAGGGGGCTCCTAGATTTAGGTGCTAGGAAACCCTAGTGTCTATTTGAAGCCTATTCTATAAAGTAAAGCTTGTACCTACTTTATTAGAATACTAGCATGTGGCCAAAAATATGCCTAAATTTTGAAGTGCAAATATGTATACCAGCCATAGAGATGGTGTAAATTCTCATGCTTGCAAAAGACCACATAAACATAATATGATTTTATAATCTACATGTAATTATGCAGATCACCTATGCTTTAACCCATGTGAACGCCAACCTGAAAATTACACACCATCACATCTAGAATTCCACTTAACAAGAAACTGTTCCCATACACATATCAATGACTAGAAGACTGACATTTATGAGCATCCTTGCCTTCCAAAATTAAACACCTCCTTATAGAATTAACCCTTCAATGTACACGACATACAAATTCTGGAGTAACCTCAGCAACAGTAACACAGATTCTCTACCACTAGGCAATCTTGATCTAACACAAACCCCAATAAAAAATAGATTCCAAACCTATACAGCAAGCCTACTATACTAAACTGCACCAATTCACAGGACTCAAATCATAAGAATAGCCATTACTGGATCAGAACAATGGTCCATCTAGCCCAGTATCCTGCTTACAACGGTGGCCATCCAGGTCACAAATACCTGGCAGAAACCCCAATAGTAGCAACATTCCATACTACTGATCCCAGGACAAGCAGTGGCTTCCCCATGTCTATCTCAATACCAGACTATGGACTTTTCCTCCAGGAACTTGCCCAAACCTTTTTTAAGCCAAGATATGATAACTGCTGTTACCACTTTCTCTGGCAATGAGTTCCAGTGCTTAAATATTCACTAAGCGAAAAAAATATTTCCCCTATTTGCTTTAAAGTATTTCCATGAAACTTCATTGAGTGTACTATATCTCTTCCTCTGGAGGCCAGTATCTGAAAAGAGGTATTATCAGCCACTGCCATGCATTCCCCTCCCTTACCACCCTCTTCAGTTTCTTGAAACCCTTAAGCAAACTCCCAGGAGTTTGGGTTTCTGCCAGGTACTTGTCACTTGGCTTGGCCACTGTTTGGAAAACAGGATACTGGGATAGATGGACCATTGGTCTGACCCAGTATGACTACTCTTATGTAGGACCTAAAGGTGCAGGAAGCAAAGAGCAGCCAAGCACGTGATGAGTATTTATGGACAAGGGAGAGTGCTTGCTGAGGTCAAGGAGGGCAGGGGGCAAAGTATTTAATGCAATTAATGGATTGGGAGGGGGTAATTTTAACCTCCCACATTATCGAACATAAGTAGTTAATGTACTGGTATTGATACATTGTTGGGGTTCAAAAATACATGTCTTATGGGGTGGGGCACATCTTGCTTGGTTGCCTAGGGCCAATTCAAGGTTTAATCCTGCCATGAAGATAGCTCACTATTGTTTCCTTCATCTACTTACCCACCACCAAGGTAAGGCTCTCTGTTATCTCTTTTTGTGAAGGACCATAACCGTCTTAAAGTTCTCAGGGGCCACAATCATCTCCAAAAGTCTATTGAACAGAGTCTTACATGGATCCACCAAACCTTCTCTCTCTAAGCTCCTTAATATCCTGGGAAGTACCTCTTCTGGTCCCATAACTTTGCAAGTTTTGCAAGTTCCAAATGAGCAGTGTTTATTTCATGAGTGGTGTGGTATCTGCTCTTGCCAACTATCAGTAATCTTTATCTTCAGAGAATAGAACTTAGAAATATTTGCTTAGCATTTCTGTCTTTTTGTCCTAACCTTCCAAGAACTACTTCTTGTCACCTTTCATTCTCCTTTCTCTGACTTACCTGAGAAAAACTGTCAGCTTCTTGTATCGCTTTAGCAATCTGTTCTTCCACTTTCACATTTGCTTTTCTCGTTTCTTTCTTCCCCTCTTTCTACTTTACCAAATAAACTTTCCTTGTGTTCTTATTCTTTAGATCCTTTCGTGTTTCTGAATACTAATCTTTGAATAGGTACATTGAGTCGGAGAAACTTACTGACTTCACGGTAAACCTGGAGGACATAATGGAACAGTTCAGCAAACTGAAGAGTAGCAAATCTCCTGGACTGGATGGTATTCATCCTAGAGTACTGATAGAACTGAAAAATGAGCTTGCGGAGCTACTGCTAGTGATATGCAATTTATCCTTAAAATCGAGCGTGGTACCGGAAGATTGGAGGGTGGCCAATGAAACGCCCATTTTTAAAAAAGGTTCCAGGGGAGATCCGGGAAATTATAGACCGGTGAGTCTGACATCGGTGCCAGGGAAAATGATAGAGGCTATTATTAAAAACAAAATTACAAAGCACATCCAAGGACATGGATTACTGAGACCGAGTCAGCACGGCTTTTGTGTGGGGAAATCTTGCCTGACCAATTTACTTCAATTCTTTGAAGGAGTAAACAAACATGTGGACAAAGGGGTTCCTCAGGGTGGGTGATAGGATTGGGGTCATTTCAAAGGGGGGGGGCAAGGATAGGTCTGAGGGGCCCTGGGGGACATTAGCTTTTCTGCTCCAGTTCAGAGGGTGAGCTACCCTTTCTATGCTCCTCAGATCTGGCAGTAATTTTCTTGCATTGTGCTCCCTTAAAAACCTCTGCTGCCATTTTACTAAGCCACGTAGGTGCCTACGAGTGCCCAACGTGCACCAATTTGGAACTACGCCTGGCTACTGCAAAGCCCGGGTGGTAATTTTATTTTTTACGCTCGTCCACTACGCGTGCCAGAAAATGTCTGGCACACAGCGCTAAAGGGCTGTAATCAGTAGTGTACGCATGCTGACGATTACCACCTGGTTAACGCGGAAGACTTAACCACTAAGTCAATGGGTGGCAGTAAGGTCTCAGGCACAAAATGGAATGTGCCAATTTTTATTTTGCTGCATGTCCATTTTTGGCCAACAAAGAAAAGGTCTTTTTTGCGGGTGCACTGAAAAATGGACCTATGCTCATCCAATACACGCGTCTACACCAGCGCAGGCCATTTTTCCAGTGCACCTTAGTAAAAGGACCCCTCTATGTATCGGGGCGGAATAGCTAAAAGCCTACTTACTATTTATTTTAATATGCTGTTTCTGCAAACATGCTAGCATTGCTCTTGTTTACTGTGCACAGTAGCTTCCTGCATCCCCCCCCCCAGTATTTCCTACTGTGTTTGCTATTTAGCCAGGTTTTTTCCTTGTCATCTGGTCTCTTTTTCTAAACTTTTTTTTTCCCTTTTGTTTTGCAAATATATTTGTTCAGATTTAAGGATGGAGATAAGCTAGCTGTTTGCTTCATATGTCAGCTTGTTTTGAGTATTTGGGTCTGTTGATGTTGCTAAGTACAGTAGAGTCTCGATTATCCGAAGTAAACAGGACTGGCCTATTGTCAGATAATACAGAAAACATGAATGATGCATAAATAAGAGGCCATTTAGCAAGTGTGTTTCAAATATTGTTTATTAACATTATTCAGCAACCAACAAACAACCAACAGTATTGTATTCTTTTTATATCTTCAAGTTTTTGCTCTGTGGACACTACAACTTTTTTCCCTCTTTTGACTTGCCATTTCAAGGAAAACAGGAGTGGAGTAGCCACCTAATGGTTAGTGCAGCAGCCGGAGAACCTGGGGGATTGGGTTCCATTCCCACTGCAGGTTCTTGTGATTCTGGGCAAGTCACTAAACCCTCCATTGCCCCAGGTACAAAATAATTTCCCATATATCAAGTCCTATCCCCTTTCCCTTTCAGGTGAAAAGTCAAACAAATCTAATAACAATAAAAGTGCTGTAAATATTAAAGAAGAAACCAGGTATGTTCAGTTGAGTGGTGGTTGAATGTATCTGCATTTGATAAGGCTGAAATTGGTGAGTGAATAAGGTTAGGATAAATTAACTGCAATAAGTACATAATGCACTATAAGTGGTCAGCTAGAAGATAAATGGTTTAAATTTGAAAAAGCTTTATTGGTTAAGGTCTGTTCTTTTTCAAAAGTTGAACATTTAGATTTTAAAGGCCTGGTAGGTCAAATGTTTTCTTTGAGATAAAGGGAGGGGGGAGTATAGAATTGAAAAGGTCAATGATGGGGTGAAGTACCATATACATAGAGTGGAGGAGTGGCCTAGTGGTTAGGGTGGTGGACTTTGGTCCTGAGGAACTGAGCTCAATTCCCACTTCAGGCACAGGCAGCTCCTTGTGACTCTGGGCAAGTCACTTAACCCTCCATTGCCCCATGTAAGCCGCATTGAGCCTGCCATGAGTGGGAAAGCATGGGGTACAAATGTAACTAAAAATATACTTGTGGCAGACAACCTTTTCTAACTGAATGTTATCAAATTGAAATTGTATATGTGTATTCTTTATGCGGTCATGAATATAAGTGTTGACAAATCAAAAGGTTCCAGACGAGATCTGGTTGGGGCATTAAAGACTAGTAAGCCTGAAACAGATGTTGAGCCAAAATGGTGGAGACTATTATAGAGTATAAAACTCCATATTGTATCTTTGGTGCTATTGACCAATTCCAGAGGGGATATAGTATTATTACTATTTAATCCTTAAAGCTGTGACTGTACTACTAGGGAGGGGGGAGGGGGAAGGCTGTGTGGAGAAGGGAGAAAATGTTAAATCTTGGATGCTGAATAGTATGTTGTTCATATGCAGCATGTTCTGATATTTCAAAATTTTGTAATGTGAAATGTATCGAATATGTTTAACATGCTGGATTTTCAATAAAAATTGTTGAAACATAAAGAAGAAACCAGGAACAATTTATTGTGACCAAGAATCTTACCGAACAATGCTGCCTTTCAAATGAATGCAACATTGAGAAGAAAGACAAAGCCGCGCACATCTGAATGACAATGCTATGACGCCAGTGGAGGCCTGCCAAATGGTCGGATGAGACTACTGTATGCCAAAAGGCTTGTGATGGTGGATCTATTTGTGTTAATTAGTGCTTTGAGGCCCAAACCACATCCAGCTTTGGAGCTATGCAATTGAATCATACACTGGTTCTTATAGATTACCTGGTGACTTTGAAGGAATTCTAAAAATGGCACTGAAAATTTGGAGCCGATAAAACTTGGCGCTGCACAGTATTCTATAACAGACATTCCGGGATTGTTGCCCTATATAGAATAGAGCGTAGCACTGGGATTTCTACTCAGCATTGGGTACAAGGAGTTACACCAACTGAAACCAGGTGTAAATCCCAGCACAGAAGTTGGGTTCAAATCCTGCAAATTCTATAACACTGCACACATTTTAAGGGAACGCCCCTGGCCTGCCCATGTCCCCGCCCTCTTTGCAGATCCGTGGGGAAGCACACACTATTCTGTAACTGGGTGCATAAATGTGTTTTACTAAGGCTAATACTGGGTCAGAGCAATGGTCCATCTAGCCCAGTATCTTTTTTCCAACAGTAGAAAATCCAGGTCACAAGTACCTGGCAGAAACCCAATTAGTAGCAATATTCCATGCTACCAATCCCAGGGCAAGCAGTGACTTCCCCCATGTCTATCCCCCGTGTGTTTTCACACCATTTTGGCACCTTGCATGTGTTATAATACTTTTTCATGCCAAAAATTTGGCACAGTAGTGCTTAACATTCGGTGTCATATATAGAATTCCCCCTATAAGTTAGGTGGTATACCCTTTCTCTGCCCCAATACTATCCAGATAGTTTGGGGGTATTTATTTCGTTTGGCCCTATCCATATAGAGCTGCTGAAAATTCAGCAGTAGCAGACACATATTTTGCGGTGGACAAGTGGAGAGTAATTGTATAACAGGTCACCAAGGTGGAGAGGCCAGCTGGGCGCCTCTTTTCTGGATACACATAGGTGGCCATGGCCATGATTTTAGAAACATATCCATGTGCAAATGCTAAGGATTGATTTGTACACAGAAAGGAAGTGGAACCGTGGATCTGGAAGAGGGATGGGTGAGCTAGTGGCAGGAGTAACAGGAGAAGGACTGGATTGCAGAGTAGAGTGACTGTTCTTTGCTCTACTCCAGGCACAACCCCCTTCCCTGCTTCAGGCTCAACCCCCTTCCCTGCTTCCCTCTTCCTTGGAGTCTGCCTGGACAGGAGGGACTGGAGCAGATGACCCCCGCTGCTCTGGAGTCTGAAAAGGGGGAACTGTTTTCCAGTTTTCAAGGCTGCTCCTCCAGAAATTAAATCCTGGTGCATACCAGTTTCAGAAAACCACTATTTACATATGCAGATCCACACCACACAGAGATTTCAAGAGAATGTTGTTTGTGCAGTGCTAAAATCTACATGTGTATGGAGGAAAAAATCCACATAGGGCTTTACGCCAGCTCAAAGTACATACAGTAAGTACATAAGTATTGCCATACTGGGAAAGACCAAAGGTCCATCAAGCCCAGCATCCTGTTTCCAACAGTTGCCAATCCAGATCACAAATACCTGGCAAGATCCCAAAAAAGTACAAAACATTTTATACTGCTTACCCAGAAATAGTGGATTTTCCCCAAGTCCATTTAATAACAGTCCATGGACTTTTCCTTTAGGAAGCCGTCCAACCCTTTTTTAAACTCCGCTAAGCTAACCGCCTTTACCACATTCTCTGGCAACGAATTCCAGAGTTTAATTACACGTTGAGTGAAGAAACATTTTTCTCCAATTCGTTTTAAATTTACTACATTGTAGCTTCATCGCATGCCCCCTAGTCCTAGTATTTTTGGAAAGCGTGAACAGATGCTTCACATCTACCCGTTCAACTCCACTCATTATTTTATAGGCCTCTATCATATCACCCCTCAGCTGCCTTTTCTCCAAGCTGAAGAGCCCTAGCGCTTTAGCCTTTCCTCATAGGGAAGTCGTCCCATCCCCTTTATCATTTTCGTCGCCCTTCTCTGCACCTTTTCTAATTCCACTATATCTTTTTGAGGCATATAGAGATTTTTTTAAAGTTCTTATTTCAGTCAGGGCTGTACACAAAAGATTATGGGAATCATTGTCCGTAATCGCTTATTGGTTATTTCCACCTCCAAATGAAACCAAGTTAAAACCATGGCCTCAGTTAATGAATTGGTAGTTCTTACACATGTAGGTTTATAAAATGGGGCAGCTACCCACAAAAGTGGAGCTATTTCATGTGGAAATTACAAAATCACCATTTCCCATGTGAGTGCCGACACCTGCTCTAGTCATATACGCTGCTGGGTTTGTGCAGTTTTCTTTTTTCATGTATAAATTTTAGGACAGTTCATGTAATGTGATTAAGCACATTAAGATTTTAACTTGCACTAATAAATTTAACTCCATTGATCGCATCATGCCGCAATCTCCTATAAGAAGGAAGAAAAATGGCTGAAAGTTGAATATGAAAGATGTCATAGGGGAAGAAGTGAAGAAGGGAGGAGGAGAGAAAAGAAATAGGAGAGAGGAGGCCCTGAGTTCAGAGCACAGACAGAGGAACAGAACCAGAGTCAAGGAATAAGATGATTAGAAAAATAAAATCACCAGACAACAAAGGTAAGAAAAATGATTTTATTTTCAGTTTAGTTACTGAAGTACAATATGTCAGTTTTGAGAATTGACATGTGCAGTCTATATTTTGCAGTATACAAGTGAAAATGTGAGGGGGACTCTGTATGCGATTAAGCTCACAATCAAATATTTTCATCGCGATAAAACCTTTTGATTGAAGAACAGCCCTAATAATTTTGTAAAATGGCTGCCTCCACCACACAGACTGGCAAAATACAGATGCGTTCATGCAGGGTATTTTAGAAAAGGCTCTGTATCAGCAAATCTATTTCTACAATACCACTGAAATTGAGCACGTCTCGACCTGGGCATCTCAATTCCAATCTCTTCTGTTCTATGTAAAATGGGTATTCACATGCCTTTAGAAAACTGACCCATAAAAACTGAATAAATTGCAACACTGATATAAACGTACACATCCATTTTATAAAGAACGTTCATATATCTTGATTCCACCTGCTCTCTACCCAAAGTCCACCTCCAAACAAGCCTGCACCAATTTTGTGTCTTCTTGTCATCACACCAGCACTCAATGGTCTTTATAAAATGAGTCCCTAACCCCCAGATTTCAAAAATAGTGCACAAATTTGTGTGCACAAATTAATTGAATAACAAGCCCTTCACTATCAATAATTTGGTGTTAACAACCACTTATTGATGTTAACTGGCACTCATTCAAACTGTAGTAGCGTGTAACTCAAAAGGGTGCGTTCCATGGGTCTGTTGGGGATGTTTCAAAAAGTTGCACTTGGATTTATAGAATACGGCCTGAGCACACCTAACTTGAGCAGCAGCATTTACACCAGGTTTCAGCAGGTGTAAGTCTGCCTTGGGAATTGGCATTAAACACGATTCTATAAAGGATGCACACCCTTTACAGACTCACACTTAGCACCAGTTTTTTTCGGCACTGAATTTTGAGCGTCATTTACTGAATCCAGCCCTAAGCATATAAGTCCCTTTGAATATTGAGCCAATGGCTTTTTCAAGAAGCTTATGCATATTTTTTATTAACCGTTTATGTTCAGGTCTATGTTTTCTCATTTGTCACTCAACTTATTATCTCAATTCACATTTATTTAATACACTATAAATCTTGACAGCTAAGCGGTTTACAATCGGAAATCTAATAGACAAGAAAGGAAATGGGGAGCAGTAAAAGGAAGGCCTAGGTTACATAAGGATATAATTAAACAAACATAGTGGAGGAGAAAGTAAACATAAATTGACGCCATCTAAACCACAAAAGAGAGGGAGGATGTGCTGACAGAACATATGCACAGTGAGACTGTCTGAGTGTGGCTACAGGAACCAGCTCTTTGGTCATGTAGCTTCAGGAAAGGCCTTGGTAATGTAACAGAAAGAACCTCTACATGAAATCATCCAATCAAGCAAGAGGCTGACTAAAGGACGAATCCACCGCTGGAGATAGTGCTTAAAAGACTCTTTTTTACTTGCCTGCATCAGGAGTCTCGTTAATATTCTAAAAAACATAGAAATGTCATGCACAAGTAGTATACATATATGGCAATACATACTATATGTAACAATCAAATTTAAAATATATAAAATGTGTGATAAGAAATAAAATAAAAAAATGAAGACGTATTTTTTTTTTGTTATTTTTGTTACATTTGTACCCCGCGCTTTCCATATCTTTTTTTTTAACTAATGAAATAATAAACAAATAAAATTTGTTCATATGAAAAATTAAAACATCAGTGGACCAACAAGCTTAGTATCAATAAGAGTATTGTATGGCATCTATGGACCACAGCAGTAAAACTTTAAACACCAAATAAACAGTGAAAACACTATAATTTAAAACATGGATCGGACTGCATATATTCATTTAAGTGTGCACCAGGTCAAAACTAAAAAAGTGTGCATAGGTCTGTGAAAGTAAAAAACAAAAGAAAAAAGATAAAGGATAAATTAAAAAAAAAAAGGAAAAAAAACTAACGTGAACATACATACATAGTAACATAGTAGATGACGGCAGAAAAAGACCTGCACGGTCCATCCAGTCTGCCCAACAAAATAAACTCATATGTGCTACTTTTTGTGTATACCTCACCTTGATTTGTACCTGTCCTTTTCAGGGCACAGACCGTATAAGTCAGGATATCACTAAATAACCTTTCTTCTCCTCAACCCCCATTGTACCTGACACACATGAACCTTATTCAACCACAATATCACCTTGTATTTGTTTCTCTACCGGACCTGGCGAATGCCTTTACGGTACTATGTAAGCCACATTGAGCCTGCAAATAGATGGGAAAATGTGGAATACAAATGCAAGAAATAAAATAAATAAATAAATATCCAAAGAGTACATATAAAGATAATTCAAAAAGGAACTAAACATTTTAAGAAAACTATTGTAGGTGCCGCAAAGAAAACAGTAATAGAGAACCATTGAAATAAAGCGAGAACATTAAAGGCTATATTGAAAAAACAGAGGACAGCACCACTTCCCGAAGATATATGCTATGCAAACAAAGCTGCCCAAAAGGCATCTGTTCTATAAAAATGGCAAAACAAAGGGCAGTTGACACTGTCAAATATATACATAGAGAGAGAAAGAGAGATAACTGAGTATATAAAACATATACTGCTAGAAATCCATAAATGACATATAAAAACAACCAGAGACAGCCGAGCAGGAACCAGTGCATTAAAGATCGGCATAACAGTATGAAAGATGATATTCAAAAGAGTCTGACATTAGCATGTGCCACTGCAAACGCTAAAAAGCGAAAACATGTAGCTGCCAAGTAAACTATCACATGAATACAAATCGACAGATTGCCAGCACATCTGAAAAATTCCAAAAAACCTGAATGAATACAAAACATTAAAGCACCTGTGTGTGAATATCGCTAACCAGAGGTGTGCATACAGAAAGGCAGAGACTAAGTAAGGTGAACCAAATACATATGTGCCCACTAAAAAAAAAGTATACTCTCTGCCTGTTTCCTAAAGAGACGACCAAAACAAACAGTGCTTAAAGGGAACTGGCTGAGTATAGAGAAACTTAAATGTGGAAAAAAGGAGCAGAGACCGGCTGTGGAAAAGGCACCAAACCATACATTTCGAAAAACAGCTCAAAAAAAGGCGGATCTGTACATTGCCGCTTAATGTGTAATATAAAGCTATATGACCAGACCATGCATTAAACAGACTGTGGTCAGTAACATTTACCAAGTGAAGATACTGGACAAACCAGCCTTCCCCAATGGAATCTGCTCAGTGTGTGAAAAGAGATACGTCAGCACCGACGTCCATTTAATGGACATCTAATGCATATGAATGAGTGTCCCATACATATGGAGGATGCCCTTATTACTGGGCTAAGCACCTGCTTTAATCTTGTAGTAGTCATGTTAAGCCAATTTACCTCAGACTAAGGAGCCCTTTTTCGAAGCAGCGGTAAACCCACCATGGGCTTACTGCCAGGGCCGCCGAGAGAGGGGGACAAAATTCCCTGGGCCCGGGCCTCCGGGGGGCGGGCCGGCACCGCCGCCGCAGTCCAGCCCGCTCGCCCTCCGTCGCTCCCTGGCATTGAATTTAAGTGCCTCACCTTCGAAGGCACAGCAAGCAGCAGCAGACCACTCCTTCCTTCCGTGTCCCGCCCTCGCCTGATGTAACTTCCGCGAGGGCGGGACACAGAAGGAAGGAGTGGTCTGCCACTGCTTGCTGCACTTTCGAAGGTGAGGCGCTTAAGGTCAGTGCAGAGGGCCTGGGGGTGGAGAGAGGGCCCAGTGGAGGGGGGCCCGGCGACCTCGGGTGGGGGGGCCCGGGGGCGGCCTTGTCCCGGGCCTGGCCCAGTCTCTCGGCGGCCCTGCTTACCGCACACCAATCCGGAACTACCACTGGGCTACCTCAGGAGCACAGCGGTACTTTCGACCCCTAACGCATGCCATTTCTGGCGCTACAAAAATATGTCCTATTTTTGTAGTGCTGGAACTTAAACCAGCAGTACGTGCTGCCCGATTACCGATGGTTAACGCGGGAGCCCCCACCGAAATGGCCGTACAGTAAGTGGTTCATTTCCCGCACATTCATTTCTTTTCCCCCAAAATTGACAGCTTTTTACCTGTTGTGGTAAAAGGGGGCCTCAGCAAGCATCAAAGACATGCGCTGATGCTAGCGCAGGCCACCTTTTACCGCTGCTTCATAAAAGGGCCCCTGAATGCTCTCAGAGCAAGGCAGGACCACCGAGAGACTGAACCGGGCCTGGGGTAGGGCCACCACCGCCAGGCCTGGGGCAGGGCTGCTGCCACCTCCTCCCCCCCCCAAAAAAAATAGTCATCTGATGGCGCCCCCCCCCCCCTCGATCGCTGGTGCTGCCACAACGAATTGAAGTACCTTAGCTGGCGGGGATCCCAAGACCCTGCCAGTAGAAGACATCTTCTTCCTCCAGTGCTGACTGCCTGCCCCTGTGGCTGCTTTTCCTCTCAGAGCATGCTCGGTTTCAAAACCGAGCAGGCGCGCCTGAGAGAAAAAGCAGCCACTCAGCAATGGGCAGAAGAGCAGCACTACAGGAAGCTCAGGGTCCTCCCCAGCCTCCAAGGGGGGCCCGGCACTGGAGTTTTCTCTCTCTTGCTCCTGTTAGGACGTGATCACTCGGGTCCCGTCAGAAGCAGGAGAGAGAGAGAGACCTGGCTGGCGCCAGGTCCCCCTTGGAGGCCCGGGCAATCTTGCCCCCCCTCTTGGCAGCCCTTGAGTAAGATGGTACAAAGACAACTACTAACCACCTCTGAACTTATAATGATTTCAGAGAACTTGATTAGGAAATAATAATGGTTTTGTTTAGGAGAATCAAATATGTTACACAATTCCCAATAAATACTATACTAAAGATGACACAGTAATCAAAGTGCAATAGTAGAATTTTATTGCACAGATGTAAAGTTAAAAATGTTAAATTGTTTAAAATCAGTTAAAACTTGTTTAAAATATTAGAATAAATAATTAAAGCACTTTTCCATTAAAACCATTTAAATTTAAAATCTTGTACTCTGTCTTAGCTGGATCCAGTCACAATATATTCTGCTAAAAACTACTTAAAAAGCAAATGTACATTAAGATGTGCAAGAGTACTCTTCAACAAACAAGTACATGTAAACTTTAGTTCACAAACATTTGGGGACTAAAGTTTACATTTCAGTTAAGGATATTTCTTTGTCTTGCAGATTTAGAACCCAGCATTAAAATTCTTGTCTAGTAAGTATGTATGTGAATGTCTCAGTCTCTGAGAAAATGTTAAAATGTCATTTAAATAATTCTTCTTGCTTTTACTTATCTGTCTTCTTTTCATCTGTTCTTTATCTTCGCCCTATAACTATTCTTAAATAAAATAAAAAGGGCCCTGTTTACAAAGGCGTGCTAGCATTTTTAGCACACACTAAAAATTAGTGCATGCTAATCATATACAGTGGTGGAAATAAGTATTTGATCCCTTGCTGATTTTGTAAGTTTGCCCACTGACAAAGACATGAGCAGCCCATAATTGAAGGGTAGGTTATTGGTAACAGTGAGAGATAGCACATCACAAATTAAATCCGGAAAATCACATTGTGGAAAGTATATGAATTTATTTGCATTCTGCAGAGGGAAATAAGTATTTGATCCCCCACCAACCAGTAAGAGATCTGGCCCCTACAGACCAGGTAGATGCTCCAAATCAACTCGTTACCTGCATGACAGACAGCTGTCGGCAATGGTCACCTGTATGAAAGACACCTGTCCACAGACTCAGTGAATCAGTCAGACTCTAACCTCTACAAAATGGCCAAGAGCAAGGAGCTGTCTAAGGATGTCAGGGACAAGATCATACACCTGCACAAGGCTGGAATGGGCTACAAAACCATCAGTAAGACGCTGGGCGAGAAGGAGACAACTGTTGGTGCCATAGTAAGAAAATGGAAGAAGTACAAAATGACTGTCAATCGACAAAGATCTGGGGCTCCACGCAAAATTTCACCTCGTGGGGTATCCTTGATCATGAGGAAGGTTAGAAATCAGCCTACAACTACAAGGGGGGAACTTGTCAATGATCTCAAGGCAGCTGGGACCACTGTCACCACGAAAACCATTGGTAACACATTACGACATAACGGATTGCAATCCTGCAGTGCCCGCAAGGTCCCCCTGCTCCGGAAGGCACATGTGACGGCCCGTCTGAAGTTTGCCAGTGAACACCTGGATGATGCCGCGAGTGATTGGGAGAAGGTGCTGTGGTCAGATGAGACAAAAATTGAGCTCTTTGGCATGAACTCAACTCGCCGTGTTTGGAGGAAGAGAAATGCTGCCTATGACCCAAAGAACACCGTCCCCACTGTCAAGCATGGAGGTGGAAATGTTATGTTTTGGGGGTGTTTCTCTGCTAAGGGCACAGGACTACTTCACCGCATCAATGGGAGAATGGATGGGGCCATGTACCGTACAATTCTGAGTGACAACCTCCTTCCCTCCGCCAAGGCCTTAAAAATGGGTCGTGGCTGGGTCTTCCAGCATGACAATGACCCAAAACATACAGCCAAGGCAACAAAGGAGTGGCTCAGGAAGAAGCCCATTAGGGTCATGGAGTGGCCTAGCCAGTCACCAGACCTTAATCCCATTGAAAACTTATGGAGGGAGCTGAAGCTGCGAGTTGCCAAGCGACAGCCCAGAACTCTTAATGATTTAGAGATGATCTGCAAAGAGGAGTGGACCAAAATTCCTCCTGACATGTGTGCAAACCTCATCATCAACTACAGAAGACGTCTGACCGCTGTGCTTGCCAACAAGGGTTTTGCCACCAAGTATTAGGTCTTGTTTGCCAGAGGGATTAAATACTTATTTCCCTCTGCAGAATGCAAATAAATTCATATACTTTCCACAATGTGATTTTCCGGATTTAATTTGTGATGTGCTATCTCTCACTGTTACCAATAACCTACCCTTCAATTATGGGCTGCTCATGTCTTTGTCAGTGGGCAAACTTACAAAATCAGCAAGGGATCAAATACTTATTTCCACCACTGTAGATGCCCATAATATTCCTCTGGGCATCTACACGGTTAGCACGCGCTAAAAACGATAGGGCACCTTTGAAAACAGGGCCCAAAGAGTCTGTCTCCTTATATGTGTGCAGCTACAAAATGGAAGCCTGTCCGTTTCATGAGCCTGTACTGTAAATTCTGACCTAAATAAAATAAAATAAATCTCCTGTTCTGGATTCCTGACAAACTTTATTTTAATTTACTTTTCCTAAATCTCTCTATGGATAACAGGTCCTCTTCATGGCTGCTGCAGAGTTTTTTGTTTGTTTGTTTGATTTTTCTTTTAGTGAAGACTCACTTTCACTTACACACACATTGAACCTCAATCCTCACCAAAATGGTGGATTCTCTGGGAGATATAAACTATAATAGATCTTCTTTTGCCTCCCTTGAGCTCAGGTGAATCCTAATTGTTGACTCAGGGCCCCTTTTACAAAGGCACACTGGCGTTTTTAGCGCAAGCTAAAATAAGTGTGCAGTAAACGCCAGAGACGCCCATATATTCCTCCGGGCATCTTTAGCATTTAGCGCACGCTAAAAGGGCCTTTGTAAAATATCCCCCTTAGACTCAGAAACTAACTCAATAGAGAAACTTTGTATGGTTCCCAATTTCTTTCCTTTCTTTAGCTCCCAATTTTAAGCTGAAAATCATTTATATTTTTTTTTCTTCAGGAACAGTACTCTATCAGTTCCATATACAGTTATACAGTATCTCCAATCTTTCAGAATATCTTAACTCTCTTTGGATAACAACAGAATAAATCTGTCAGAAAATATTTTTCTATTCTTCAGAATTTTGAATGAAGTTTCTCACTAAATTATACTTCCTTCAAATATTTCTCATATTTAACATTTAGTACCAAATCCCTTAATCAGAGAAGAATTAAGGTTAAGTTTTTCTTCTCAAAAATTAAATAAACCTCCTCACAGGCTCTAAATATGCATAGTTACTTCACATTCAAACATTTCTTGATTTTTTTTTTTTTTGTTACATTTGTACCCTGCACTTTCCCACTCATGGCAGGCTCAATGTGGCAATGGAGGGTTGTGACTTGCCCAGAGTCACAAGGAGCTGCCTGAAGTGGGAATCAAATGCAGTTCCTCAGGACCAAAGTCCACCACTCTAACCACTAGGCCACTCCTCCACTCAAACATTTATGTTTATTCTTCAAATTTCACTCTCTCAACCAGACACCCTAAGAAACATCTCTTCTCTCTCTAGTGTCTTCCGTTGCTCTCCACAAGGGCTGTTTTTCCCCAGCTCTTTTCTTGACTTGTGCAGCCAATCAGGAAGCAGCTTTCATACAGTTCAAACCTCAGAGACATTCTACATACTATATTTGATTAAAAGTACTACTTAAAACCTTCATTTTTGTTTTCAAACCCCCTGGAACAGCTCACAGCCATACATAAACATGAATTATGTGAAAATCCCAACTTTTAACACCCCAAATTCCCCAAAACTGGTGACTACCAAATCACGACAATCTGCATAAAAATTGGGCCAAATGGGAGCTAGCACACACTTTCCCTAACTCCCAGCACCTCTATTCTTAATTTTGCAAAATTTTTAATGTACTTAAAACATTAAATGTAATTTGCAGGTGTCAGTGCAGCTCTCCCTTGGCGCTACTGAGCATGCTACAACTTCAGGCCATCTCTGAGCTCCTAATAGCCCTCTCCACCTCCCAGCATTCTTCAGGGCTTAATTTATGGGCTTTATCCCATCCGTGATTGCGATTAAAACATTGCCCCTCTGACTCCACACTCATGCTGCTTATTTTTTAAATATTTTTATAATTTTATTGGAGGCACATTGTGTTGGAGTATGATACTTATGATATGATACTTATGCTGACCCAGAATATTTGTTTTCTGACATGCAGAATGTTTGTTTTGACCTGTTGCTACCAGAATATTTGTTTGACAGGTTGCTACCACAACGCTCCGTTGCGGTGAGTAACTCACTACAGGACTGTGCTAAGAAACAAGTCCAAAGGCTGGTGTTTTCATCAGAGGGTGCCTGGGAGAGAGGAATGCAGATTGGCCACGCATTGTTCTGTTCTAGGCACACTTGTTTGTAAGCTGTTATAAAAAGAGGGGAAGCCCTGGCTGAAACAAGCTCTGTACTTGGTTGAGGGACGCCTTGCTAGTTCTGGAATTTTCCCGCAGATCTCTAGGCGGTCATCGGTGCTTCCCCGATTGATGTTGCAGCTCAGATGAAGGCTACAATCCTGTGGTGATGTATGTATAGTGCATAAGAGTGTTATGTAATATGTGGGTGCCTATTGATGTGTGAACTGCATAAGAGTGTTATGTAATATTTGTGTGTCTATTGATGTGTGAATAAACAATCTTTAAAGCAATATCCGAACCCTTGATTTGCTACACACATTAATCCCCTGACTCTGGGAACTTCCCAAAGCCATCAGGGCCTACTCCCAGTTGAGCATGCACGAGTGATGTCATCCATGTTGTCACTGCGCAGTGCGTAATTGTGGTATCTCCCACCATCTTCTTCAGCCCACAGCAGACCTCAAACAAGCCTGGGGTTTTCTTGAATGCTGCCTCCAGCCTCCTGCAACTTCTGGGCAGCCCAGAACATTGCTAATCATGACACAATCACAATTCATATGACGGACCTACCAGCACCATGGGGCCAACACCTCACCCCTCCAAAATGATCCCCTAACCTGAGCAACAGGTAATTTTTAATACAAATATATTTTTTTCCTCTGGTTACATTAAAGAGATGAGTTTTAAGGAGCACTTTGTATTTAAGGTTTCAATAATTTTATTGATGATAAATGCATTAAACAGAACCATAACCATTCAAATCTGGCCTTTAAGTATTGCAACATGCTTGTGAACATAAATGTAGAGAACAGGCCTCATTAATCATCAAGGATTTTGCCTTTTCTCCCCCCCCCCCTCCCCCTCCCCCTCCCTCTAACCTATGGTTCCCAGTAGATAACAATCCAGCGGCTCAAACAGCTCGACTCAACAATTGTCTTATTAGGTTACAAAATACAGTACGTTACCCAGATGACAAGAGGTCCTTATACAGTATTCATTAATCTAGCTATCAAGCCCCATCCCTCTCCTGCCCTCTACCCTCCCATCCCTACCATCCCCCTCCCATACCCTCCTCCTTTAGTGGGCAGAACCAGATTCTCCTTGTGGAGCACTTTGTATTAAAAAAAAGGGAGTTCACACTTAATATCAATTGGAAGAGAATTCTAAAGTGAAGGGGCTACAAAAATGTGAATTGTGGGCTTCTTGCAACTTGATTTGTAAATAAGAGGGTACCATAAACAGTTTTGGTTGGTAAAAACACAACATACTGGGCGCTCCTGGATTCAGGGTCTGACCTGGCTGGAGCCTCCCAGTCTCCATCAGTCCCTTACTTGCTTAGCGCACGGTGCCTCCACCTGGGGAAGAAAAGTGTTAGCGGGTGGGATTACCCTCTTCTCCCCCCAGGAAAATCCAAAACAAGGAGAACTGCTGTGAATAGGGCCGGCTCAGTATGCGGCGGCGGCCAAAAAAGCAAACAGGATGCTAGGAATTATTAGGAAAGGGATGGTGAATAAGACCAAAAATACTATAATGCCTTTGTATCGCTCCATGGTGTGACCTCACTTTGAGTATTGTGTTCAGTTCTGGTCGCCGTATCTCAAAAAAGATATAGCGGAATTAGAAAATGTTTAAAGAAGAGCAACCAAAATGATAAAGGGGATGGAACTCCTCTCGTATGAGGAAAGGCTAAAGAGGTTAGAGCTCTTCAACTTGGAAAAGAGACGGATGAGGGGAGGTATGATTGAGGTCTACAAAATCCTGAGTGGTGTAGAATGAGTAGAAGTAAATCAATTTTTTACTCGTTCCAAAAGTACAAAGACTAGGGGAGAGTTGAGGAAATTACATGGAAATACTTTTGAAACAGGAGGAAATATTTTTTCACTCAATGAATAGTTATGTGTGTTCATTAACTAAAAGCCATTTACACATTTGCTATGATAAATATTTCTTTTGCAGAGGTAGCAACCATTTTTATTTTGTGCCCTTTTTTGTCTACGCAAATATGGTAACCTTGTGCAGGGGTCCCTAGAGGAAATGGAGGCCCCTGCATGTTTTGAATTACTTGACAATTTACATTTACTTTATGAGCAGCCCAGAAGAAAATGTATATCTCTGTTCAGTTTGAAACATCACTATCTGGCAACATGCTGTCCTTATTTCAAGATCATAGAAGCGTATCCAGATTCTAAGAGTCTTAAAACATATCTGCCCCCTTCCTGGACCTTCCTGGAAGTACTCCCTGTAGCCCTGTGTGTTGCAAGATGTCCAAACTGTTCTTAGTTGTGCCTCCTTTTCCTGTCGGGAAGCGGAAGTAAAGTTACATCTACTTCTGTTATATTTTTAACTATCCTTCACCTTTGGGGGGGGGGGGGGGGGAGTTGTTTATTTTTATTTTCTTGCTTCCTCTCTCTGTGTTGTCAGAACCAGCCTTACCAATTGTGGGGGCCCACAGGCAGTCCAGCATGTCCCCTGTCTCTGAATCTCCTACCTTAAAACACGCGTGTCTCCTTAGAGGGCTCAGGGCAACGGCAGCAATTTACATAGGCTGCCTGCTGCCAACCTCAGAGCCTGCTCTGTGCTGCGTCCTGCCCCCTTCTGATGCAACTTCCTGCTTTTATAAGGGCAGGATGCAGCAGAGATACCAAGAAACATTAAATTGTTGATCTGATGTCATTAAAATCGTCCATAGTACCTAATGATTGAAGGGTGGCCAATATAATGCCAGTTTTTTAAAAGGTTTCCAGGGGTGATCCAAGAAATTACAGACTGATAAGCCTGACTTCAGTGCTGGGCAAACTAGTGGAAACTATTATAAAGAATAAAATTACAGAACACATAGACAAACATGGTTTAACGGGACACAGTCAGCATGGGTTCAACCAAGGGAAGTCTTAACTCACCAATTTGCTTCATTTTTTTGAAGGCGTAAATAAACATGTGGATAAAGGTGAGCCGGTCGATGTACTGTATCTGGATTTTCAGAAAGCTTTTGATAAAGTTCCTCATGAAAGACTCCTGAGAAAATTAAAGAGTCATGGAATAGGAGACAACGTTCTGGTGTGGATTAGGAATTGGCTATTGGACAGAAAACAAAAGGAAGGGTTAAAAGGCCATTTTTCTCAATGGAGGAGGGTGAATAGTGAAGTCCCGCAGGGATCTGTACTGGAATCGGTGCTATTTAACATGTTTATAAATGATCTGGAAAATGGAACGACAAGTGAGGTGATAAATTTGCAGATGACACAAAACTATTCAAAATTGTCAAAGCACATGTGGATTGTGAAAAATTGAAGGAAGTCCTTAGGAAACTGGAAGACTGGGCATCCAAATGGCGGCTGAAATTTAATATGGACAAATGCAAAGTGATGCACATTGGGAAGAATAATCCAAATCAGAGTGCACCTTGGGGGTCAGCAGCCAAGAAAAAGATCTAGATGTCATTGTAGATAATAGGCTGACATCTTCTGCCCAATGTGCAGCAGCGGCGTTAGAAAAGGTTCAACTAAGAGTGACCAAAATGATAAAGAGGATAAAACTCCTCTCATATGAAGAAAGGCTAAAGTGGTTAGGCCTCTTCAGGTTGAAAAACAGAAGGCTGAGGGGGGTTATGACTAAGGTCTACAAAATCCTGAGTGGCATAGAACAGGTAAAAGTGAATCGATTTTTCACTCGTTCAAAAAGTGCAAAGGACCAGGAGACACTCAATGAAATTACATGGAAATACTTTTAAAACAAATAAGAGGAAATGCTTTTTCACTCAAAGAATAGTTAAGCTCTGGAACTTGTTGCTGGAAGATGTGGTAACAGCAGTTAGCATATCTGGGTTTTAAAAAAAGGTTTGGACAAGTTCCTGGAGGAAAAGTCCATAGTCTGTTTTTGAGACATGGGAGAAGCCACTGCTTGTCCTGGAATTGGTAGCATGGAATGTTACTACTATTTGGGTTTCTGCCAGGTAGTTGTGACCTGGATTGGTCACTGTTGGAAGCAGGATACTGAGCTAGATGGACCATTGGTCTGACCCAGTATGGCTATTCTTATGTTTGCCCCCAGTTAACATTTTGAAGATCCTAAAGCACCTACTATATTAATACACAATCTTCCATGCATTTCACTGAGCAAACAGGGCAGGTAAAGGGCACCCAGCCTAAAGAGACAGGCATTTTGAATTAGCAGTTCTCTCTAGTATTGACACCAACCTACCTTCTAGTGAATGTCATTCCAATTAATGCTTGTTTTTTTTCTCCTCTCTCTCTCTCTCTCTCTCTGAAGAGAGCTAGGGAATGAAAGTCTGCTAGTAGAGAAGTCATTTGGGAAAGGTCATTGAAAACATCTGAGGTAATAACTGGGTAACTCAGAGGAGCTGTTTCTTGTCAGAGAGAGAGAGAGAGCCACACCATTATGACCCACAGACACGCATAAGAATAAGTTAACTAAGGCTAATTTATGCCAGAAACTGTATTTTCTAAACAGAGAACACTCATATTTTGAGTTGACTAGCTGCTTATAAGAATAGTCTACCTTTCTATATTTAAGGCAGACATATTACAGAAAACTATTAAACCCTATTAAGAAATCTCTTTTGTTCCATGATGATATGCAATTTTAAGACAGGATTTCAGTCCTTGAAGCTGTTTTTACTCGTTCCTTATTACCAACTGTAATGAACAGGTTTTGATCAGTTTTAACTACGTTGATAAGTCATTGATATAATTATATAATTTTCTGCATCCAAAAGCAGGACCAGGGTAGAATTAAAGCAAAGGCAAACTAGACACGTGCCTAAGGCCCAAATATATAGGAGGAGCCCTCTCGGGCGTGCTAATTCATTGGCTTCCAAGGCAGACTTTTGCCCTGGTAAATCATCCGCTGGCAGAAAGAAGGGGGGGGGGGGGGTTATGTTCCAGAGCCAGCACTGTAGAAGATAGTCTGTCTACCCCCCCCCCATACATTGTCCACTGCCATTATGATGGTAAGCATAGGCAGTCGGTGGCCCAACTGTTTGTGGAGGCTAAAGGGGGCGGGGTTAGGGTGTGTCCAGGGGTGGAGCTTAAATCCATAATTGTCTGATAACACACAGAAAAAATAAATAAATAAAAATAAAAGTAACCATTAATACCTTTTATTAAATTTAGATATTAGATATGTATCATATGTCAAAGAATAAAGTGGTTGCTCAAAGCATATACTAAGCACAATCGCTCAACTGCAAAACATTATGCAAAACATTATGCAAAAACACACTCAGAACCTTACTGTACCATAAATATTACACTGGGCAGAACCTAATACACCAATATACCACCCATACGGAAAATGCAGACTGTCAACAATATGAAACAAGGAATCATATCATCACAATTCTCATGTAGAGCCACAAAACACCCTAATTCATGTTTAATGTGGGATAAAATGCCATAAATAAGTAAACAAATATAAACTTTTAATGTTGAGCACCTGATTCTCAAAGTGGACATATTCCAAACACTATAATGAAAATAAAATGATCTTTTCTACCTTTGTTGTCTGGTGACTCTTTCTGATCATGCTGGCCCAGTATCTGATTCTGCTGCTATCTGTCCTCAGTGCAGGTCAGGAAGTCATCCTCGTTAAATATCTCCCTGGCAACCCAGGACACCTCCAGCCAACCCCCCCTGCTCTCCTAGCAGTAAGGTAAACAAATTAAGCCATAAACCAATTTCTACAACTGGTTACACAAGGCTAGAGGGCTTTCACTGCAGCTCCTGCTGTGAGGATGGAGGTAAATCAACAATTTAAACCCCTCAGAGCAGTGGGACTCCACAGCTGATCCATCCTGCTGCAGCAAGGAGGCTTAGCCTCCCCAAGCCTCTTATACCGGGCGTCTATGATGGTAAGCCAAAGGCCCACAACCTCTTTATCTCCAAGTAATTTTAGGTATCCATCAGCACTCTTGAAGCTTGTATTATAAGTTTCCCTTTATCCATAGGCCTGTAGCAGTGCATTTTTTTTCCAGCAAATGTCACTCAATGCTGAGCTCTCTTTCAGGGAGGGGTTTGAATAAAGAAGTAGATTGGGCAGCATTAACTTAAATGTGTGCATGCGCGAATTTAGAAGGTGACATGGTTGCTTCAAATCATTTACACCATCTTGTGCAAGCAGGCAATTTCCTGCCTTGCTAGTGAGTCCATTCTTAGATGATATTTTTTTTTAATTTTTGTTGCTGTTGTTGTTGTTGATTCTAACTACATAAACATTTTTTTTAGGTATCCCCCTGAAGAAGCCATCACTGGTGAAACTAGGATCCAAGTTGGGGATTTGGACTTTGTGATTATACACTTTCTCTATCATTTGTTGGAGCATGTGGTGTGGAAGGCACTATTGTAGCGGATAAGGAAGTCTGAAGATTTCATCGTGTCGATAAGATAAGTGGGCAATAAACTTTTGCCTTTTAATCATTTGAACTGCTAGCTGGACATTCCGCACTTAGTGCGATGATAGAGAACAGTGACCGTTGATCTTCAGCATTTGAGTTGGTCGTGTTGGTTTTTCTGAGCATTAAAATTTTTGTTTTTTAAATATTTGATTTTTGTTATTATAGAAACAACCTGAGTCTTATATACTAATTTCAGTGGTGGGGAGGATCATTTGAAGAACCCACCTCACAATAACCAGGCGCCCCCTGTAGCCATCCAGAGAATCTACAAAAAGGCAGCATTGGTATGCAAAACCTAGGCTCTTTCATTAATACTTGCAGACAATTTTAGTAGGCACAGGAAAATATGCTAGTACTCCGTATCCCTGAGTACCTTTGAAAAAAACACCAGCCCATAGTGACATGATTGCACCCCATCTTTATAGTAACCAATAAAAACTTGTGTATACCTTGGGGGTGGGGGGCAGGAATTATTCAAAGAAGCACTAAGCAAAGTGCACAAACACATTACAATCATATAAAGGTGTTTAATAAAATCAATAAACAAAATAAGACACATAGAAAATAAAAAATAGGCAATGGTTGAAATTCTTAGTTTTAGAAACACCAATCACTTTTTATAACTATGCATTCTATGGTGAGCAGCTAGCGTGCATAACAAAAAACCCAGGGTGTTTAGACACTTTAGGCTTCTTTTACAAAACTCCGCGCGGCAAATGAGAAAAAGTCCA